>NW_027672558.1:600000-1158000 GCF_964165515.1 Mesoplodon bidens | reverse complement strand
TTCTGTTTATCCCTATTGTAAGTAACGAGTCAGTGGAATTCTTCTGTGTAAGTATTTGCCTGGCTGGTTATGTCCCCAAGGTCGATTTCAATGGGTAGAAGTACTGAGGTAAGAGTTCACTTTTCTATTGATTTTTTAAGGCCGTTGGTGTACGGTACATGGTTGCTGCTCAGAAAGTGTGCCCTCCCACCAGAATTCTAGTTTGCCCACCACCTTGTACCAGTAGGTCTGATTCCTGCCAAAATAAAAAGCTTAGTTTGCAGGAGAAGATCAAACAACCCAGAAACACTGGAACTGGACCTTTGTGGTCTACTGACCTTGTTTCAGACGAGTGAAGAAAAGTTTTGGGACAATTAAGTCTTTGGGGGAGGAGTTAGCCCCCTCTAACGGATAGTGTTTCCTGCAACCTCGCTAAATTTGCTTATAGTTTTAGTAGCTCTTCTGTGAATTACATCATATTTTCTACATACACGATCAGGTGGTCTGAAGATAAGGTAGTCTTACTTTTCCTTTCCAGTTGGGATGCCTATTTGTGATTGATTTCTCTCCTAATGGGATTGGATTTTCCTGCTGCTTTCATGCCTGGTGATTTTATATTGGATGCCAGACACTGTGAAATTTTACCTTGGATGCTGGATATTTGTGTTCCCAAACATATTCTTGAGCTTGTTTCTGGGACTCTGTTAAGTTACTTGGAACCAATTTGATCCTTTCAAGTCTTCCTTTTGGTGAGAACAGGGCAGGTTTTAGTGTAGGAATAATTTAACTAATTAACAACCTCCAATATTTGTTAGAAACAAAGACTCTTATACTTCATCAGTTGGAGTGTTAGTAAATCTATCGGGACATTTATTTGGCATTTTATATTGAAGTTGAAGCTGTTTTTACCCTTTGGCCCGCCTTTGGGAATCTATCATAGAGAAAGTCTTGCATATGCCAACAAGGCAGAGTTAACCGGAATGTTAACTCTAGCATTGAGTAAAAAAACTTCAACTGAGTATAGATTCAGTGAATTACAGTAAGCCCATCCTAGTGGAAAACCGTGTGGCAGTTAGAGAAAGAGCAAGGTAGATAGCTGGGTACTAAGAAAGATGAAAACAAGTTGAGAATCTCTGCGTGGTATGGTATGTTCTCTTCTCACAGTGTGCTGCCACCGTGTGAAAGTGCGGGGATATGCATAGTAACTACCTAGAGTGAGCCCCCTCCACTGTCAGGAATGCTCATCTCCAGACATTAGCGTTAGGGAAAGAAACTTCCACCTTGTAAATTTCACACGTATGTATTGTTTAAGTATTTTCATCACGTATGTATTACTTTTGACATAAGTATTTTTATTTTGGGAAAATAAAAATACTGTTCTATTAGATTAAGGAATAATCTTTCCTAGTCTTGTTCCTTTAAAGCATTGGAAATGGATTATGAATTTGATGAAAAGTCTGCACCACTGTAGAGGACATCTATGGGTTTTGTCACCCAGCATCCGTTTCCCTTCTCTTGGTACTGGTATCGTCATGTCACGCTAGAAAATCTCCCCTTTCCTTTTCTCTCGGCCATTATGGTTCTGATAGAGTTGATGTCACCTCTGATTCCGGGGGTGGGCATGTGGCTCAGGCCTGGCCAATCGGAGCACTGCTTTCCTGCGGCCGTGGTGATCCCATCCAACCAGTGACACTTTTGGGGCTGCAGGGGAGGCAGGCTGGCAATGGACAGAGGGGAAGCTAGAGCAAGAAGAAGACACATCTCAGAGCACCAAATCCTGGATCCAGCCATGCCTGAAGACAGGAACTACCTGTGTACCTTTCAGTTATACAGACCCAGAAATTCTCGCAGTGGCTTAAGCCAATGTGGATATTTTTGATTGTTTCTGTTCTACTTTTTTTCACTTGCAATAGCAAAGTCTTGACTATTAATGAATTGGGGGAATCATACTTTTATTTATTTAACTACTGTGGTCTGAGGACTTGGCCCTCCTTTAATTACTTCAAGGGAGAAATTGACCTCTTTTCTTGTTAAGGGATTAGCTCCTGGCTGATCAACTCATACTGTGGTAGAAAAGGAGACAAATGAGTCAAAGGAGGGGAGGGACTGCAAGGGGCAGCTGGAGGAAAGGGACAAGGAGAAGGACCATCCCTTTCCAGACAGGGCACCCAAAATTGGCCCAGAAGTGGGCCATATAGTGGATATGGAGAAGCCTGTGCCTTCCACATTATTTTTAATAGCTGTATAATGTTCCACAGAATGTGTATACCCTAGTTATTTTAACCAATCTCTTGTACATAGGCCTTTAGGCTATTTATAATTTTTCAGTATTATAAACCATGCCGAAATTAATACCCTGGTACATTTGTTTTTGTGTAACACATTATGTACAATAGGATTTTAGAAGGAGGGTTGTTGGGTCAAAGAGTAATCTCTTTTTAAAGTGTTTAATATGTATTACCAAGTTGCCCTCCAAAAAGTTTGCATCAATTTAACTCCAACGAATTGTGTATGAAAGTGTCCATTTTCTTACGTCCTACCCTCTATTTGTCAGCTTCGCCTGCCATAATAAAATACCACAGACTAGGTGGCTTAAAAAGCAGAAATTTGTTTTCTCATAGTTCTGGAGACTTGAAGTCCAAGATCAAGGTGCCAGCAGGTTGGTTTCTGATGAGGCTTCCTCCTTGATTTATAGACAGACACCTTCTCGCTGTGTCCTCACGTGTCCTTTGTGTGTGTGTGTGTGTGTGTGTGTGTGTGTGTGTGTAGTGAGAGAGAGAGAGAGAGGTCTTTGGTGTCTTGTTTCTCTTCTTATAAGGACACCAGACCTATTGGATTAGGTACCCACACTTATGACCTGATAAATATAACCTTAATTACCTCTTTAAAGTCCCTATCGCCAAATACTGTCACATTAGAGAATAGGATTTCAACATACGAATTAAGGGGGATACAATTCTGCCCATAATGCACACCAAGCAGGACATTTTCAATCTAACTTTGGTCATAGTTCTTTTCTATATAGAAGGTTTTAAAAAACTTCTAAAATGTAGTTAAGTGATCGATCTTTTCATTATGATTTCTGTAGTTTATGTCCAATAGAAACCTTACCCACTGTAAAAGTGTAAAGTTTGTCACTCATAACGTCTTCTAGTACTTTAAAATTTTAATCCACTAGGAATTTATTTGGGTGCAAAAAATGACATTGATCTAATTTTGTTTTGCCCCCAAAGGTTAGTCAGGTGTTGGAACGCTATTTATTGAATAATCCGTATTTCTCCACTGAGTTGAAATGTCATCGTCACCAAATTTTAACCCCCATCTTTGTTTATTCTTGCAATTTGTTCTTCTAGCTAATTTGGGTTGAGTGATCTGGGATGGCCTCTCTGAAGAAGTGACCTGAAGGATTCAGTACAGAAAGTTGGGCTTGGGGAGGGAGAAGAAAGAGACAGAGGAAGACAGACAGACATTTGATTGGTTCAGCTTAAGTTGCCTTCCCAAGGATGCAGGGAGAAACGTGAGGACAAGAAGGGGATGAGAGAGAGGAGATTAACGCATCAGTGGATTAGAGGACTGTTGAGTTGGGGATACTTGAACATTTGAGTTTTTCTATTTTATACTATTATAAATAATATTGTTGTGAATATTTTGCTTAAAAGGGTTGCATACACACATGTGTAAATATACACGGTCCTAGTTTTAGTGATGAGAGGGTTTTCAGGTTGAGTTCATAACTTTGCAAGAACTATGCATTCCCACATGACATATTTATCCAGGCCTCTGTAATTACAGCATATTACCTGGTTAGGGAATGAGGGAACATTACTCTACCATGTAGTAGGGTGAAGGCTATGTGGAGAAAGGCCAAGATATGTGTCTGCAAAATTGATGTCCAAAATAAAAAACAAGTTCCATATTCTCACGGGAAGGTAGGGTTTATCAGCCAGGATGCCAGCAGTTGTGTCTAAGGGACCAAGCCAGAGATGTGACTGGAGAGAAAATGTAAAATTAAGAGTCAGAAGTCAGAGTGAAACCGAAATTGAAAGAGTACATAAAGAGCAATGGTGAAATTACTTGGATTACACAAGTCAGAAGAAAGCTGGTCTAGACTTTACTTTTTACAGAAAAATTAATTTCCAAAAGAATTAAACTTGAAATGGGAAAAAATGAAAGCATACAATTAAGTAGAAAATATGAAACCATAAAAATGAAAGGAGAAAACATTGAGGAAGACAATTATGCATGATACAAAACCCAGAAGCCATACATGGATAAATATGAATCAATGTCTGAACACAAAGAAATGTGAAACGTATTTATGGAAGAAAACACCGTGAGAGCATCAAATTGGGACTCAATTGGGATAATTCTTTATAAATCACATAGTAAAAAAGGCAGGATACAAAGTGCAGAAGGCAAAAAAATAAAATCAATATCTAATTATACGAAAATGTTAAACTCTGTTATGGAACAAAACACCATAAATAAGATGAAAAGACAAACAAGTTAGGAAAAAAATCAGTGATACAAATAGTAAACTAAAGAAGATATCTTAAAAATGTAAAAAAATAAAAAGCCCTAAAAAACTCCTGGAAATCAATACATAAAAGACAAACAATCCAATAGGGAATTGTACAAATGACAAGAACATGGCATTCATGGAATAAGAATTATAAACAGCCAAATTGGTACTTGATATGATCTTATTTATGTAAAAAAAACTGTAAATGCAGGTTAGCATATCATAGGAAAAAATCTAGAAGGATACCCATAAAACTGCTCATAGTGGTTAGTACAGAGACATTATGAGAAAAAAATTTTTAATTAATTTATTTAATTTTGGCTGCGTTTGGTCTTCGTTGCTGTGTGTTGCACAAGCAGGGGCCACTCTTCGTTGCAGTGCACGGGCTTATTGCGGTGGTTTCTCTTGTTGCAGAGCATGGGCTCTAGGCGCGCGGGCTCAGTACTTGTGGCTTGTGGGCTCTAGAGCGCAGGCTCAGCAGTTGTGGCACATGGGCTTAGTTGCTCCGTGGCATGTGGGATCTTCCCAGACCAGGGCTCATACCCATGTCCACTGCATTGGCAGGCGGACTCTCAACCACTGTGCCACCAGGGAAGCCCCCTATGAGAAATTTTAACTTTCTAGTAATGCACCTTTATGTAAAGCATAAAGGATTTTATTTCATTAGATTTTTTTAACCATTAAAAAAATTGAAGTATAGTTCATTTACAGTGTTGTATTCGTTTCAGGTGTATAGCAAAGTGATTCCATTACACACACACACACACACACACACACACACACACACATATATATATATATTCTTTTTCAGGTTCTTTTCCACTCTAGGTTATTACAAGATATTGAATATAGTTCCCTGTGCTATACAGTAGGTCCTTGTTGTTTATGTATTTTATATATAGTAGTGTGTATATGTTAATCCCAAACTCCTAATTTATCTCTCCCCCTCTCCCTCTGCTATCCTCTTTGGTAACCATAAGTTTGTTTTTTATGGCTGTGAGTCCATTTCTGTTTTGTAAATAAGTTCATTTATATCATTTTTTAAAAGACTCCACATATAAGTGATATCATATGATATTTGTCTTTCTCTGTGTTACTTCACTTAGTATGCTAATCTGTAGGTCCATCCATGTTGCTGCAAACGACATTATTTCATTTTTTATGGCTGAGTAATATTCCATTGTATATATTACCACATCTTCTTTATCTGTTTATCTGTCAATGGACATTTAGGTTGTTTCCATGTCTTGGCTACTGTGAACAGTGCTGCTCTGAACATAGGGGTGCATGTATCTTTTTGAATCATAGTTTTGCCTGGATATATGCCCAGGAGTGGGATTGCTGGATCATATGGTAGTTCGATTTTTAGTTTTTTAAGGAACCTCCATACTGTTCTCCATAGTGGCTGCACCAATTTACATTCCCACCAACAGTGTAGGAGGGTTCCTTTTTCTCCACACCCTCTCCAGCATTTATTATTTGTAGACTCTGTTTTTATTTTTTGCTGCGTTGGGTCTCCATGGCTGTGCGTGGGCTTTCTCTAGTTGCGGCTGTTGGGGGCTACTCTTCGTTGCGGTGCGCGGGCGTCTCATTGCGGTGGCTTCTCTTGTTGTGGAGCACGGGCTTTAGGCGCACAGGCTTCAGTAGTTGTGGCACGCGGGCTCAGTAGTTGTGGTTCACGGGCTTGGTTGCTCTGTGGCATGTGGGATCTTTCCAGACCAGTGATTGAACCTGTGTCCCCTGCATTGGCAGGTGGATTCTCAACCACTGCGCCACTGGGGAAGTCCCTATTATTTGTAGACTTTTTAATGATGGCCATTCTGACTGGTGTGAGGTGATACCTCATTGTAGTTTTGATTTGCATTTCTCTAGTAATTAGCGATATTGAGCATCTTTTCATGGGCCTGTTGGCCATCTGCATGTCTTCTTTGGAGAAATGACTACCTAAATGATTTTATAATAAGCATATATTGTAGTTGAAAAAAATAAAAAATCTCTAAGCGTCCAGAACTGTAAATACACAGTGATTCCAGTTTTGTTTCCCTGCTTTAAATGCACATGCACATACATTGGTAGTTCAAAAAGAAACCTGAAGGAAACCATGAAAATGTTCACAGTGGTTCTCTGTAGGCGGTGAGATTGTGAAGGGTATTTTTTGTGTGTCATTTTATGAGCTTCTGTAACTGCACAACTTATCCGATGACCATGTTTTATTTCTATAAATACAAAAAAAAACAATGTTTTAGAATAAAAAAATGCAACAGAAATATTTGATCTTTGCTGGAATGGAGGAAAGCCTGGCACACAAAATAAGATTCACCAAATGGACCATCTACGCTAAATTTCAGAATCCTATGTAGTTGGATTCACTCCCAAAGCATCAGGTATGTGCCAGCCGCACTGTGGAGGAGTGTGGCCTTGTTTCGCATATGCCGTAGACGATGGGGTTGAGCATAGGAGCGGGGACCACATACAGCACAGAAAGAACCCGGTCTCTCAAGCCAGAGTGTGCAGAGCTGGGAAGGATGCAGCAGAGGACTGGAGTGATGTAGAAAATGCAGACCATGGTGATGTGAGCGCCACGGGCAGAAAAGGCTTTTCTTCGGCCCTCGGCAGAGTGAATCCTGAAAACCGCAGCGACAACATGTATATAGGAGATCACAACCAGGGCACAAGGTGCAAGAGCCACCAGAAAACTGAAGAACAGGGCAAGTTCATTGGCCCACGTGGTGGAGCAAGAGAGTCTGAGCAGTGGAGGGAGGTCACAAAAGAAGTGGGTGATAAGGCGGGGTCCACAGCGCTTGAGGAGAGCTGCAAGAATGGTGTGGGTGAGTGCATTGGCCAAAGCAAGCAGGCAGGAGATTGAAGCCAGTCCTGTCCGAGTCCTTTGGCCCACGAGGACTAGGTAGTGCAGTGGCTGGCAGATGGCTGTGTAGTGGTCATAGGCCATGGCTGTGAGCGGGAAGCACTCCCAGGGAGCCAGGAAGTAGAGAAAGAATATCTGGGTAAGACAAGCATGACAAGGCATGACCCGCACTGGTGCCAGCAGATGAACTAGAACCTGAGGCACCGTGTTGGAGATATAGGCAGTATCCAGCAGCGAGAGGTTGGCCAGGAAGAAATACATGGGAGTGTGGAGTCAGAAGTTCCCAGCCACGGCCACTGTGTAGACCAGCAGAAAGACGGTGAAGGGCAAATGCCTCAACTCCTGTGTCCCATTCCCCAGCTGCATGAAACCACGCCCAGAAACTTGCACCTGTAGAGTCCAGCTCAGAGTCAGATGAGGGTTTTAAGTTTGGAGTTTCAATTTACAAAAGGGAGTGGTGGTGAGGGACAGAGACAAAGAAGGCAGGTTTCAGGCTTAAGGGAATAAAACTCAGAATTGGAAGAATGAAATTAGGCTCAGGAGACCAGCGGTAAAGTAGAGGCCAGGAGAATGGAAACCCCACCAGCCCTCACACCAAGAGGAGGTGCACAGACCTTGAAGTCACAGTGCACGCACAGCCTATGAGAATATCAAAGTCAGTCCCTCAGAAACTTCTACCTAAGTAAGTGGCCCTGCGCCTTGTAATTACCTGAAATTGTCCCATCACCAACCCAACAGAACCCCTACTCAGGACCAGTGATGAGATCAAGATCAGGTCTCTCCTTCTCTTGCGCTGAACCTTTCAGTGCCTCCCATCTCACTCAGAGTCAAAGCCAAAGTCCTCCTCATGGGCTAGCAGACCCTCTGTGATATGCCCTCTCCTTTCCTCTCTGATCATCAGACAAGAGTTTCGTTCGTCAGCATCTTGTCCCATGTCACATCTTCAGACCTACCTACAGCAGCAAGCATCCTTGCCTATTTCCTGCCTTGGCGGAAGAGGGCTCTGCCCTTCTATCCAAGGCTAACTTCTCCAGCTGCTCTTCTTCTCAGTACTTGGCAATCCTTTTACATGTGAATGTACTAAATGCCACTAAATTGTTTACTTTAAAATGGTTTATTTTATGGTGTGTCAATTTTGCCACAATAGAGAAGAAAGCAAATTAAAGACTTCTTTCAGACATATAAAAGCTGAATTATTGTCAGCAGAAAACCTGCACTACAAGAAATGTTAAAGAGAGTTCTCCTCAAGGAAGGATGACACCAGATGGGAATTTGGATCTACGTGAATGAATGACGAGTTCCAGAAATGGAAAATATGTAGGTAAATATAAATTTTTCTCATTTTAATATCTCTTTCAATCATAGTAAACTGTTTAAGCAAAAATATTAACAGCATAGTGTGCGGTTTATAACCAATGTAGACATGAAATGTATGACAACAATAGTACAAAGGACATGAGTGGGTAATTGGAAGTATATTGTTGTAATGTTCTTACATGATACGTGGAATGATTTTAAACCAGTTGAAGGTAGTCAATAATAAGGTAAAATGCGTATCAGAAACCCTAGCTCTAAAAGAAGATATAGTGAGGATAAAATGGAATTCTAAAAATTATTCAACCTAAAAGAAGTCATGAAAAGATAGAACGAGGAACATAGAACACATGGGACAAACAGAAAATAAAGTACAGGATGGTACATTTAAACTGAGCCATATCACTAGCTACATTAATGGTAAATGGTCTTCAGTTAAGAAAATGCTTCAGTTAAAAAGCAGAGAGTGTCAAAGTACATGAAAGGATGCTCAACATCTTTACTCATTAGAGAAATGCAAATCAAAACTACAATGAGATATCATCTCACACCAGTCAGAATGGCCATCATCAAACAATAAATGCTGGAGAGGGTGTGGAAAAAAAGGAACACTCTTGCACTGCTGGTGGGAATGTGAATTGGTACAGCCACTATGGAGAACGGTATGGAGGTTCCTTAAAAAACTAAAAATAGAACTACCATATGACCCAGCAATCCCACTACTGGGCATATACCCCGAGAAAACCATAATTCAAAAAGAGACATGTACCAAAATGTTCATAGCAGCCCTATTTACAATAGCCCGGAGATGGAAACAACCTAAGTGTCCATCATCGGATGAATGGGTAAAGAAGATGTGGTACATATATACAACGGAATATTACTCAGCCATAAAAAGAAACGAAATTGAGCTATTTGTAATGAGGTGGATGGACCTAGAGTCTGTCATACAGAGTGAAGTAAGTCAGAAAGAGAAAGACAAATACTGTATGCTGACACATATATACGGAATTTAAGAAAAAAAAATGTCATGAAGAACATAGGGGTAAGACAGGAATACAGACACAGACCTACTAGAGAATGGACTTGAGGATATGGGGAGGGGGAAGGGTAAGCTGTGACAAAGTGAAAGAGCGGCATGGACATATATACACTACCAAACGTAAGGTAGATAGCTAGTGGGAAGCAGCCGCATAGCACAGGGAGATCAGCTCGGTGCTTTGTGACCGCCTGGAGGGGTGGGATAGGGAGGGTGGGAGGGAGACGCAAAAGGGAGGGGATATGGGAACATATGTATATGTATAACTGATTAAATTTGTTATAAAGCAAAAAATAAAAAAAAAGAGTAGATGGGAGTTTTTTGAGAGGGTCTAGGGATATTAATTTCTTTATGGTTACATGGGGTGCATTTTCTTTCTAAATGTTCATCATTTAAAGTAGTGATCTGTGTACTTATATGTCAATAAAACATTTATTAAATAAAAAAAAGCAGAGAGTGTCAAAGTGGATAAAAAGGCAAAACAAAACATATGCTAAGCATAAGAAACCCACTTTAAACATAAAGATATAGGTCTGGTAACAGTAAAACGATGGATGAAGACATACCGTGCAAACTCGAATAATAAGAGAGTTTGAGTAGCTCTATTAATAGCAGGCAGAGTAGACCTTACGATAAGGAATATGATGGGATGGAGGACATTTGCTAATGATAAAGGGGTTATTTCATGAAGAAGTCATAATAACAGAGCTTCAAAATGTATGAAACAAAACTCACAGAAAAGAAAGAAGTAAAGTAGCAATCAAGAGGAAACTTATCTTAAGTAACAGAACGATACTGCAGAAAATCAGACATAGAAGAGCAAATTTTGATTAATTGCACCTAAATAAGCAGTAGGAAAGAAATAATGAAGATAAGAGCAGATATGAATAAAATGTAAAATGAGCAAATAAATGATAGAGAAAAATCCATGAAACAGAAAGCTTTTGAAAATACCAATAAAACTGATAAAAAACTGTAACCAGGGAATGTTAGGGAAAATGTTTGTGAATAAATTTGCCAATTTAGATGAGATGGACAAATTCCTTGAATGACACAAATCACCAAAACTAACTCAAGAAGAAGTGGGAAACCTGAATATCCCTAAATCTATGAAAGAAATGGAACAGAAAACTCCAGGCCCATATGACTTTACTAGTGAATACTATGAAATACTTAGAGAAGAAATATTACCAATATTACCAAAGTAGAGGAGGGGAAACACTTCTCAAGTCATTTTATGAGGCCAGCATTACAAAATACCCAAACCAGATGAAGACATTGCACGAAAAGAAAACCATAGACCAATATCCTTCAGTAACTTACACACAAAAAACTTAGTTAAATATGAGCAAGTTTAATCCAGCAATATATAAAGAGGACGATACATTACGACCAAGTGAGATTTATCCAAAGAATGAAAGACTGGTTTTGCATTGAAAAATCAATCAAGAGTTATTCATCATATTAACAAAATAAAGGAGAAAAACCATGTGATCATTTCAATAGATGCAGAAAAAGCATTTGACAACATTCAACAACCACTATGATAAAAACTCTCAGAAAACTAGGACTAGAAAGAAACTTTCTTAATCTGATAAAGGCAATCTACAAAAATCCTACAGCTAAAATGATAATGGAGGAAAATATACTTCCCCACCCCTGAACTTGAGAGTAAGGCATGGATGTTCACCACTTTTAAGTATTGTCCTGGAAATCCTAGGCAGTGCACTAGACAAGAAAGAAAAATAAAAGTTATACAGATTGGAAAAATTATCTTTATCTTTATTCAGAGATGACATGTTTGTGTCTGTAGAAAATCCTAAGCAATCTACAAAGAAAGAAACGTGAAATTTAAAAGTCACTATAATTTATAATAGTATCCTAAAACATGAAATACTTAGTGATGCATTTAATAAAACACGTGCAAAACATTTACAGTGAAAACTAAAACCTATTAACAAGAGAACTTAAAACCTATATTAATGGAGAAATGTATCATGTTCATGGCTTGGAAGACCCGGGATTTTTTTCTTTTACTCACGAAAATTTAACGTTTGAAGATTTCCATCACAAAGCAAGATTACACATAGACAAAAATTAGGAAAGCAAACAAATAGAAAATTTGTTAGCAGAGGAAAGAAAAGTAGTACATATGGCAAAATATTCAATCCCACAAGTTACTTATAAAATGATAATTAAAATAGCAAGTGAATACCATTTTATAACTAGTAAATTAGATGTACTAAAATGAACAGCCAGTGCTGACTAGGTTGTAGTCAATGGGTAGACTATATTGGTGACAGTGTGAATTGATGTAATTCTTTTTGGCAAACAATTTGCAATACATTTGAAAAGAAACATACATCTATTGCATGTGATACTGGACATCCTGTTAACACAGCATCTACAGCTTTGTCTCCTTCTCCTCCCACAGTGGACAGAAATAATTCCATATTCAATCTTTCCAAGGTGCCCCACAGTATCAGTTACTGGGTGTTATCTGACATCCTCAGATATATATGAGGATGAAGGATCAGAAATATTAAACCCAGGCCCAGGAACTATGAGTATATATTAGGAAAAGGATACCACAAAGGAGCGAAGACTCAAGTATTAAGAAGAGATTTGGGGGCTTCCCTGGTGGCGCAGTGGTTAAGAATCCGCCAGCCAATGCAGGGGACACGGGTTCGAGCCCTGGTCCGGAAGATCCCACGTGCCGCGGAGCAACTAAGCCCGTGCGCCACAACTACTGAGCCTGCGTGTCACAACTACTGAAGCCCGCGAGCCACAACTACTGAAGCCCTTGTGCCTAGGGCCCGTGCTCCGCAACAGGAGAAACCACCACAGTGAGAAGCCCGCACACCACAATGAAGAGTAGCCCCCGCTCGCCGCAACTAGAGAAAGCCCGTGCGCAGCAACGAAGACCCAACGCAGCCAAAAATAAATTAATTCATTAAAAAAAAGAATATATTTTTAACA
This sequence comes from Mesoplodon bidens, assembly GCF_964165515.1. Classification (NCBI taxonomy): domain Eukaryota; kingdom Metazoa; phylum Chordata; class Mammalia; order Artiodactyla; family Ziphiidae; genus Mesoplodon; species Mesoplodon bidens. The sequence continues at coordinate 1,145,301 of NW_027672558.1, read as the reverse complement.
TATCCTGCTGGTCATCAAGAAGATAAGAGCAATTCCAATTTTTTTGGAAATGGCCGAACGATATGAATAGGCTAGTTACAGAAAAGGAAATCCCCAAAGGTCGCAAGGCTATAGTAGGAGTGGAGACGGGTACAGCCATAGCAGAGAGCAGCGTGGCATGACTGAATCCAGTGACGTCTGCCCATCCCTAAAGCCCAGCAATTCTGCTCCTGGGAACTTGCCACTGGTCCCCTTAGTGGGTATGTATGAGGCTGTCCATCAGGTATTTTTCGCGGAGGCGGGAGTCAGAGCCCCCTAGACGTCCCACTGACCCTCCTTCTGCCCTTGTTTCAGACCCTCAGGTGGGGCTGGTTAATTCATGAGTTTCCTCTTGTGATATGGACGACAGCAGAAGCCAACAAGCTAGACCCTTGCTCAGTACGTTCTCTGGGCTTTTCCCGCACATGTCCAACCAGTGTCCACGCCTACTCACTACCTACCCACGTGAGTCCAATTCTGCACTGATGGTTTTTTTTTTCCCCCAGTGATGATGATTAAAACCTATTTGCTAAACCTAAAACTAAAAAACTATGAGAATGTCTGCTCACGGCTCCCGCTTTGCAACTCCCACAGGGAAACGTGGGACAGAGAGCTCATTGAGTCTTCCGTAAGTGACTGTGAGGCGTTAATTCCCACCTGGCTTTTGTACAAGACCACGGCTCGGCCTCCCTAGTCCGGCTCCCTACTGCCCATTATTCAGAGAAGCTGGCCTGCTCTCCTTTCCTCGTGTTTATATGTTAGTCTGGTGTGAATTGTAATCACTTCTGTACTCTCTGCTTTCTCCCGAAAAAAGTATGTGGCTTTACAAATTGGACCACGCGAATCATTTCCTCTGCAAGGAGTTCACTGACACCATCCACTCACACCTGCCGCCTGTCCTTTTCCACTCCTTTCAAATAGGTCTAGTTTACCATCTGCAGCCTTTGACACATCTCCCTTGACATGTTTTTCAACCTAAATACCAGCTTTATTACTGATAAAACTGATTGGGGGACTTCCCTGATGGTGCAGTGGTTAAGACTCCATGCTCCCAATGCAGGGGGCCTGGGTTCGATCCCTGGTCAGGGAACAAGATCCCATGTGCATGCCACAACTAAGAGTTCGCATGCCACAACTAAGAAGCCTGTGAGCTGCAACTAAGGAGCCTGCCTGCCACCACTAAGGAGCCCACGTGCCACAACTACAGAGCCCGCCTGCCACAGTCAAGGAACCCGCGAGCCACAACTAAGACCCAGCACAACCAAATAAATAAATAAATGCATTAAAAAACAACAAGAAAAACTAACTCATTGGGGGTACTTCCCTGGTGGTCCAGTGGGTAAGACTGCGAGTTCCCAATGCAGTTCCATCCCTGGTCGGGGAACTGGATCCCATATGCCGCAACTGAGGAGTTCGTATGCCACAACTAAGGAGTCTGCACGCCGCAACTAAGTCCCACATGCCGCGGAGCAACTAAGCCCGTGCGCCACCACTACTGAGCCTGCGTGCTACAGCCCGTGAGCCACAACCACTGAGCCCACGCACAGCAACGAAGACCCAACGCAGCCAATAAAGAAATAAACAAACAAACTGAAAAAATACTTAAAAAAGAAAGCACAGGTGCAGATGTCGAGTAGCCAGAGGGAGGACTCTGGTGGGTTCCGTGGCTTGGCCCCTTGCCACGTACTCCAACCTCGGTCCGGTGAGGCCTCTTCTACCACACGCGCTGGAGAAATGAGAGCTGCGTTTCCCCGGCCCCTTTGGAACTAGCGTCCTGGGCGAGGTCCAGGCGTGGCCAGCTAGTTGCCCTCACGTGTGATGTGGGGGGCAAAGCGAGATGGAAGTCTGCTTCTGGGTGCTCTTCCTGTGAGTCACAGTGACACGGTTTCCGTGTGAGTACTAGCAGAGTGTCCGTGTGTGCTGGGACGCACGGTGCGGCCCTGGGGGTGTGCTGGGCCACCTTGGACCTGCTGGCGACAGCCGAGCAGGAGCGTGTCTTTGCGGCCAGGCACTCAGTGACGTCGTGTTGGCGGCCTGCAGTCAGTCGGCTGTGGTGGGAGTGGGTACAGCGTGGAGATCAGCAGATGCAGCGCCCCTGCTGCATCTGGAGAGCCGTTGTTAAAGCTTCACCAGTGCAGCACTGGCCGCCCGGGCGAGGGCGCCTACTGAGTGAGCGTCCACCTCGGGGCAGCCTCTGGGGCCGAGGGCAGGGCTGCGGAAGGACGGTAACCAGCCCAGCAGGTGGAGGAGTGGCCTGGAAACAGCCGAGAGGAAGCCAGACCGGCCCGTGTCACCTCCTGGCCCTGGGACGCGAGGGACCGGGCCGGCCCAGGGGCAGGAGGGTCCACACCACTGGCAAGGACAGCAGGGAGCACGAGGAGGGGGAGGGGCACCCGAGAGGAGGTGGAGTGAAAGTAGAATTAGCATCCATCACCACAGCGGGTGTCACCGCCACAGCTCCTTTGATTCCAGGCGCGTCCTCAGGGCGCTTGGGGTTGACTGGCGTTAACCCACAGAATCTTCGTTTCCCCGTTTGCGTCCCGGCCCGCAGCTGGGGGACCTGTGAGGCCTTGGCTGGCGCATCTCTCAGGACAGCTGAGGTGGATCATCTCTCCGTCAGGAAAGATGCTGTTTCTGTGTTCGGTCAGGTAAGTCAGTGGCGCCCCGCTAAGAATACTCACGGGAACCTAGCCCGGGTTAGCTGAGCAGTGCTGGCCTATGGCCGGAGCGTCCAGTCCCTGCCCCTCCCCCTCCCCTCCCCCGGTTCACCCATGGAAGCCCTAACCCCCCCATGGGATGGACTTTGGAGGCGGGCCTTTGGGAGGTAATAGGGTCTGGACGAGGTCATGCGGGTGGCGCCTCCATGATGGGGTCAGTGGAGACACCCACCAGCCCTGACCTCCCCACTCAGCGGAGACCCCGCTGCTTGGAGGTCCTACGCTTCCCCTGCTGTTTGTGGTTTACTCTGGGCTTTACCGGGGGGAGGGTCGGGGGGCTATGGGGGTGGGTGGGTGGCCCTTATTGCCTGGGGCAGATGGTTTGGGAGACGGTTCAAGGCCTTGGGAGTGGAAAGGCGTCATTCCTGTCTCGGTGGTGACTCCGTGGGCACTCGGCACCCGCTCCACGCCGCCCAGGCCCCGCCGGGGGGGCCAGTCTGCGCAGGCGCATCCGGGGCGCGCGAAAGGAGCGGGGCTTCACGGCAGAACCGAGTCCGTGCAGCCCAACGGGGTCTCCGGGGCGGCCCGTGGGGGTCAGGGCGGCAGCCAATCGGGTGCCGGGAGGCGACCTCAGGGGTGTGTGCGCAGGCGCCCTGGGCGTCCTTGGGCAGAAGGGGCGTGGCCTCGTGAGGCGCTCAGGCTCTCCTCTGCTCTTAGAGGGACGCACAGCGGCCATGCAGGCCCCGGGGGATGGCGGCGCGGTAGGTGCAGGGGGCCGAGTTGGCCAGCAGAGCTCCGGAACTCCTGGTTACCAGAGTCGGTCGGGTAGCCCTGAAGGCGAGGGTGGTCCTCGGCGCCCGGAAGCCCCCCGTGGGCCTGGCAGAGGAGGAGCAGCGACGGGAGCGGCTGCTGCAGGTCCCCAGGGTGGGCGGGCACCACGTGCCCTAAGAGCTGGTGGAGATGCAGCGTTCGCGGCTGTAGGGCCTGGAAGCAGACGGCTGGTGTTGTATCCTTTCCGTGGAGCCTCCCTGGGCTGGGGCAGCGGTGCGGTGGCAGGGTACATGGCGGCCGCCTGTGGAGGGGACGGAGGGGAGCGCAGGGCGCAGTCAGGGGCAGCAGGGGCGGGCAGCCCTGCAGGAAAGGGGATTGTCAATGCCTGAGGAGCCTGGGGGGTGGGGAAGGACCGAAGGGTTAGGGAGGCAGCTCCGGGCGGTCTCATCCTGGGGCAAAAACGGGCCTCTGAGGTGTGGGCAAGCCCGAGATACCAGCAAATTCAGTGGCGGATGGTGCCTTAACCACGTCTCCCCCAGCAAGCTCATAGTGCTCTTCCGATCCCCGCTGGAGGCACACATGGCCCGCAGAGCTCTGACCCCAGATGCCCAGCGTGACCAAGGCATGATTCGGAAGGAATATAGAGTGAATGGCAATGCCCTAGATATGTGAGTTCTAGAAGAGTCTGCCGTGGGCGGGGGTGGGGTGGGGTGGGGTCGGTGGCAGGTGCTGGGATCTGATCTCTGTCTTAAGAGTGCTGCGATGGGGGCGCTGACGGGCTTGGTATACGGAGGGGCCTGGGGGCTGGTGCCCTGGACCTACATGAGCGATCTCCCCTTTAACCTGATTTTCCTTTCCCCTCACTTGTAGTACGTGGACTGCTGAAGACCTTGAGCTCTTCCAGATTTCCATCAGCTCCTCCCTCGATCAGCTTTCCCTGGTGATTCGGAATATTCAGCACCTTGGGCCCTCGCCTCCCTAAAGGCTACGCGAAGGAAAGGGGGCTGAGGCCTAACCTTGTGTCCCCTACTAGGCAAGGCTTAGGGAATTCAAACTTGAGTAATCACCACTTTGTTATTTGGGTTTAATTTTTTGCCAGTACTGGCCCTTGGTATCTCTTGGTTCACTTGTTTTGTTTCCCTGCGGCTCGAGGAGTGGGATGCTTCAATGTGTATTACTGCAGAAAATAAAACTAGGCCACTGTTTTGTGTCACAGTTTCTTCTCAGCTAATGCATTTCTGGATTTTTTATCTTTGTCCTCGTGTTGGAGGGAAGGTTCTGGAATTCAGATATTCCAGTAGTACAAGGTAATTGAAGACAGTTTAGGAAAATGAAAAGCCCGATGTCCAGCACTAAATACTGTCAACGTTCTAGAACGATTTTTTTAGTTGCACTTGCACAGTAAATGTATAACGGTATGCAATGTAGAAGTCATTAAGGTTAGCATTAAATTTTTTCCTGACTTTTTTTCATTTAACATACTAGCTTTTCCACATTCTAAAAACTCTTCAAAAATATGTTATTGAGTGGAGGTATATAAGATGCACCATAATGTAATCATTGAACATTTAAGTTGTTTTCAATTTTTTCATTACTATGGTTAACGATTCAGTGGAATTCATGTATGTAATTCTTTCCATGAATGATTATTTCCTGAAAGTATATTCCAAAAGTTGGAAATATTGATCTAAATGTTTACTTTTCTATTTCTTTTTTGAGACTCTTGATCACAGGGAATTCCCTGACAGTCCAGTGCTTAGGACTCCGTGCTTCCACTGCAAGGGGCACGGGTTCCACCCCTGGTTGGGGAACTAAGATCCTGTAAGCCACGCGGCATGGAAAAAAAAAAAAAAAGAGCGGGAGAGAGAGAGAGGAAACAGACTGTCTTTAAAAAAGGAAAGACTCACAGTTTCTCTTCAGAAAATACACCTACTACCGGATTTCTGGTTTCCCAACATCCTTGTCACAATCGGCTTGGTTTCCTACTAAAATTAAAAACTTAGTTTGCACAAGAAGAGAAAAACCCTAGGCACAGTAAAAGAACAATGTTGTGGCTGACTGGACTTGTTTCAGATCAGTGCAGAAAAGTGCTGGGACAAGAACAATTAGTTGAGCGTTTGGGCAGGTGGAGTTAGCTCCTCTGATATCTTTTATCCTGTGATCTTGCTAAACTCACTGACTAGTTCTCCTCACTCGTGTAGATTGCATTCGGTTTTCTACATAGACAATCATGTTGTCTGCAGATAAAGTTTTACTTCTTCCTTTCCAATTGGGATGTCTTTTATCAATTGATCTGTCTCCTCCTAATGGGTTGGATTTTTCTGAATCTTAGCATACCCTTTTCCTTGGGTGCTGGGTACTTTTCTTCCTAGGTATATTCCAGAACTTCAAAAAATCTAATATTGTTAACTTCCTGGGAAACAGTTTGGTCCTTTTGAGTCTTGCCTTGAGACTTTCTGGGTGGGGGCAGAGCAGCTTTTAGTTTTCCACACGATTGAGACAAGATCCGTCTGAGTACTGTATATGATGTCACCCGAGTTCCGAGTTTCCGCTAGTGGACCCTCCGCCCTTGGGCACGGTTCTGTCCCTGTGCCGCTGTGTCCTCTCCAGTCCTCCACCCGCCAACTCCGGCTGCGTGCGCTCTGCGATCCACCCCCGAGACCCGGGGAGGCGGCTGGACTCGGTCCGGACGGTCCGTGTAGACAGCAAGCTGGGGCAGCTGCACGGCTCACCTCTTTGGGGTCTCAGCTCCCAGAGGTCACTGACGGTCCTCCCTCACCCGAGGCCCAGTTTCTTCACAGCCTGTGTTTCATAACTTTTGGCTGCGTTTAGGGGATTCTTTCAAGCCAGTGCGGGGGAGATCCGGTCCCTGTTCCTGCATGTGCGTGAACGGAGTCCGCCGGCACAGAGCCCAGAGAGCTCTGACAGCGTGGGCTGGAGGGAGGGCGATGCTGGTGCTGGGGATGGTGGCGGTGGGCATGGCGACGACGGTGATGATGGAGCATCTCCCCTGCCAGCACGCAGCAGCTCTGGTGGCTACGCTGATCCTGCCTTTCAAAATAGAAGTCAGATCACGTCTCCCCTGCCTAATTCCCTTCAGGGCTCCATTCTCACCCAGAATATAAGCCAGAGGTCCTTGTAATGGCCAGCAAGTCCCCACATTCTAATCTGTGAATCCCCCATCGCCTCTCTTACCTCCTCTGCTCTCTTGCTCACTCCATGCCAGCCACGCTGGCCTCTTGCCTGTGCCCTCAACGTTCCCGGTTTTCTACTGACTTAGGGCTTTTGCACAGTCTGTTCTCCCTGCCTGGAATGTGCTCTCATCTCCTTCGAGTCTGCCCAGATCTCGTCTTCTCGGCCTACTTCTTCCTGAGGCCACCAACAGCCCATCCTCTTCCTGCTGTTCTTTTCCATACGACTCATCACCTTCTACAACACAGTATAATTTACAAATTGACTTTTTATTTCCTGCCTCTTCCCAATAGAGATAACCACTATTCTGACTTCTACCACCATAGAGTATGAAAGTGAATTAAAAGTCTCATGTTGAAGAACAAAAAAATGGAAATGATTTAAAATTTCAAGACGGATATAAAACAGTTAGGATGCATTTGTTTATACAAAGGTAAACAAAAGATAAAACTCATTGAAATGGAGGTTTTGACCATGAAACAAAGACCAGAACAACAGTGCTGGATGGAAGCCAAATGGCTGTGATAAGGCAGAGGGGACGCGTCCCATGGATTGTTCTGCCTTCCCCATGGAGCTCCCCCAGGAACCGATGTCTGTAGGCGGCGGTGGCAGAGTGGGGTCAGGTTCGTCATCATCCTCGTGGGGCTCCAGTGACCTGGCAGCCTTGATTGTCCCCGAGGCTCTCCAGCCCCCCTCTGCCATCGGTGAAGTGCCCGTGGCGCGGAGCCTGCGTCTCAGCTCTGCTGTCTCCCATCGGGCCCCCTGCTGCGGCCAGCACCACTGCCACTCTCTCTCAGTTGCAGAAAATAAAAACTAAATTTATAAAAACAAATGACAATTAAAATAAGGAAATGATAACAATAAATGCAATTTAAGATCAAGGAAAATAAAGAAGTAGAAAGCTGGAAACTTAGGGAACTGTCTGGTGAAGTAAAGGGGCCAGAGCACGAGGGGCCTGGGGCTCAGAGACCTTTAGGTCAGGTTTCCCGGCCCCTGCTTCCAGGTTAGCCTAGTGGGCCGACCTGCTCTCCTTTAGGCCAAGGGCTCGGCCTGGAGTGTGTGTCAGGAAAAAGCGTTCATGGTAATCAGCCTCGTACTTGACCAGGGTGAGGAATTTCACGTGGCTTCTCCTCCTCTCTCTCAGCACCAGGACTCCCGTTGGCTGTAGGGTTTCTGCTTTGGGCCTGTTTTCCCCAGACCTGAGCCCCTGCTATTCTGGTTGTCTCTGCCTCACATCGTGGCCTAGAGATGCTGCTGGCCTGGCAGCCAGGGCAACTGGGAGTCTCAGCCATAGGGAAAAGGGAGGTGGTGGCACAAGAGACCCCCTCTGGGGAGAAGCAAGCTGGGCGCTGTTGCTTTTTAATGTCAGTAATGACAACGGTTGTGTTATACGTGGTAACTGGCAGAGCCGGTAAGTTTACTGCCAATTATCGAAGCTAGCTGCTGACCCAGATGTCAAGATGTGGTTTGGCTGAGCAGAAGCAGTACTTCTTACAGCCACCTGCTCCACTGTTTGCAGCAAAGTGACACGGATGTAGGTCATTCCATGTGAGTCAGGTTAAGTCAGCTGTATTTGAAAATGGCAATGAAGTCTATTTCCACTTATTCAGGTTTCAAAACGTGTCCCGTAGTCTTTCAGATGTCATCACTTAAATAAGAGGGCACTTAGGTCACGATTCCTCTCCTTATAAGACTTTTATTAATGCCAGACATGAAATAGTAAAAACATAGTGAATTGTTAAAAATCTGCACGGTTGTGGATACAAAGGTGGTTTGAACGGGGACCGAGGAGGAGGCCTTGAGAGGGGGAAGCCAGGCCTAAGGGGAGCCATCAGTCTCGACCCGGACCCAACGGCCACGATTCAGCTGCTGCTTGCTGCGTGGTGAAGTGGCCTGGACACAGTCCCCAGGGTCACACCATGCCCTTGTAGCCAGGCTGTGTGCTGGGCCTCAGGGCTCCTCCCTCCCCAAGGAAAGCTTAACTCCCAACGTTCCTGGGCCTGTGGATTTAGGCTTGAGTCCCTTCGGTCCCCCTTTCTGCATGGCAAAACGCCTGATCTGGAAGTATTTCCTAATGAAAGGAGACGGAAGGAAACGAAGCCAAAAAGGAGCTACAGAAAATAATGCGAGATTAATTGCTGCACTGTCCTGTTATGTTGATTCCCAAATCTTCTAGAAAGGTGTACTCTGCACAGTGTACAGACATGCCATGTGTACTTGAGTTGGAGTGGTATCTGGGATCATTTCTGTTAAAAAAAAAACCCCACAAAAATCCCTCAGACCCCATCAGAATCATAGCCCTCTATTACACGTGGATTATCTCTGCCGGAAAACAAGATTTGGCCGGCATCGCTGTGATTTACGGTGCCTTTCTCAGGAGCATATGCTGCCGTCAGCTCCAAAACTACCTGTATTTTGTGTCCCTGAATCATTATGCCTTCGTGTAGCCATCCATTAGCAGTTTTTAGCAAAGCAAGACATCATCCCATCCACCCTGGAAATGAGGGTGAAGTCATATTTTTTTAAATCCCTAATCACTTCCAAACAAGTCACACTGCTCAAGTGTCTATTGTTTCGTGCAGTAAGTATGTCCCTGGAAATGTTTTGTAGAAACAGATTTTTGTTTTTTGGTCAACTGGATGACATTTCACTGCCGACAAAATTTCAGCTGCATTTACTATTCCAATCTCTCTTCAATCTGGTGAGGTTCTTGACACTTGGACGTACAATTTTTCTGCACTGGCCTTTGTCAGGCAATCAGTGAGCTAAACACAGGTGGCCCACACATAAGGAAGCCACCATCTACGGGAACTGGCCGTCTGTAGCCCTGGATTCTTGCCTGAGGCTCTGTGACTCCTTGCAAGTCACAGAAGGAAGAAGGCAGCTCTTTACAGGCTCTGGCCGTGGAGCAGGCCGTAGGCTCAGGGAGCCCTCTCGTGGCTCCATCCAAACTCACTAAGGACTCTTAACTCAGTTAAATCCCTTGGCAATTGGCCCCCATCTTGCTCTGGGAAGAAAATGATGTCACCAGACCGTGCTGCTTTGAACATCAAAATTACTTCTTTTATGGTCTGGAAAACCAAGACTTTGGCACTTACCTTCGGAGCAGTTTGAAACCCTGAAACCCTGCAGCAAAGCCTACAGGTGCCCTGCCTAACCCTGGCTGCCGCAGACCTGCCCGCCTATTTGATGCATCCTCGTATATAAGCCACCGTGGCAGAACAGTGGGCCAGAACCTGCCTACTACCCAGTTGGCGAGGTTTGTCTTCTGGCTGCAGGTGCTCAGAAGGATTGGGAATGGGCGTTAAGCAAAACTCCAAGCCCAGTCGAGCCTGTTGTCTGCGTCCCCTGAACCCCAGCGCCCCATAAAGGAAGGAGTGACAAGATGCCTTCATTGCCTGCGGGGAACGTGTGCAGTCTCAGGGGCTCGTCACCACTAAAGCAGAAGGGAAAATTAGCCAGGAAACCTGAGACTTGAAGTCACCGGCGTTTGGTCTGTTTTTTGGCTTTGTTTTGGATCATAACTGTCACTCAGAAGCTTGAGTGCAGCACAGGATGGCCAGGGATAGCTTTCCCCGAGGTGGCAAAGATTCTTCTGCCAGCATTAGCCAGCTCACGGGACACACACGGCAAGGGGACCATGTGAACCAAGAACGGATTTCACACTGACTGTCGGGAGGTGTCTCTAATGGTAACTGCTGATTATGTTAGAGTGCCCTGTTTGAAGACCATACAAAGAAACCCTGGCTCGACAGGCATACCTTTCAAGTATACAAGCACCTGCTCGAGATCCTATGAAAGGGACAGGAGATGATGAGTCATCCCGTGTCTGCACGTGTTTCCCACGCGTCTCCGAAGTTACCCTAAGCGACGGACGCAGCCTTAAGACGGCGGAAGGAGCCTGACTTGCTGTCTCACTCCATGAGTCATCTTGGGTCAAGCGTTCCCCTCTCTGGTGCTTGGTATTGTTTTCCTCAAAGTGGGAGCGGTGATCTCCGCCAAGCCTAGCTTCCGAGGTCTCTGAGGGGAAGAGATGAGACGATGCGTGTGAAAGCATGCCAGGAAAAGGCCAACAGCAGTGGGACGCCCAGCCACAGGTGGCTGCTCAAGCACGCTGTCCTTAGAGCCACCAGTGTCATCTGATAGGCCCATCACGGACCTCGGGACTCAAGGCTCCTGTCACTCGCATTGTCTTTCTGCCACCATCACTAGGCTTGGTGTCTTGCACTGTGTCTTCAGGGGTGAGGACAAGATGGTGTCCAGGCGCATCTCTCCTAGGGTCATTTATGATTCCAGTGGAAGCACAGGAGAGAGATCGAAACTTCAGGCGTTGGAGTCAAAAGATGTCATCCTGTTGGCTCCAATCTGCACGTCAAGGGCTCCACTGGAGAAGATTTCTAATGCCACTTTTGCTTTGATTGTTCCCACCCTGCCCGAATGGAGTCTTCTACATCCCAGTCCACCGGCCTGAGGCTCGGCAGGGGCAAGTGTGGCCGGTGACAAGGGCTGGCCTCCCTCAGAGCCCCCTGCCCGCAGCCCAGCCCCGTCACACTTTGGATTGCCTCTCGTCCGTCCACTCCTGCTTTGTGCTCTGGAGAGCTTGCGTCTTCTGCTCATCCACTTGGACATAGTCTACTCTTTGCTCCTCTGAAAAGAGAAGTTTCTGAAGGGGGAGAAGAAAAAGGTTTCATTCCATCAAATTTAAAAATTCGGCACAACGTCAGTCAGTCTCTGGTGGATTACAGTGTCGAGTATTGGCTGGCCCTCCCCCCTGGGTCGTCACTTGCAGAAACGTCATGCTGCGTGTGAACGTGTGTAAATCTCTCCTCACCTCTGCTCCCTTCAACTTGGCTCTAGCCAGCTGACTCGCCTTGGCCAATATAATGTGCGTGGGGTGACGGGTGCCCCTCCTAAAGAGAAGACAGGCGTCCTGTGATCCTGCACTCTCCCGTTTTCCCCTGCCACGACGCCGGCATGCCTCACGTGGGGACCGTGATGGACTGTCCCACAGGCCACAACTGAGAAGCCTTTGCGGTCGAAAGCCGCAGAGATTCGGGGCTTGTCTTCACTGCACAGCTGACCAGAGCTGACTAATGCACCGTCTGGGCTTATCTGTCTATCCTGCTGACCAGCTTTGCTGGAGTATCATTTTAGGTGTCTGGAATGAAATGAAAGGTAAAGGAGAAGTGGGAGGTCATTCAGCCAAAGGGAAGGGAAGCCCCCCAGACTCTTTTTTTCTCCACACGCACAAAGTGAAATTATACTGTATATTCTGTTCAGCAGGTGATTTTTCTCATCAAACAATACATTGTTAGCGCAGTCTAGACTATGACCATCCCGTGCTAAAAACTATTTAGCTGTCGTCCACTGCTTACCAGCCATTCATTCCATGGCTTCCCCTGGGCAGTGAGTGACACCGGTCAATGGCTAAGGTCCCTGACATGTATTAACTCACTTAATCCTCACGACAGGCTTCAACGTAGGCGTTATTTCTGCTGAGCACTCCACAGACAAGAATGCCGCTCAAAGGAGTCAAAACTGCCCAACCTGGCACTTGAGGCCCTTTACGGAGCTGTTTCAAAGCCAGCTGAGAGCTCCGTCACCACTCCCCAGAGTCTAGCCAAGCGGGACTGTTACTTCTTTCCTCAGCAGGCCCTTCCTATGGCTGGACTACACTCTACCCCACCCTCATCTCTGCCAGAGCAATTTCTCAGCAAACCTTACGGTCCAAGATTTGAAGAGCACGAATACTACATACATTTACACATAGACGTGCAAAGAACCCACCCCCGAGGGAAATACACCAGGACTTCTGGGAGGCAGAATTAGGGCTGATTTTAAGATTCTTCACTGTACGTGTCTGTAGGTTTAAGACTTTGCAAGGAGAACATCCATGGTGGAATCATCCAAACAAAATCCAAACCGAAATGGGATCTCCTGGCAAGTCTCAGACTCAAGAGTACTTCCTACCTGCTGCACAGGGGCTGGTGACGCTGAGTTGAAGTCCAGGGCTAAATAGTCCAGGCTGAATTTCCTCGTCCACGTCAGAGCTCCACTGCTCAGCAAGTTGGCTTCTCCGTGCTCCTCCTAGAAACCAACGTCACAGGATGCGGGTTACCAACTTCTGGCCGGGCTGGCCAGGGGAGGAGCAGCTGCCGTTGGACAACAGCGGCCCGATGAGTCCCGTGCAGCTCAGCCTGCACCTCGGAAGGAGAGCTGGCTTTGAAATACAATACAGCCCATTTGGCCTGCACAGGAGGCTATGCCTTCATTCACCATTGAAGCAGTCGGCCAAAATCTGCCCCAAGAAGAAATCATTTTAGGGATCTGACAGGCCCATGATACCTTAGAGACTTTAAATCCTGAAAAGGTCAATCACACTTATGAAAGCTTTAGTAAAGACATCCCAAATGCATTTAAAGATACTTTATACAATACAAACAGTGATAACGTGTGCAACACACACCCATGGCATCACCATCCAGCTTCAGAATATACCACCACTACATGACACACACGGCCCATGCCGAGGGCCCCCTTCTACTGCTGCCTTCTTGCCCCCCAAGGGGGTGAGTGCTATCTTGAACTTGGTGTTTACCACTTTTCTTTTCAAAGATGGTTTTATGAATGTCCTTAAGTGGCCTACTGTTTTGTTTTGCCTGTTTTGAACTTTTATCAGTAGAACCGTATTGTATGCACTTGTGGTGTCTTCAATTTGCGCTCCATTTACATACTTCACATTCACCCATGTCAATGCCCTGTTTCATTCATTTTCCTTAGCATACATGATTCCATTGCATAATTTATTTAACTGTTCTACCAACAACAGACATTTGAGTTGTTTCCAGTTTGGCGGCTCTTACAAGCAATGCTGCTGTGAGCATTCATGCACCTGTGGAAGAACTTCTAGGGTGTCCCTGGGATGTGGGCCCCTTCAACTTGACTATCACCAGCCTGATATGTCGAACATGGTATTTTACTGTGATTTGATTTTCCACGCCCTTGATAATTTAATTAATTGGCCATCCTTTCATATGTTTATGGGTCATTTATTTTTTTCTCTTCTGTGAATTATGTGTTTAGGTTTGTTTTTGTTTTGCTAACTTTTATACTGAAGTGCTTGTATTTTTCTGATTTTCCTCCGTACTTCCTCACACATCTAAGAGACTAATCATTTGTTGGTTATGTGTGTTGCTAATAGCCCATCACAGTCTACAGTGGGTTTTTCTTGGTATTTTTTAAATTAAGAACTGTTCTCGCTTTCAATGTAATATATCAATATTTTCCTGAGGAGCTTGCTCTTGTATTTTGTTTAAAGAATTCTTCCTATGCTGAGGTTGTAATTTGTTTTCCCACATCTTCTTCTAAGTTATAAAGTTTTGTCCTTTACATTTAAGCAATAATCTAGCCTCAACTGATTTTAACATGTGGTGGTGACCCGGGGATACAATTAATTCCCTTTTGTTCTGTTTGTATCCCACATGGGCAACCCTCCTTTCCCCAGTAATGCAGCCTCTGCTCACATATCACGTTCCCATATGTGAATAGGTGGTCAGTTCTACTGAATATTTTTGCTGCATCTGAGACAATCACATCACTTCTCTCCTTTAGCATGTTAATGTGCTTGAGTGACTTGATAGATTCCTTTAATTTATGGTTGTAACAGCTCATCTCTCAGGGAATATTTGTAACAATAGATTTTTTTTCTTATTTATTTATTTATTTTTAGTTTCTGCTTTATAACAAATTTACTCAGTTATACATATACATATGTTCCCATATCCCCTCCCTTTTGCGTCTCCCTCCCACCCTCCCTATCCCACCCCTCCAGGCGGTCACAAAGCACCGAGCTGATCTCCCTGTGCTATGCGGCTGCTTCCCACTAGCTATCTACCTTACGTTCGGTAGTGTATACATGTCCATGCCGCTCTTTCGTTTTGTCACAGCTTACCCTTCCCCCTCCCCATATCCTCAAGTCCATTCTCTAGTAGGTCTGTGTCTTTATTCCTGTCTTACCCCTATGTTCTGGAGATGGAAGCAACCTAAGTGTCCATCATCGGATGAATGGATAAAGAAGATGTGGCACATATATACAATGGAATATTACTCAGCCATAAAAAGAAACGAAACTGAGCTATTTGTAATGAGGTGGATGGACCTAGAGTCTGTCATACAGAGTGAAGTAAGTCAGAAAGAGAAACACAAATACTGTATGCTGACACATATATATGGAACAATAGATTTTTTTAAAAATGTTTCTCCTTCTGGCATAGTTTTCATTTCCTCCAGTCCGTTTGTTTGGTTTCTGTCTTTATGCTAGAGCTTCCCTGAGATGTCTGACCAAATCATTGGCTGTCTGCTCACATTTAAGTGTGGAAGACCAAAACGCTGATCTGGTGGTGCTTGTCAGCTGTGGGGTTCACTGCAAGGTGACCTAGCTGGACGATTTTCTTGGGGAGCCCCTAATATTATGACCCATGTCTCGCCTCTTGGGCTGCTCAAGTAGGTCAGAGAACTGTCTTCGAATCTCTAGACCCAAGGGTAAAGGTCTGGTTGTCAACATTCTGGGAGAGAGCCACTGGAAAAGGGTTTGGGAAAGGCTCGTGTATCTACTGTGCATATTTACTTACATTGTTTTTAGCCTAGTATTCTTGGTCAGATGTGTCTAGCACCCCACAGGGCAGAGACCCCTTGTTTTACTCTCTCCAGAGACTACACTTCATCTTTTGTGTGGAGTAGGAGAGGGGAAGCCACAGTGGTCAGCCTCCGGGGAGTGGTGCTTAGGCTATTCACATATTTGTGCAATCATCACCTCAATGTTAGATTATTTTCATCACCCCAAAACGAAATCCTGCACCCCTTAGCCATCATCCCCTAGTCCCACTATCTCCCCAAGCTCTAGGCAACCACCACTAATCTAATTTCTGTCTCTATAAATTTGCTATTCTAGACATGTGATACAAATGGAATCATACAATATGTGGTTGTGATACTGTGATTTACAAGAAATATATATTTGGTCATTCAGATGACCAAATATTTATTTCTCATATATAGTTGGTCTTCAGTCCACAATTCCTGGGTCACAGCTCCCAAAACCCTTCGAATTTCCTAAGTGTTGAGAATGACAGAGATGTCTCACTATAGGAACGAGGTGACTTTCAGGTGGCACCTAACAACGTGCCTCCTGCTCGCCAGGAGAACCAACCATGAGATCACAGGCTTGGAAATTGCAGTCCCACTCCCCGGCTCCCACCCGATCTCCGGGGAGTGGGGAGGTGCTGGAGCTTGACTCAATCACCAACGGCCAATGATTTAACCAGTCATACGGTATCATGAAGCCTCCATAAAACCCAAGAGCACTGGGTTCAGAGAGCTTCTTGGTTGGTGAACACCTGGAGGTGCTGAGAGAGTGGCCCCTGGTGACGGCGTGGAAGCTCTGGGCCCTTTCCTCATGCCTCGGCCTGTGCATCTCTTCCATCTGGATGTTCATCTGTATCCTTTATCATATCCTTTTATAATAAACTAGTAAATGTTAAGTAAGTGCTTCCCTGAATTCTGTGAGCTGCCCTAGCAAATGAGTCAAACCCAAGGAGGGGGACATGGGAACCTCCAATCTGTAGCCAGTCAGTCAGAAGCACAGATAACAACCTGGGATTGTGACTAGCAGCTGAAGTTGGAAGGGGTGGGCAGTCCTGTAGGACTGAACCCTTAACCTGTGGAATCTGATGCTACCTCCTGGTAGAAAGTGTCAGAATTGAGTTGAATCCTTGGACACCCTGCCGGTGTCCGAGAATTGCTTGGTGTTATGTGGGAACCCACCCCAACCAACACACACACACATCCTGGAATTGGGTCCAGAAATCCCAAAGAGTGGTCTTTTGTGACTGGCTTCTTTCACTCAGCGTATTGCTTTCAGGGTTCATCCTTGTTGTTTCATGGATATCTGATTTCATTGTATGGCTGCATAACATTCCACTGTGTAGCCAGACCACATTTTATTTACCCATTCATCACTTGGTGAACATTTCGGTTCCTTTCACTGGTTGGCCATTATGAAAAACGAGGCTATGAACATTCACGTGCAAGATTTGGTTGGACTTATTCTTGCTTAGGATTTTTTAACCTGCATGAATGAGTGAGATTGCTATAAAGTTTTCTACTTATGTTAGTGCTATTTGTTTTGGTATCAAGTTATTTTAGCTTTATAAAATAAGCTGGGTAATATTTCCTCTTTTTGCCATTCCCTGGAGGTGCTTATATAAGACTGCAATGATCGCTTCCTTCTGATAGAAAGTTTCTGTAAAGTCTTGGGGGCCTCGTGATCCTTTGTAGTAAAAATTTCCCTACGTATTCAGTTTCCCTAATAATTTGTGTTTTCTGTTTTTACTTGAGTCAGTTTTTGTTTTGGTTTTGGTTTTGGTTTTTGGTTTTGTTTTTGTGGTACACGGGCCTCTCACTGTTGTGGCCTCTCCCGTTGCAGAGCACAGGCTCCGGACGTGCAGGCTCAGCGGCCATGGCTCACGGGCCTAGCCGCCCCGCGGCATGTGGGATCTTCCCCGACCGGGGCAGGAACCCGCGTCCCCTGCATCAGCAGGCAGACTCTCAACCACTGCCCCACTAGGAAAGCCCCCACCTGGTCATTTTTAAATAGTATCTTGTGACTCAGTCCAACTTTCAACTCCTCATCTTATTTTTTAAATATATAAAACATAGTTATTTTATATGTGAAATCTAATATTTCTAATAATGACTTACTTCCTTATGTGATTTTATTTTTTGTAATTCCTACTGATTCTCAAGATTTGCAATTTCTCAATATTTTTGGCCTGAGAGATCCCCTTTCCTTTCTTGGCAGTTGAGTTTTGGATTTAAAAAATACATTTAAAACTATATTCTCTACCATTTTAAGATTATTTTTATATGGTGGTCATGTGGTTTTCACGGTACCTTGCCTACTGAAGTGCTTCATCAAATTTTAAAACATAGAACAGGGACTTCCCTGGTCGTGCAGTGGTTAAGAATCCACCTGCCAATGCAGGGGACACGGGTTCGAGCCCTGGTCCGGGAAGATCCCACGTGCTGCGGAGCAACTAAGCCCGTGCGCCACAACTACTGAGCCTGTGTGTCACAACTACTGAAGCCCGCGAGCCACAACTACTGAAGCCCTTGCACCTAGAGCCCCTGCTCTGCAACAAGATAAACCACTGCAATGAAAAGCCTGCACACCTCAACAAATAGTAGCCCCCGCTCGCTGCAACTAGAGAAAGCCAGGGTGCAGCAAAAAATATATATATAGAAAGAAAGAAAAAGAAGAAGAAAGCTGGAGGAATCACACTCCCTGATTTCAAACTATACTATAATCAAAGTACTGCGGTACTGGCAAAAAAACAGACACATAGGTTAATGGAACAGAATAGACTCCATAAATAAATCCATACTTGTATGGTCGATTAATCTACGACAGAGGAAGCAAGAATATACAATGGAGAAAAGACAGCTTCTTCAATAAATGTTGGGAAAACTGGACAGCTACATGCAAAAGAATCAAACAGGACTACTTTCTCACACCATATACAAAAACAAATTCAAAATGGATGAAAGACAAATACCAGACCTGAAACCATAAAACTCCCAGAAGAAAACACACAGTATATTCTTTGACATGGGTCTTAACAATATTTTTTGGTTATGTCTCCTCAGGCAAGAGAAAGAAAAACAAACAAAAAATAAATAAAAGGGAGCACATCAAATTAAAAAGTTTTTGCACAGCAAAGGGAACTATCAGTAAAACAAAAGGGCAGCCTACTGAATGGGAGAAGATATTTTCAAATGATACATCTGACAAGAGGTTCATAACCAAAATATACAAATAACAAATACAAATCAACATCAAAAAAACAATCTGATTAAAAAATGGGCAGAGGACCTGAATAGACATTTTTCCAAAGAAGACATACCTGTGTCCAACAGATAGATGAAAAGATGCTCAACATCGCTAATCAGCAGGTAAATGCAAATCAGTACCACAATGAGACATCACCTCACACCTGTCAGAATGGCCATCATCAAAAGAACACAAGTAACAAATTTGGTGAGGATGTGGAGAAAAGGGGACCCTCCTAAACTGTTGGTGAGAACCTAAAGTGGTGCAGCTGCTATGGAAAACAGTATGGAGGTTCCTCAATTAAAAATATGATTCAGTAATTTCACTTCTGGGTATTTATCCCCCCCAAATACAAAAACACTAATTCGAAAAGATACATGCACTCCCATGTTCACTGCAGCACTATTTACAATAGCCAAGACATGGAAGCAACCTCAGTGTCCATCAACAGATAAATGGACAAAATGTGGTATACGGATGTGTATATATATATGTGTGTGTGTGTGTATATGTACATTTGCATATATATATATATATATATATATATATATATATATAGAGAGAGAGAGAGAGAGAGAGAGAGAGAGACACACACAATGGAATGTTACCCAGTAAAAAAAAAAAATCTTGCCATTATGACAACATGGGTGGATCTAGAGGCTGTTATGCCAAAGTGAAATAAGTCAGAGAAAGACAAACGCTACATGATCTTACTCATACGTGGAATCTAAATAAAACAAATACAAAAACCAAAAAGCAGGGGTTTCCTTGGTGGCACAGTGGCTAAGAATTCACCTGCCAATGCAGGGGACACGGGTTTGAGCCCTGGTCCGGGAAGATCCCACATGCTGCAGAGCAAGTAAGCCCATGCACTACAACTGCTGAGCCTGCGCTCTAGAGCCCACAAGCCAAAACTACTGAGCCCACGAGCCACAACTACTGAGCCCGCAAGCCACAACTACTGAAGCCCATGCACCTAGAGCCCGTGCTCCACAACAAGAGAAGCCACCACAATGAGAAGCCCGTGCACCACAATGAAGAGTAGCCCCCAATCACCGCAACTAGAGAAAGCCCGCGTGCAGCAATGAAGACCCAATGCAGCCAAAACAAAAACAAAAACAAAAACAAAAACAAAAAATGGAAACAGACTCATAGATACAGAGAACAAATGGGTGGTTGCCATAAGGGAGGGGGTGAGGAGTGGGCGGAAAAAGTGAAGGGGATTTGGAGGTACACACCCCCATTATATAACCCATGGGAATGTACTCTACAGTGTAAGGAACAGGATCAATAATATTGTTGTAAGTCATGGAGGGACAAATGCTTACTAGACTTATCATGGTGATCATTTCATTCATGTATGCAAATGTCAATCATTATGTAGTACACCTGAGACAAACAAAATGTTGAACGTCAACCATATTTCATTAAAAAATAAAGTAGCTAAGGAAGAATAGGTGACTTTAATAAAACAAAACTTGTATTTCAGCCCCTAGCCTAAATTTTTACATTCAGATAAGAACTTGTCCTCAAAGAGAAAAAAATTATGCATATGATTATGTGCAAAATCGAAACTGAATCATATTAGTTCTGTCTACCAAATGGGTTGTTTTGTGGAACAAGTGAAATAATGTAAATCAAAGTCATTTGAAAATATCATATTACTGAATTTAAAACACACAATTGAATGAGGTGGGAAGGCTTTAAATTCATTTATGTGGTGGTTCCCTCAGAGCTACCTTCCTTCAGCCAGTTTTCTGGGCTCTTAATCTACTGGGTCATATTGCCTAGTAATGTACAGAGAGAGTCATTAATCAATGACTATATACAGGCAAGAAAGCAATCCTGAATTATGCTGTTAATGAAACACTGGTCTTTCTCACAACCTCAAAGATCAGAAATAACGGTTAGTGTCTGGAATGACTCTGCACTTGCTTCTATGAGGCTATAGATTCACTTCCCTTCTCTGTTCTCTGGAGACAAAGCACAGCTGGGCAGTATCTTTTATAAGAGTGTTTTCTTCTAGAGGTTTCCCAAGGGCCATTACTAAGTGTGAAAAATATTGGGAATACCACAGCAGACTGGATATGAGTCACTTTCCACCTGCATATGGGTACTCACAGAACAATCTGTCAAATAGAAAGGCAAAATGAAGCATTTAATTGCTGCTTCACTGGAGATGACTGTTTTGAGAATTGTAAATGCCTGTTATTGTCACGTATAGGAAGGCAGAGTTCTCTTCTGAAAAGTATATAGTCTCAGTGCCTTGAACACTGTCCTTCTAAGATCTGTTTTTCAAAATTTCATAGTTTAAACAGAGATTCTCTCTAGAGTTCCCTACATTTTAAAGTTCTGGCTAAAGGGCCTGATAATTGCCAGAGGTGCTAAAAGACCCTCTTTCTCTTCAGTAACCCATTCTCAACAGAATCCAAAGTAGAGAGAATGGAAGGGACAACACAGGGCAGGAGGAGAGATTGAACCATAAATCGTTCATCAAAGGATCGAGATATCGGGTCTCTGTGCACTCTGGGCCACAGAAAGACTCTACCAGGAGTCTCCAGAGACTAGACCCATCCATGACCCGGGACACTGGGCCACCCTCCCAACGGGACTCTAAGTGATTTATCTTTGGTAAAGGTTCGGAGGCAGTCAGGGCAGGGCTACCCGGTGGTGTGGTGGACGGGAACATCCAATGTGTGAGTTTTCACAGCTTAGACTCTGGACATACAGGGAGCTACAAAGCTACTGCGGTCAAACACGATATCCCAGCCATGGTGAAAAGAACCGCTAGCATTTCCATTTTCCCATTACACGTTGCAGCCCTGGGTACACTTAAAACTGTGGCCTCAAAATGGTACGAGGAGCTGAATATCGCAGGAAAGAAAACCGACTTCATAACAACTTGTTCCCCGTCTGGAAAACATTGTAAGCTGGTATTACAGTCAAGTAATTGTTTTAAGATTGCACGGGACTTTCTGAATGCTATGTTTCCTTTATAGTGAACTGATAAGAATATAGATTGGGGTGAAGAATACGAAGAGTGTGAAAAATATAGGATTACCATTTGCATGTAGCTTTGTTCCTCTTCTCTGGAAACACAATTGGCAAAAAATCTTGCAGAATTAATACCATTTCTTTCTGGAGAGAGAAAGCTGGTTCGATTGCTAAGAACAGAAATATAGATGAGGTCAAAGCAATGTCTTACAGCTGCTCTGAAAGCCAGCCAAGAACTGACATGGCCCCTCTGGGGTTTCGGCCCTCGCCCCCGCTTCCCCATGCAACCTCCTCCTGGCCAAAGCAATTCCTGAACCAGGAGAGAGACTACCCCACAGCTGCCATCCTGCTATGGGGCAAAGGGTTCCCAATTCTCAAAGGCTATTTTTTTCCAGGCCCTCCATGTGACACAGCTCATGAGCTTTCTAGAAAGAGACCAAGGCATCATATCATTTAGAGAAAAACAAAACAGAACAAAAACGCTCCTTTGAGGCTCTCTTCTTTCCATTCAGAGTAACCAGGAAAAGTAAGGAAGTGTGGTCATTCCTTTGATAGGATGAGATCAAGACTACAAATCCACTTTCATCATACTCCCAAGTCAGAAGCAGAGGCCAAGGCTCTGTACTTCTGTCTGGAAATGTAGTTCACTGCAGAATTCTGCTTTACAGAGCCACTGTGTCCTGCGGCATATAGGGTGAACTAAGAAACTCCCAGGCCAGGCTCAGGACTCTGAAATTCCTACAAGGACTCTGAAATTGCTACAAGGTGAGATGAGAGAGTGCAGATACATTTTGGGGTTTGTCTACTGAGCCCATGTGAATTGGGATTGAAAAAGAACTTTCTCTGTTGGTACTAGGGTTGTAGCATGTAAATAAGGATCTAAGGGACAGCTATCTCAGGCCGTGAGGATTGTGCAACAGAGAAGCAGACGTGAGAGACAGGTTCCCAGCAGCACTCTCATTCCCGATTCCATTGTCCTGGGAGACTCACTTATGGTCCTTCCTCTGTGACCTACAAAACACTTCCAGCTCGAGATAATAAATCCCATCCCTTGTTCGGCTTAAGCTAGATCCAGTGGGCTTCGACTACCTTTAACCACCGAGGCCTGAGTAACGCTGGGAGTGCACCAGATGAGGCCCCTATGAGCAATCAAAGACTCACCAAGGCACAGTGCGGGTCCTGGTGAGAGCCGTGTGTTCCCGGATGGTGGAGAGGCTTTTCAGGTCCAGGGGAGGTGACCGTGCTACAAGATAACACATGACAGCCAACATGGTAAGTTCTCAGGGGTTCAAGGCCAGAAACTGAAGAATATAAAACTATGACATTCCATCAGATCCACATTTACTTACAAGCAGTGCTGATGATGAGCATGCTTTGTGCTGTCCTACTCTTCCCTGCCTCACTGGGAGTAGAGGGGACAACCACCGAGCCAGTGGCCACATCATCAGCTGGGCTTACATCCAGTCACTACACACTTATTGAGAACTCACTGTCAGGCATGGTTCTAGGTGTCCCAAACTGAAACTGTACCTTTCTTCCCCATCTGTCTGTCTAGTTAGAGTCATCTTCGGATCTCAGCTCAACATGTCCTGCTTAGGAAGGCCTTCTTTGACCTCCAGGCAAGATAAGGCCCAGCTCATGGGCTCTCATGAGTTCCTGTGCTTACCCTTCACAGCACTCGCCCACTTCGTGATGATACATTCAGCTGTGATGATCTCATTCGGCTCTAGACCGACCACGTTCTGGGAGCACAGGGTTTTCTGGCTTGTTCACTGCAGTAGCCTCGGCATCCCATTCTGCCTTAGCTGCCCGCCTTGCTGAGTTGGCCGTGAGTGTATTCCTCTATTGCTTGGTCTTCTAGCTCTTTCCTCACTAGGCCACACAGGTGGAGAGTGTTTAACTCCGCTCCATATTGCCAGTGACTTCCGTGCTGCTCAATCAGTTTCCCAGGAGCCTCAGACCTGCCAGGTGCTGAGCTGGAAAGGACATATGCGTCGTGTAGTCCCCGGGGAGAAGGTCTCTCCTGGCTGTGATGCACCCTGGCCTTGGCTTCACTGACCAGCCGCCTCCTGGCTTCACCCCCTGCCTCTCTCACTTGGGCCACAGGGTCCATCCCTGGAGCCACACGTGTAAGAACCAGCCCCTCCCGGCCCAGGTGTCCCAATTAATCCACAACCACACGTCCAACCAAAATCTCTGCACCTCCATCACTAGGTCTTTTAGAGCTCTAACATCCAACGTGGTAGCCACTAGCCACATGTGGTTATTGAAATTTAAATACGTTAAAATTAAATGAAATTTAAAAATTCACTTCCTCAGTTGCACTGGCCACGTTTCACTTGTTCAACAGCCACATTTTCTTCATTACAGAAAGTTCTGTTGCACAGCATTGCTACAGAAAAGTCACTGAGCAAAACAACAGTATCTACCTCAAAGTTACAGGTCCCTGTGAAATGGTTTCTGGCCAGCCTGAATGGCTATTTCCTCTAAAGCTCACGAGACAGGGTCTGTTCTCCTATTTAGTACCTATTGAATAACTATTTTTCTTCCAGGTGGTTTGGACATATCTTTCTCCCTGCTTGCTTCCTCATCTGTGCCTCCCCCAGAAATGTGATTTGACTCGAATTGAAGAGAGGGAGGCTGGAGTGGACTGGACATAAGCAGACGACTTAGTTCCAGCTCTGGGCGTGGCCACCTGAAGCAGCAGAGGCGGCGATGGAGCCAATGGACTGTCAGGGGTCACGGTCACGGTACCAGGTATTTCCTTGGAATCGCCCAGCCCTACTGGGCAGGTGACGACGAGCGAAAAAGGAAGTTAGCAAGTTACTCTGACCTGCTTTTGCTCGTCCCCTCTTCGCCCTCCTCCCTGCCGGTTCCGGCTGCTCATCTCCACATGCCCCCGCCCCACACACCTCTTCTGCCAGGCACTAGCAGGGCACTGAGCGACGTGGCATACGACCAGGTCTACATTCAGGAATCAGTGTCAAAGGCCATTCTTGGCTGCCTTACACAAGGTGGACACTGTGATTACATTTAAGTGCTGTCTAAACAAAGAGAGGACAG
This sequence comes from Mesoplodon bidens, assembly GCF_964165515.1. NCBI lineage: Eukaryota > Metazoa > Chordata > Mammalia > Artiodactyla > Ziphiidae > Mesoplodon > Mesoplodon bidens. Next base: position 1,120,719 of record NW_027672558.1, on the reverse strand, counting down.
GTGGGTTCCATTCTCACCCATCCTCACTTATTTCTGGGACTTTGTTAGGGAAGCAGCCAAAGATGAGTCCTCTGGAATGAACTTGGCTTCAGAGGCTGCATTTGCCAGGCCACAGTGATTGCAAGTCCCCCGGTTCCTTTTATCCTTAGGATCTGGGGCAGAAGGGCTCCTCAGCCCTCCCCACTCAATCCCAGCCATTTCTCCCTGCCCTTGTGCTTCCCAGGCCCCTGGGCTGGTTTCTCTAGTGTCCCCTTCCCAGAGACGGTCAGGACGGAAGCTTTTCCACACGGCCACCAGACCTTGCTCCCCAGTCCCGCACAGCAGGCCTGGGGAAGTGACTTACATTTCCTCTGAGGCTTGAGATCTCTATTCACGGGGGGAGGCTCCAGGTCCGCCGGGAGCTCGGGCAATGGGCTGGAGATGCTTCCTGAGCTCATTTGGATGTAGTCGTCAGGGCTGCAGTGGGGTCCGAGAGCAGAGGCGGTGGCCTGGGGGCTCATGGGCATGTAACTGTCCTCAGTGCTGGCAGAACCCGGAAGGGACATCGGGAAGAACCTGCACGGCTGCAAGGGAAAGCACAGAATAGCCATGGAAACTGCTTCCAGTGGGCAGCCTCGGCTGCACATGGCATTTCAGTTGCAGATTATCCAAGAATAACTTTGAATTTTCTTAGGAAAGTCAGACAAGCCTCTAACTCAAGCTCTGCCTCTGGACTTATCATGTGAGGTAGGTGATGATTCGCCTAGATCTCATGCTGGAAGACAGAGGTTAATGAATTTATGCAAATGCTTTAAGTATCATGTGATGACTTCAGCAGGTACCCCAAGTTTGGGGAAGCCTCTGGACCATTAGAACTGGCAGGGTCCTCACAGCACACAAAGTCCAGTAGCTCCCAGACAAGTTTAAGCCTTGATGGGAGACTGGAGGGCTCCTCAGAGATTCACAGTGCTGTCTCAAAAGATATCATGGGAACATAAGTAGGTCAGGGTATTTTTTTGGTAAAAATTGAGGCTGAAAGAAACTCAAGTACCAAACTTACCAAATTTAAACTTAGCCGCTTATCTCGGTGTCTTAAAGATTGGCCTTCTACATCACCTGCAAGAAACAAGCAGGGTGGTGAAAAATGCGGACAACATCAGTTGAAACTAGGCTCCAAGTACCTATGCGCCTCAGGGCCCTGTGTGCAGCTCCAGAGAGGGAGAGAGACTTGCTATTGAGTCTAGCTGGGCAGTCAGAACACCTTCCCCCCACAGATGGAAAGCGGACCAGATTTTGAAGAGGTTGCTGTATGACGGCTTCAGTTCTCTCTGTGAACTGGGGAGAGTCAGAGCAAGTAATTAACAAATGCTCGTTGCATTTGTTACATGAATTTTCTGCACTTAGAGATGGTAGAGACAGAGCTGGAGGTTTGAGGAGAGGGGAGCAGGCATGAAATAGCCCTTGTGATGAGCAGGAGCACGGGGTGAATAAAAGCCTTTGCAGAGCAGCAGCGCGAATCGGTGACCATGAACTTCTGAAGCAAGAGTCAGCGCCTCAGGAACAGATCCGGAGAGAGAGGAGAGCTGGATGAATCCAGGATCAGACATTTGTGAGACGGATGTGACATAAACTTAGAATAACTGTTGAACTGAAATAGGAGATGTCCAGAAGGTAGCAAGATATATGGGCCTCGATTCAAATGAGACCTGCTTAGAGATGACAGTCAAAACCTAAGAGTAGAGGAGATGATCTAGGTTGTAAATGTTGAGAAAAGTTTAAATATAAAATCCTAGAGACTCTCAATATTCAAAGAGTAGGAAGATGAGCACTGGCTCATGTTGAGAGAGAGCAAGTGGAGAAGGAGGAAAGTCAGGGGCCCCGGACTGCGAGAGCCCACAGGAGGAGATGGTGGCTGGTGGTGGGGAACACCACCAAAATGGGCCCTCAGCACGTGGGGACCAGAGCAAAATGTCTTCCTAGAACTTAGACATGTGAAAAGCCAGGCTGCCTCTGAGAAACAAACTGAAGAGTCAACATCATCTTAAAGCAAGAGAATAACTCCCAGCTCAGAAAGATGTGATGGAGATTGATGGAATTAAGACCAGACACTATCAAACTCTTAGAGGAAAACATAGGCAGAACACTCTCTGACATAAATCACAGCAAGATCCTTTTTGACCCACCTCCTAGAGAAATGGAAATAAAAACAAACAAATGGGACCTAATGAAACTTAAAAGCTTTTGCACAGCAAAGGCAACCATAAACAAGACGAAAAGACAACCCTCAGAATGGGAGAAAATATTTGCAAACAAAGCAACTGACAAAGGATTAATCTCCAAAATATACAAGCAGCTCATGCAGTTCAATATCAAAAAAAAAAAAAACCAATAAAAAAATGGGTGGAAGACCTAAATAGACATTTCTCCAAAGAACACATACAGATGGCCAAAAAACATGAAAAGATGCTCAACATCACTAATTATTAGAGAAATGCAAATCAAAACTACAATGAGGTATTACTCACACCGGTCAGAATGGCCATCATTAAAAAGTCTACAAATAACAAACGCTGGAGAGGGTGTGGAGAAAAGGGAACCCTTATGCACAGTTGGTGGGAGTGTAAATTGATACAGCCACTATGGAAAATAGTATGAAGGTTCCTTAAAAAACTAAAATTAGAGCTGCCATGTGACCCAGCACAGCAATCCCACTCCTGGGCATATACCCAGAGAAAAACATAACTCAAAAAGGGGCATGAACCCCAATGTTCATTGCAGCACTATTTACAATAGCCAGGACATGGAAGCAACCTAAATGTCCATCAACAGAGGAATGGATAAAGAAGATGTGGTACATATATACAATGGAATATTAGCCATAAAAAGGAATGAAATTGGGTCATTTGTAGAGACATGGATGGACCTAGACAGTGTCATACAGAGAGTGAAGTAAGTCAGAAAGAGAAAGACAAATATCACATATTAACCCATATATGTGGAACCTAGAAAAATGGTATAGATGATCCTATTTGCAAAGCAGAAATACAGACACACATGTAGAGAAGAAACGTATAGACACCAAGGGGGAAGGGGGGTGTGGGATGAACTGGGAGATTGGGATTGACATATATACACTATTGATGTTATGTGTAAAATAGATAACTAATGAGAACCTACTGTATAGCACAGGGTAACCTACTCAATGCACTGTGGTGACGTGAATGGGAAGGGAGTCCAAAAGGGAGGGGGCATATGTATATGTATACAGCTGATTCATTTTGCTGTGCAGTAGAAACTAACACAACATTGTAAAGAACTATTCTCCAATAAAAATTAATTTTACAAAATATTGAAATCATAATCCAAGAAAAGGTCCACAAATAAAGTAACACTTGAATCTAATATTGAAAGGGCCCATCAAGTACCTGGAATAAATAAATGGTCAATTCTACCCAGAATGTAAAATCTATTAAAACATTATATCAATAATAATGACAGAATGAAACAGATGAATTAAATAACCAGCTCAAAGCTAAAAAAGCACAATAGAGAAAACGAAAAGAAATGATAAAATAAAGATAAAAGCAAAAAATAATAGAGTACAGAGAAATAGTGGAATTAATTTTAAAAAATCAAAATCTTGGTTTCCTGGGGAAAAAAATTAACCTAAAGGCAACCGACTAGCCAATCTAATCAATAAAAGAGGGGGGCACAAATATCCAAAATAAGAATTGACAAGGAAAAAATTATCATTGAAACAGAGGAATTTTTTTAAAAGAGACAATTCTGCATGCCTTTACACAAATAAATTTTAAAATCTAGATGAAATGGATAATTTTCCAAAAAATACACTACAGCAAAATTGACACAAAAAATTTCCAAAGAATAAAATAGACAAAGTTACGAAGATCAGATGGTTTCAACAGACAATTTTACCAAAACTTCAAAGACCAGACAGTCCCAATGCTTCACAAATTTGTTCAAGAGTTTAGGAAATCAAGGAATATTTCTAATTCTTTTTATGATGCAAGTATAACTTTGGTAGCTAAACCTGATAAACATAAAATATATCAGAAAAGTACAGACTAATATCACTTATGATTAACAATGCAAAAATCCTAAATAAAATATTAACAAATGTCACACCCTCTTTGAACCATTACTGTAAAACTTCTCACTACCCTCTCCAAGTTGGGACACACAGTTTTAAGGGCATTCGCCTGCTGCAGCTCCCTTTGCCTGGCAAAGCAATAAAGCTATTCTTTTCTACTTCACTCCACAAAAATATTAGCAAACAGAGGAAGGTGGTATTACTGGAATGGCTGAATGAGGAGCTCAGAAAAGCCATTCTCCAAAAAACAATTATACAAGTGTACAAAACTATTTTTAAAAAGTCAAGCACAACTATCTGGGGACTCTGAAAATTTACCAAAAGCATACAACAAAATTGTTGCATATTATACTGGGAAGGATTTATTGAAGAAATGAAAAACAACTACTGGAATCCGGTAAGAACACTGAGAATCTGTGGCATTTTAGCTTGGGGTGCTCCCATACCCCTCACCAGCTCACTCAGAAGTAGTTCTACCAGGGCAAGGCAAGTTGTGAAGACCAGAAGCTTCTTTGCCAAAGGGGTCTAATTTGATTTGGATCAAAGCATATAAAAAACTCCATTCCTCTAGGTACTAGCAAAAGCATACCAACAATTCATTTCATTGGGGTTCCAGGAGAAAAGAGAGAGAAAAGCATTGAAAATGTATTTGCAGAACATATGGCTGAAAACTTCCCAAACCTAAAGAAGGAAACAGATATCCTGTTTCCTTCCTGTACAGTAAGCACAGAGGGTCCCAAACAAAATGAACCCGAACAGACTCACACCAAGACATATCATAATCAAATGGCAAAAGTTAAAGATAAAGAGATAATTCTCAAAGCAGCAAGAGAAAAATAGTCATTTACAAGGAAATCCCCATAAGGCTATATCAGCTGATTTCTCTGCAGAAACTTTGCAGGCCAGAAGAGAGTGGAGTGATAGATTCAAAGTCCTAAAAGGGAAAAACCTGCAACCTAGGATAATCTACCCAGCAAGATCATCATTTAGGATCGAAGGAGAGATAAAGAGCTTCTCAGACAAGCAAAAACTAAAAGAGTTCATCAATACTAAACCTACCCTAAAAGAAATGTTAAAAGGTCTTCTCTAAGCAGAAAAGAAGGAAAAATCTACAGGAAAAGGAAAATCCCACTAGGAAAGGCAAATATATAGTAATGACTAAGGATCAACCACTTAAATAAGCCAGTACAAAGATTACAGTACAAAAAATTATAAAATCAACTATAACTACAATAAAGAGTTAAGGGATAGACATGAAGATGTAAAATATGACGTCAAAAACGCAAAATGTGGGGGAAGGGAGTAAAAAATGTAAATCTTCTAGAATTTGTTTGAATTTAAATGACTATCAGTTTAAAACAAGTAGATACAGTTATAAGTCAACATATATGAACCCAATGATAACCACAAACGAAAAACCTACAATAGATACACAAAGACTAAAAAGAAAGGAACACAAACATAAACTAAAGAAAATCATCAAACCACAAGGGAAGACACAAAAAGAAGAAATGAACAGAGAAGACCTACAAAAACAACCAAAAACAAGCAATAAAATGGAAATAAATACATATCTATCAATAATTACTTTAAATGTCAATGGGCTAAATGCTCCAATCAAAAGACATAGGCTGGGGCTTCCCTGGTGGCACAGTGGTTGAGAGTCTGCCTGCTGAGGTGGGGGACACAGGTTCTTGCCCCGGTCCGGGAAGATCCCACATGCTGTGGAGCGGCTGGGCCCATGAGCCATGGCCACTGAGCCTGCATGTCCAGAGCCTGTGCTCCACAACGGGAGAGGCCAAAGCAGTGAGAGGCCTGCATACCAAAAAAAAAAAAAAAAAAAAAAAAAAAAAAAGACATAGGCTGGCTGATCAGATTAAAAACAAGATTCTTCAATATGCTACCTACAAGAGACTCACTTCAGGGCTAAAGACACACAAAGACTGAATGTGAAGGGATGGAAAAGAATATTTCATGCCAACAGAAATAACAAAAAAAGTGGGAGTAGCAATACTTCTATCAGACAAAACAGACTTTAAAACAAAAGCTATAACAAAAGACAAAGAAGGACACTATATAATGATAAAGGGATCGATAAAAAAAGAGGATATTACACTCATTAACAAATATGCACCCAATACAGGAGCCCCTAAATATACAAAGCAAATACTAACAGACATAAAGGAAGAAATTGACAGTAACACAAGAATAGTAGGGGACTTTTACATCCCACTGACATCAATGGACAGATCATCCAGACAGAAACTCAGTAAGGCAACAGTGGTCTTAAATGACACAATAGACTGGTTGGACTTAATAGATATCTACAGGACATTCAATCCAAAAACAGCAGAATACACATTTTTTTCAAGTGCACATGGAATGTTCTCCAGGATAAATCACATGCTAGGCCACAGAACAAGTCTCAACAAATTTAAGAGGATAGAAATTATATCAAGTATTTTTCCAACAACAGTATGAAACTAGAAATCAATTATAGAAAGAAAAATAGGAAAAGCACAAATGTGTGGAGACTAACCAATATGCTAATAAAGATCAATGGGTCAATGAAGAAGTCAAAGAGGAAATCAGAAAATAACTTGAGACAAGTTAAAATGGAAACACAACACTCCAAAGTCTATGGAATGCAGCAAAAGCAGTTCTAAGAAGGAAGTTTACAGCAATACAGGCCTTCCTCAAGAAACAAGAAAAATCTCAAATAAACAACCTAACCTACCATCTAAAAGAATTAGAAAAAGAAGAACAAACAAAGGCCAAAGTCAGCAGAAGGAAGGAAATCATAAAGATCAGAGAGGAGATAAATAGAGATCAAAAAACAATAGAAAAGATCAATGAAACCAAGAGCTGCTTTTTTGAAAAGGTAAACAAAATTCATAAACCTTTAGCCAGGCTCACCAAGAAGTAAAGAGAGAGGGCCCAAATTAACAAAATAAATGAAACAAGAGAAATAACAACTGATCCCAGAGAGATTTAAAAAATCATAAAAGAATAGTACAAATAGTTAATGCCAAAGAATTGGAAAACCTAGAAGAAATGGACAAATTTCTAGAAATATACAACCTGCCAAGACTGAAACAAGAAGAAACACACAATTTGAACAGACCAGTCACTAGTAGTGAAAATGAATTTGTATTAAAAAAACCCCAAAACTCCCAGAAAATAAAACTCCAAGGCCAAATGGCTTCACAGGGGAATTCTAACAAACATATAAAGAAGAACTAATACTTATCCTTCTCAAACTATTCCAAATAATTGAAGAGGACAGAACACTCCCAAATTCATTCTACAAGGCCACCATCACCTTGATACCAAAACCAAACAAAGACACTACAAAAAAAGAAAATTACAGGTCAATATCTTTGATGAATATAGATGCAAAAATCCTTAATAAAATATTAGCAAACTAAATCCAACAATATATAACAAGGATCATATACCATCAAAGAATCAAGTTGGATTTATTCCAGAAACACAAGGATGGTTCAATTTTCGCAAATCAATCAATGTGATACACCACATTCACAAAAGGAAGGATAAAAATCACACGATCATCTCAATAGATGCAGAAAAATCATTTGACAAAATTCAACATCCATTCATGATAAAAACTCTCTTCAAGGTGGGTATAGAGGGAACATATCTCAACACAATAAAGGGAATTTATGACAAGCCCACAGCTAACATTATACTTAACGGTGAAAAGTTGAAAACCTTTCCTCTGAATTCAGGAACAAGACAAGGATGCCCACTCTGACCACTTCTGTTTAACAGAGTATTGGAAGTCCTAGCGACAGCAGCCAAACAAGAAATAGAAATAAAAAGCAACCAAATTGGAAAGGAAGAAGTAAAACAGTCAGTATTTGCTGATGACATACTTTATATAGAAAACCCTAAAGTCTCCACAAAAAACTATTAGAACTAATAAATGAATTCAGCAAAGTTGCAGCATACAAGATTAATATACAGAAATCTGTCATATTTCTATACACTAATAATGAACTATCAGAAAGAGAAAGCAAGAAAATGGTCCTGTTTAAAATCACATCAAAAAGAATAAAATAACCAAGAATAAACTTAACCAAGGAGGTGAAAGACCTATACTCTGAAAACTATACAACACTGATGAGGGAAACTGAAGATGATACAAACTAATGAAAAGATATCTTGCGCTCTTGGATTGGAAAAATTAATATTGTTAAAGTGTCCGTAGGACCCAAAGCAATCTACAGATTTAATGCAATCCCTATCAAAATACCCATATTTTTCACAGAACTGGAACAAATAATCCCAAAATTCATATGGATTTTGACCCTGAATGAAACTATGAAAGACCCTGAAATGCCAAAGCAATCCAGAGGAAAAAGAACAAAGCAGGAGGCATAACCCTCCCAGACTTAACACAATGCTACAAAGCTACATTAATCAAAACAGAATGATAGTGCCACAAAAACAGACACATAGATCAATGCAACAGAATAGAGAGCCCAGAAATAAACCCACACACCTATGGTCAATTAATCTACAACAAAGGAGGCAAGAATATACAGTGGAGAAAAGACAGTCTCTTCAATAAGTGGTGCTGGGAAAGCTGGACAGCTACATGTAAAACAGTGAGATTAGAACATTTCCTCACACCATATACAAAAATAAACTCAAAATGGACTAAAGACCTAACTGCAAGACCTGAAACCATAAAACTCCTAGAAGAGAACATAGAACACTCTTTGCCATAAATCATAGCAATATTTTTTGGATCCAACTTCTAAGGAAAAGAAATAAAAGCAAAATAAACAAACAGGACCTAATTAAACTTAAAAATCTTTTGCACAGCAAAGGAAACCACCAACAAAACAAAAAGCAACCTGCAGAATGAGAGAAAATATTTGCACATGATATGACGAACAAGGGTTTAATATTCAAAATATATAAACAGCTCATAAAACTCAATGTCAAAAAAACAAACAACCTGATTTAAAAATGGGCAGAAGAAGTGAATAGACATTTTTCCAAAGAAAACATACAGATAGCCAACAGGCAGATGAAAAGATGCTCCAAATTTCTAATTATTAGAGAAATGCAAATCAAAACCACAATGAGGTATCACCTCATACCTGTCAGAATGGCCATCATCAAAAAGGCAACAAATAACAAAGGCTGGTGAGGACGTGGATAAAAGGGAACCCTTGTACACTGTTGGTGGAAATGTAAATTGGTGTAGTCACTATGGAAAATAGCATGAAGGTTCCTCAGAAAACTAAAACTAGAGCTACCATATGATCCAGCAATCCCACTGCTGGGCAAATATCAGGAAAAAATGAGAACTCTAATTTGAAAAGACACATACACCCCAATGTTCACAGCAGCAGTATTTAAAATAGCCAAGACATGGAAGCAACCTAAGTGTCCATCAACAGAGGAATGGATAAAGAAGATGTGGTACATATGTACAATGGAATATTACTCAGCCATAAAAATGAATGAAATTCTACCATTTGCAGTAATGTGGATGGCTCTTATGCTTAGTGAAATAAGTAAGTCAGACGGAGAAAGACAAATACTGTATGATATCATTTGTATGTGGAATCTAAAAAATAAAACAAATAAATGTATTATAGCAAAACGGAAGCAGACTCACAGATATAGAGAACAAACTAGTGTTTACCACTGGGGAGAGGGAAAGGGGGAGGGGCAAGATAAGGTAGGGGATTAAGAGGTATAAACTACTATGTGTAAAATAGATAAGCAACAAGGATATATTGTACAGCACAGGGAATTATAGCCATTACTTTGGAATAACTTTTTTTTTTTGGCCATGCTGCGCAGATTGCAGGATCTCAGTTCCCCAACCAGGGACTGAACCCGGGCTCCGGCAGTCAGAGCGCCGAGTCCTAACCACTGGGCTGCCAGGGAAGTCCCTGTAATAACTTTTAACAGAGTATAATCTGTAAAAATACTGAATCACTATGCTATACACCTGAAACTAATATAATATTGTAAACCAACTATACTGCAAAAAATAATTGGCCAGTGAAGTTCTTCACGTTAACAGGATAAAGGAGAAAAAAATCACATGATCATAAAATGTTTCAATAAATTCAATACCTTTTCATGATTTTAAAAAATAACATTTGGCAAAGTAGGAATATCAGAGAATGTCCTTAATCTAATGAATGGTGTCTATAAAAGTCTGCTGCAAACCACATTAGAATGGTGAAACACTGGAAGCTTTCCATGTGAGATCGGGAATAAGACAAGGGTCCCTGTTATTAATACTACTATTCAAAGATGTCCTGGCCTCCTACCCCAAGCAGTGATGTAAGAAAAAGAAAATGAAAGATATGTTATAAAAGAAAAACAAAGTTATTAGTATTTGCATGTGATATGATTGTATACAAAGAAAATGCAAATAAATATATAGTTTAGAAAAGGTAGATACAAAATCAAAATATAAAGCTAATTTATTTGATTGCAACAGCAAAGAAATTATTTAAAGTAAAATACCGTTGGCACTCACGTAAAAAATAACAAATGCATGGGAATACATTAATGAGCTATGCAAGATTTCACTAAAAACCATAAAAATTACAGACAGAAGTAAAATAGGAAGGGGAATTCCCTGGTGGTTCAGTGGTTAGGACTCTGCACTTTCACTCCTAGTTGAGAGTATGGTATTGGGGGAGGGGGAATTGGATGAAGGTCTGAAGGTGGTCAAAAAGTACAAACCTCCAGTTCTAAGATAAATAAGTACTAGGGATGGAGTGCAGGACAAGATAAATATAAATAACAGTGCTGCATGTCATATACGAAAGCTGTTAACAAGAGTAAATCCTAAGAGTTCTCATCAGAAGGAAATATTTTTTCTATTTGTTTAATGTTGTATCTACATGAGATGATAGATGCTCACAAAACTTACTGTGGTCATCATTTCACGATGTGTGTAAGTCAGATCATTCTGTATTCCTTAAACTCATACAGTGCTGTACGTCAATTACATCTCAATAAAACCGGAAGAAAAATAAAAGAAGGATAAGGGATGTAGGCACGATAGATCCCAGTGGGCCTTGCACACTATGCTAAGAAATTTAGATTTTATCCCAAGTGCGAAGAGAAGTCGTCAGATTGGTTTTTAGCAAGGAACTGACTATCTGATTTACATTTTTTAAGAGACCACTTGACTTCGTGTGGAGAACAGATTAGAGGCAGGCAAGAATGGTGGTGGTGTGATCTCAGGATAACGAGTTGTATTACAGTAAATATATTCAGATTTCATTTATGCTTTAAAAAGAAGAGATAGTATGTATTTCTGTATTGTTTAATTGTTTCCAGAAATTCTTCCTATTCGACATTGTTTGGGCAGAACCAACAAGGTGGCTGAATCCCAAAATCGTCATGAAATCAAGAAATTAAACCATGACGACTTGGAGAGCAAGCAGCTGAATGCAACAGAATGTGTTGCACTTGGAAAAAAGTGACGACTGACAACACAACCCCCGCTTGTGTCATTTCACTGAGACTCATCAGCTGAATAAGAGGTGAGATCCATCAACAAACTGGGTGACGATGACACCAGCTTGTCTCTCTTTGACAAGCACACCTTGGAACACGGTGACAATGAGCCAGCCTCGGGGTGGGGGTGACTTCCCTGGTCGCCAAGGCGGGGCATGAATGTCGTGGTTACCTTAACCTTTTCTATAAGTTGTACCAAAGCACCCACTTAAGTTCTTTCATTTCTACTATTCCTTACAATAAAATAATTTAGTAGCCCCTCCCCCCACCAAAAAAAAAAGAGTGGCAGTGGTGCTGGCCGCAGCAGGGGGCCCGATGGGAGACAGCAGAGCTGAGACGCAGGCTCCGCGCCACGGGCACTTCACCGATGGCAGAGGGGGGCTGGAGAGCCTCGGGGACAATCAAGGCTGCCAGGTCACTGGAGCCCCACGAGGATGATGACGAACCTGACCCCACTCTGCCGCCGCCGCCTACAGACATCGGTTCCTGGGGAAGCTCCATGGGGAAGGCAGAACAATCCATGGGACGCGTCCCCTCTGCCTTATCACAGCCATTTGGCTTCCATCCAGCACTGTTGTTCTGGTCTTTGTTTCATGGTCAAAACCTCCATTTCAATGAGTTTTATCTTTTGTTTACCTTCGTGTAAAAGAATCCAACGTTTGGATGGAGATAGAGAAGAGGAGAGGGGAGAGAGAGGGAGAGAGGGAGGGAGGGAGGGAGGGAGAGAAAGGAAGAGGGAGAGGGAGTGAGGGAGAGAGATGGGGGAGGGAGGGAAGGAGAGAGAGAAAGGAAGAGAGAGAGTGCGCATGCAAGGCAACCCTGTGAGAATCAACAGAGTTCCAGAAAAAGGCCAAACAGGGACCAAGCTGATAGGGCTAGGTTAGAATTACCTTGATGGTGATAGCCTGGCAAAAAGCCACATCACTTCAGCCAGGTAGAATTTGGAAAGAACATGTCAGGTGGGATGATGGATGAGGCTGATTGGATTGTTGAAAAATGGAGACAAGAGGTATGGTCTCCCACCTCAGCGCTCAGTCTGCATGTGAAAGGAAACGGATGGAACTGGGCCCAGCTGAGGCAAAAGACACCGCCTTCTGTACCAAGTGGATCCTGGAGTGGCTCCAAACAAACACCAGGAGCGTGGTCTCAGGTGGGGAGCCCATCGTGTGGGCAAGGGCATGACTAGGGGACCAGGGATCTGACCTCTTTCAGCGTCTACAGGGACCCATGTATACCTCTCCTGGCGGGGCAGGTGGGGAGCCTGGGAGTGAGGGCTGCCGCTTGGGCTATGCGCTTCCACCCAGAGCCTGACTGTGCCGGGACACTGGACTGGCCTGAGCAAAGGACGCTGGACAATGTCCTCAGTGGACACAAGGAGGCAAGAGAAGCCAGGCTTCTCTCGGTAGTGAAGTTTAGCATCGGACACTTACCTTTCCAGGTTCTCATGTTCTCTAAGCCAGAGAGAGAGATTCTTCTCGGTATCACAGTGCCTTCTGGCTTCTTGATGCTACTGGGCCCACCACACAGGAGCTGGTCCTCGTGGCGCCGTTCAGAGAGATGGCTTGGCTTGGGGGGGCGGGGAGGTGGCGTGTTGGACATAACATCTAGTTCTTTTACCCCATAGGGCAAGGAAGCTTGGTTTTGATCTACCTGGATGGTGGAGTTTAAGGAAGTTTCCAGCACTGGTAAAGAAAAGTGGTCCCTGGACGGGCCATTGACATCTCTCGTCCAGATCAGGGCAGCCGGGGGCCTCGTGGAAGGGGCCTCTTGAGAACTGTTCCCAGGGCGTGAGAGGCAGGCCAGGTTCCCGGAGGACAGTGGCTGCGGGCCGTCCACAAAAACATCGTCAAAGGACACCTGTTCCAGTGAACGCTCCGAGTTTGACCAGCTGTCACATCTGGTGGGGAGACTGAGGGAAGCAAAGCACATACATTTGACTGAGAGGCAGCAAGTCCCCGGCAGCGGTAGTTGGTACTGCTACACCCTTGGCACCCAGCCACCCATGCCTCTAATGTCGCCTCTACAACACTCGGTGACACCAAGCCCTTGATGCTGGGGAAAAAAATGGCTCGTTGATTTTTTTCATCCTCTAAGTGTAAGATACGTATGAAAATGCAAGGTTAGAAAGGAAAGCCACAGTGCTGAAATGCATGAGTCATTCTGCTTGGTGTGCCACAAGCTTCGGCCTCGGTAGTGGTTGATAAGGATCTGTCCCTGCCCTGACGGCAGCAGGAAGAGAGGGCAGTGTACATACACCCACTGGAAGATGCTACAGCTAAACGGACGGAGGCGTACCTGGCGTGGTGCAGTCTTCCCGTCTCGCAGTTGGATAGAATCAGATAATCAGGAAGGAAGAGAAACTCTGACTCACTTCCGGTTTCCTCAGTGGCTACAGTACTAGTGCTTGGGTCATCTCTTGGCAGGGAGCTGGCGGCAGAGGGCTGCACGCAGGAAGGCGCACGAGAGCCACTCTCCACACAATCTGCAGGAGAAATCATTTCCCAGCTGAACGTTTAAGAATGGCTAGAACACAGTTCCTCAAATGGCATCTAAGAGGCCAAAGAGAAGATGCAAATCACAGCTGGTGTTTGTACTGACGGAGACCATTTCCCCAAGCTATAAACAATGTCTGGGGAAGAATGCCAATGTTCCAAGAGTGAAGTGCTGAATCAATTAAGAGCAAAAAACCCAAGGACTCTTGGCCTAAAAATCTGCAGTTAGATAGTCTACACACAGCCTCTTCATGGCCCTCGGCCACAGCTCTGCATCACTGTTTATTCACTCAACAGATATACTTACATTTTATATATATGTAAACACACATATTTATGCATAACAAATATATGTACACAGACTTACATAAGCATTTGTGCACATATGCAGACATGCATATGTAGATATATGTCTATTTATGTCTATATAGATACCTACTCTTGCACCTACTAGGTGCCTGGAACCGCTCTAACTCTACCCTCACAGCGTTAATGATTGACTGTTAGTGATGTCTAAGAAAAGGAATGAAAGAAATAAAGAGTTGTGATGGCTGGTAAAGTCCACATTCATAAACTCCCAATGAAATTCCTGCTTCTATTTCCCTTTTTTTTTTTTTTTTTTTTTTTTTTTTTTAATTTTTTTTTTTTGCAGCACGCGGGCCTCTCACTGCTGCGGCCTCTCCCGTTGCGGCTGTGCTCTGGACTCGCAGGCTCAGCGGCCACAGGATCACGGGCCCAGCCGCTTCGCAGCATGTGGGATCTTCCTAGACCAGGGCACGAACCCGTGTCCCCTGCATCGGCAGGCGGACTCTCAACCACTGCGCCACCAGGGAAGCCCCTATTTCCCTTTTGAACCAAGTTGGCAGGAATTCAGGATTCCTGAGTCAGAGTGGTCCAGAACTGCCTGGGTTCAAGTCCAGGCTCTAGTATCCAGCTGTCCTGACCTTGGGCAAGTTACCTGCTTGCTCCAAGCTTCCTCATCCATAAAGTGCTTATGCTCATAGTACATATGCCACAGAATCGGTCTGCGGATGAGACGAGCTAAAACAGGCCTGGTTCTCAGATGAAGAGGAGTTAGCCCCTACATCGTCGTCAAAACTGAGGGGGGCTACAGGGAACAAAAGAGGTCATGGGGGGTTCTGGCTTCCTCCAACTTCAGGCCAGAGCTTTCTGTTTTCTGCCTGGTGCCTTACTTGTTTCTGTTCCCCTTAGGATATTGGGACACATGTTATGTACCTATATTTTAGCATAACTCCCAGATGAGGAAACAAACAGAGGAGACACATAACATGACACAAAAATATGTATCTAGTGTGGGCTGAATGTATGGACTGGGGTGAAGAGTGAGCAGCGGTGTGACCGAGTAGCTTCACTTAGTAAGCTTCCCTGGGTCATGAAAAGAAAAGGACTTTGCTGGCAGGAAGCACACACACCCTCACGTCTGTCTAAAGAGAGATGCAACTCTGACTCTTCCGCGCCACCTAGCGTTAGAATGTGGGTATTTCAGTGGAAGATGATAAGCATCAGTAACGAGGGAAATGCTGAAGCAACTGTAGACCATGGGATTTAGGGGTAAGGTTCTGCCGGCTAGACTAAGAGACTAAAAGAAAGCAGATTCTAAGTCTCATAGTTTGAAGATCAGGGCATGGTGCCAAGGCCTCAAAAACAAAATCCGTGAAGGGGAGTTCACTGTAACCCCAAGTGCTTTATACCCAGTACATTATATAGAAAGGGTAGTGTGTGTGTGTGTGTGTGTGTGTGTGTGTGTGTGTGTAAAAGAGAGAGAGCAAGAGTGAGAGAAAAGGAGCCTCATGGGTCATTTGCTTCCACTGCCCAGAAATGGCTTACAGCAAACTTAGAGCTCATTTCCGTTGCAGAGACCTTGAGCCACTTGGAGATAAGAGGAAACGTTACCTGCCTACGACAAGTAGCTTAGTTCTGTCTTTCTACCTTCTAGTACTGAACAACGCAGTAGGCAACAGAAAAGCTGGAGTTCCTAGAATTTTTTAAAGACAGTGATATTTGATATTTCTAGAAAAACTGGCAGCAGCAGCATGGGGAAAATCAGAGCCGGACAGCACATCCCCACCCACGTTTTGCTTCCACTGCAGCTCACCAGAGCAAAGCCAAGGTGAGGCTTTGAAGCCACCGAAGTGGCCCGTCACGCTCCGGGGGCAGCGCCCGTGGCTCGTGGCTCGGCCGCCGGGTCCTTTCCGGAGCTCCCTGGCACAAGCGCAGCGGCCCCCGCCCGCCCTTAGCCTCAGGAGCCCCCTGTCCCCTCTTACTTGCGCTGTCATCCAGGTGGCCGAGGTTGCAGACCTGACTGATGCTGTGCACCCACACCTGCATTTCTTCCTCCGTCTTGGCCACCAGATAGAACGTGCGAGATGCAGTCTTGACAACGAACACGAAATGGTTCTGGAATTCCTTACGAACGAAGCCCGGGCCCGTGTGCTTCCAGACGGCGCACTCGCTGAGGTCGATGGCGCGGATGGGCTTGCGGGCGCGCTGGCTGCGGTAGTACTCCAGGACGTCGCGGTCGCCACTCAGGCGGCCCCGCCGCAGCACGAACCAGCGCCTGCGCCAGGCCTGTGGGGAGGCAAGTGGACACGGCTTCTCAGACTCCGCCGGCCGGACGAGGACAGCAGACAACGAGGACACCGCCCACCGTAACAGTGAGGCGCGAGGCCCAGCCGGCGGCGTTGTCTGAAAGGACCTGTGCAGCCTCTTCAAGTCGCCTTTCATCAGTGATTTTAATGATGGGTCATCACTGGGGAGGGTAGTGATGGGACTCACAGCCCCAGGTCAATGAGAACTATGCAGTCATCACAAGTGATGCAGCAAAGGCATGCAGTACAAATTTATGTGTGCCCATGCTTTTTTAAAAAAAACCCAATAATGAAGAACAAGAAGGCAGCTTTCTTATCACTGTCTACCTCAAGCCAAAAGCCAGTATCATACACTCAAATCAGTGCCATCTAACGTGGTCATTTAACTTGTAGAGAATTGCTCAGCCAGAAAAGAAAAATAGTGTACATTGGAGGGGAAAGAGGATTATCATTAGCTGAAGTTGATGTGATTGTCTTTCTATAAAATCCCCAATGAAGATTAAAATACAAGTAGAGTTCTCAGAGAATTAAGTAACGTGCTGGTTCTGTTTCCCATGGGAAAGACTGTTTTCTAAGGGCTTTACCATAACCTATTTCATCTCCAAAAACTATCCCATGGGACAGGTAACTATTTTTATGTCCATTTTATGTATGAAAACATTGAGGTTCGCAGAAATTCATGAGCCCAAGGTCACACAGCTACAAAGCTGTAGGAAGAGATTTGAACTCAAGTGAGGGTGGAAGGATCACTAAATATGAAGTAAAAAAAATAGAGAGAGGGGACTGTGGGCAATTCTTTAGAGATGTCTGATTGTAAAGGGGGAGAGCTCTGGGGTCCAGGGATATTTTTAAAGATGGAAGACACTTCTGCATCCACCCCCTAGGTCAGCCCATCATAAAGGCTGGGGGCCCGGGCATGGGGCAGGCATTGTCTGGCCTAAAGCGGTCCTCTATTCCCCGCTGAGAAGCACCATAACAATAGGAAGAAACTGCCTTTAGTGCTGTAGGAATCTGGGAAAGAGCCAAGCCTTGAGGTCAGATGATCTGGCAAAGCTTACCATGACCAAAAAAGAAAAGAGAATGATGCTCTGCGTGCCACTACAGCTTCAGGTGCGCCTAACATGTTTATATGCCCACCGACTTTCATCCAGAGGCCGGGAGAAAAGGGAAAGGGCACCATGTGCAGTGTTCTCAGCTCCCTCCCTGCCCAGGGGCTGGGAGATCTGAGGCAGCAGAACATCTGATGAGGCCATGAAGGGGGAAAGGGGGCTCTCACACCCGACCTGCAATCATGGCTCAGAATTGAAAGCTGCTTTGAGGCCATGGCAAGAGGCAGCATCAGAAGGGTGGCGGTCACCCCACATAGGGTTGCGACAGAGAGGAGGAAACCCTGCCTTTAATGATGGGGTAAAGCTCTAAGGAGAGATCTGGCCACTTGGAAGAGGGACAAAGCAGTGTAATTAAGTCCTTGTTTTTAAGATGAGAGAAATAACAGCATGTTTGTAGGCTCCTGGGAGTGGTGGATGAGGAAGAGAAGCATTAATCATTCAATCAATTCCTGTCACAAAAACATGGTACTGGATGGGGTGGAAGGAGCTCCCGCATCACCGTCAGGATGAGAGAACGCCCTGGGGTGCCAGGGGTACCCCAAACTTTCCAAAGGCCACTTTGGTAGGGAAATGTGAAGAGGAACTTTGTTGTACTTCCCAAAAATGATTCTAAAAGAGGAAGTCAAATTGGATGCTGAAACAAGTTTCAAGTTAACTGCTCTTAGTTTTATAGAAACACATTTCTTATCCTTTAATAATAGTGTTGGTGGGCGGGGGGGGGAGGGGTCCACAATGCATCCTGCCAGATGGTGGAGATGGGGAAGGGGGTTAGAACTGGTCCCTGAAAGAGCTCACCATGTAGCTGGGATGCCGAGAGGGGTGGAAATATGAAATGGGTAGATTTCAACCCCGGGTAAGGAGCGCTCTGGTAGGAGAAGAATGACACAGACATTCACTCGGCAGTTATCTGTTGGCACCCTAATATGCTAGCCACTGGTCAACAAGCCATGGGCCCTGCCCCTCAGTCTCGTGGGCAGCAGGGGAAGTGGGCATATGGGTAAACAGACAACTGCAGTCAGCGAGATCAGTGCTACAAAAAGGGAGAGCCAAAATGCTACGGGCATACACAAGAGACATCCTCCGGGACGACGTGGTAGCCAAGCTGAGAGTGAAGAAGGGCCAAGGAAGCAGCAGCATCTAGCGCAGTCTGCATGCGAAACTCACCAGCACGCCCTCCCCTCAGGTTTTAAAATCTCTGCCTAAGAGTTGTGATTATAGAAAAGCAGAAATAACGTGTTCTTGGAGCTCTTTGCCAAGTAGGTGAAACCAGGCTTCTGGGCTTCTGGAAGCGAGAGTCATGTGACAAAGACCCTTGAAAGCGAGCAGCCAGCACCAAAGTGAAGCTCTTCACCGTGACACTGTTCCACAAGGAAGTTATCAAAAGGACTCAGGAGCCAATCTGAAGATACTCCCACTGGTCGAAGATGGAACAATTTGAGCTTTAATAAATATAATAATTACGGTGGCTTGAAATCCATCAGATATGTTTAAATCTGGGAGTTCATCATGATATTAAAAGAGAAAAAAGAATTTGTCATCCTCAGAGGCTGTGATGGAACCACTTCATTATCTTTTCATAAATGTATTCTGCTTAACAAAGGAAAACCAATGATAGAATTAGAATCTCACCATTCTGCTGTCCACAGTGAAATCATAGGTAGAGGTGTTCAGCCTCAACAGTTGCTAACTTATGAAGAGGAACGAACAGACGTGAAAGTTCCACCCGCAAAGCCAGACAGTGGGAAATTCTGTGATCAAAGGCCCAGGTTGTTCAACAGATAAATGACAAGAAAAAGAAAGGACAGAGGTGATCTATGGAGTAAATGAGTCTTAAAAGATGTATCAGAAAATTTCTGTGGGATTATTTTTTACTGAAGTATAGTTGATTTTCAATGTTGTGTTAGTTTCAGGTGTACAGCACGGCGATTCAGTTATACATATATTCTTTTTCAGATTCTTTTCCATTATAGGTTATTATGAGATAGATACTGAATATAGTTCCCTGTGCTATACGGTAGGTCCTTGTTGGTTATTTTATATATAATAGTGTGTATCTGCTAATCTCAAACTCCTAATTTATCCCTTCCCCACCCCCTTTGGTAACTATAAGTTTCTCTTCTATGTCTGTGAGTCTGTATCTGTTTTGTAAATAAGTTCATTTGTATTGCTTTTTTAGATTCCACATATAAGTGATATCATATGAGATTTGTCTTTCTCTGTCTGACTGACTTCACTTAGCATGGTCATCTCTAGGTCCATCCCTGTTGCTGCAGATGGCATTGTTTTACTCTTTTTTATGGCTGAGTGACATTCCATTGTATTATAGTGTCTAGGGGATGCTCTTTTGAGTGATAAAGACATTTAAAAATGCAAAGAAGAGATTTCTCTGCATAGGGCATGTTCATGCTGCATTCACTATGTGCCAAGGGCAGGATTGCGGGATTCCACAGCAAAACACTGTCAGTTTGTCCTGGGCAAATTGCTTCTCCCACTGCACACCGATGGGCCCTCAGGGCTCTTCTAGCTCTGACCATAGAAAGATGTTCCCCATCAGCCTTTTCAGCCAGCCCACCAGTATCATCTCCAGCAACAAAAACCTGCAACATCCTGTAACCTTGTGGAAAAGTGTTTGTGCTCATTTCTCAAATATGAAGAAGGTAAAACTGAACTCCTCTAGGAAGGTGTGTTGAGATCACAGGCCCGTTGCTGATTCTGTGTTTACAAACACCTCCTGGTTGGTTTCTTGATAAAGAGGAACCACCCCCCAGGTTAAATAAAGGTACAAGCACTTGCAAGGGAAGAGGGACTGAGACTTGGATCTAAGTTTCCCTGTTACGGACTGAACTGTTCCCCTCACCCCCCAAAAAAATTCCTGTCTGGAAGTCCTAATCCTCAATACCTCAGAAGGTAACCTTATTTGGAGACAGGGTCTTTACAGAGGTATCAAGTTAAAATCAGGTCATTAGGGTGGGCCCTAATGTAATATGACTGGCAGAGTTGAGAAGACAGATCAGCATTCTGGATGGCTGAGGTAGCTGCAATTTGTAGGGAAAGGCACCAAAGAGGGGGTGCTGAAAAGAAGGTAAAGAAAGAGCTGCAGAAATCTACCTGGGAATTCCCTCACAGGACTTTGGCTGAATACTAACACCCACATGTATTGGATGAAACCCTATGAGGTGAATCCAAAAACAACTCCTGGACACCCACAAAGTGAATGACTACCCGAGCTCACACAGGGCTGGGAGGTATTCAGACCAACTCAAGTGGAGAAACCTGAAACATTCAGTAGAGACTCTAGAAAGGCCGCACCTCAGAAGCTTTCAAGTTACTGAATTACCTGACAAAGACAGCTCAACACTTTTTAAAGGAAGACAATGAAACCCAGACACCAAACAATATAATATTTATGATGTAAAGCATTCCCCCCAAATTACTAGAAATGCAAAGAAGCACGAAAATGTGGTTCATAATCAGGAGAAAAATCATACAATAGACAGAAAGGGGCTTCCCTGGTGGCGCAGTGGTTGAGAGTCTGCCTGCCGATGCAGGGGACACGGGTTCATGCCCCGGTCCGGGAAGATCCCACAGGCCGTGGAGCAGCTGGGCCCGTGAGCCATGGCCGCTGAGCCTGCGCGTCCGGAGTCTGTGCTCCGCAACAGGAGAGGCCACAAGAGTGAGAGGCCCGCGTACCGCAAAAAAAAAAAAAAAAAAAAAATGACAGAGATGATGGAATAAGCACACAATATTTTTAAAACAGCTCTTATAATGTATGACATTTAAAGGAAAATGTGTACGTAACGAGGACAGAGATAGAAGATATAGACAAGAACCAAATGGAGCTTGTGCAGGTAAATGTACAATATCTGAAATGAAACAGTCACTGCATGTGTAGAACAACATCTTAAGCATCGAAGAAGTGCTCAGTGAACCGAAAGTGCAGTTTTAGCAGCTCCCTGGGGAGAAATGAACAGACTCCCCAGGGACCTGCTAAAAATGCACATTCCTGGACCTCATGTCCAGAAAGCCTTACTCACCAGGGCTGGCTTGGGGCCCAGGAATGTGCATTTTAAACAAGCATCTCTACAGATTGTGATGCATAGAAGCAGCGCCCTTTCTAAAGGTACCTAACTGGCCAAGGATGAAAAGGGAGTTCAAGATGGACCATTTCAACACTGAATTCCTATCCTTTTATGGGTTGTGAACCCCTTAGGAAACATGATGAAATTCATGGACCTTCTCTCATCACAAACATGTGTGCAGGGACTTCGCTGGTGGTCCAGTGGTTAAGACTTCGTGCTCCCAACGGAGGGGGCCCAAGTTCGATCCCTGGTCAGGGAACTAGATCCCACATGCATGCTGCAACTAAGAGCCCACATGCCACAACTAAACAGCCTGCATGCCGCAACTAAGACCCAGAGCAGCCAAAATACAATTAATTAATTAAAAAAAAGAAACGTGTGTGCGCACCCGTGTGAGCACACACATGCTGTTCTGGATGGTTTTCCCTTATTGAACTACACACACTTTCCCTCATGGCCTCACCCAGTATCATTTCTCTTAACAACCATCTGTTTGCTGATGATTTACAAAATTATGTTTCCAACCTAGATCTTTCCCAGAAACTTCAGATCCATGCCTAAGGTCCAGCTTCGAGACCATGCTCATACTTGTTGAGTGAACTAATTCCACATGATTTCACAGTGCCCTGGACCTAGGTTTAAAACACTACTCTTGAGAAACATGACTAGCTTTGTGGGTTCATAACAAACCTCATCACCAGGATTTACTCATCACATATTTACGTGCTAGGAACTGGAGATGTGATGGGGAACCAGACAGACAAGTTCTCGAAGCTGGACCTGAGGCAGTCAGGCAAGGCTTGGTCCGAGCCTTCTAAGCCAACCACAGTAAATGCTCCATCCACACATTGAGTACACTGGGGTGTCAGCTACACATTTATTTGCTTTTTCTTAATTAATTAATTTTATTTATTTTTGGCTGCGTTGCGTCTTTGTTGCTGCACACTGGCTTTCTCTAGTTGCGTCGAGTGGGGCCTACTCTTTGTTGCGGTGCGTGGGCTTCTCATTGCAGTGGCTTCTCTTGTTGTGGAGCACGGGCTCTAGGCGCGCGGGCTTCAGTAGTTGAGGCACGCGGGCTCAGTAGTTGTGGCTCACGGGCTCTAGAGCACAGGCTCAGTAGTTGTGGCACACAGGCTAAGTTGCTCCGCGGCATGTGGGATATTCCCAGACCGGGGCTCGAACCCATGTCCCCTGCATTGGCAGGCAGATTCTTAACCATTGTGCCACCAGGGAAGCCCTAGCTACACACTTCTAAGATGAGCCTTTCTCAGTTAATAACACAGGCTATTGAGGCTGAAGATTACCATGGACAAAGGTTCGAAGTTTGAGCACTTTATTCCTACACTCAGTTCTATTTGCACAATAAAATAAACCTGGCTGGGTTAAGCAAGTTTCACTTCTTGGGCTCCAGAATTCACTCCAATAAAAGTGAAGTGCCCTGTCTGGATTGTATCCATCGTCGAAAGACACTGAAGTGAACTGAGAAACATCCTGCAAGTCTCTGAGGCTGTAAAGAGACACCTCTGATTTAAACTGCTCTCCTGGCCAGAGTGATTACTGTCCCTTTGTTTCAGCGGAATTGGCCCCCTGACCCCTCTGCAGTGGTGAAATCCCAAAGCTATGAAATCATTTCCTCCGCATGTGCACAGGACCCATCAGCAAGCTGCCGGCATCGCCCAGCTTTCCAACTCGGGCTGAGGGAACGAAACCTCCATCGAGCTGCACTTGGAACTGTGGGTTTTGATCCTTCAATATTACTGTCATCTGAGCCAGGGCAGTTTTCGACTCAAGCTGCCCAAGGAACTGTGCAGGCCTCTTCCCCTTTGGACCTGTGGATGTACTCCATGCTGCCCTGGCCCGAAGTGTCCAGGGCTCCAGGATCTGGGGCTCAGACTCCAAAATTTGAGTCTGTTCTGATTGCTTACATGTGTTGGGCTTCTGAGCTCTAGTGTGAAAAGCGTTCGCATTGTGTGCAAATTCTGTGGTACAAAGTTGGAAGTGGAACTTGTTTGAGGAGCATGAGAAATTACATGCAGAAGAAAGGAACTTTAGAAACCAAGATCTGGCCAATGAACATCAGGTGGTCTCCAGCTCACCCTGGGGCTCTAGCCTGTGCCCATCTAGCCTGTGTGCTCTGTGAGGGCAGGACTGGGGGGAGGGCTGGCTAGAAAAGCTTAACAGGAGGAATCCTCATGTTGGAACAGATCTGTATATTGATTGCAGTGGTGGCCACAGGAATCTACACGTGCAATGAAACTGCACTGAGACACACAGACACACGCACATACAACAGGTGAAACCTACAGCAGCTCCTGTTTGTTTACAAACTCCTGGGGATCTAGTTAAGTTTCTAAATAAGTTTACAAAAAGATGCTCAATCCAAAAGAACTCAAGAAAGTACAGAAAAGGAAACCTACAGGAAGTGGGGAGCACATCAAAAGTACAAGTAAGATGCTCAATTTCAATCTAAATGCATCAATCATTACATCCAGTGGAAATGGACTCAGTACTCTGGCACAAAGATGTTTATGGAATGAGTCGCATGCAGGGGATGCAGAGATGAGCATCACCAGGCCCTGCTCGCAGGATGCTCATGATGGTCTTGAGGGCCATGTGCTATGACAGAATATACCACATGGACGAATTTGTGGGTGCCAGGAAGGTTAGAGTGACAGAGGATGAAGCTAAAGAGGGGGTGGTGGCCAAATGGTGGGCCTGAGGGAGGGAGGGGTTGAAGCTGAATCGGAGGCTGCTTTATGACCAGGCAGGTACTATTATTGTGTCACGTGTTACCAAGTGCTCAGAGTCCCCCGAATGGAACAACTTGTATTTATAATCTTGTGAAGTGGTCAAGGCAGCTAATGTTCCAGAAAAAGAAGCTGGTCCTCAGAGAGGTGGAGTGTTAGCTTTCCGCTGACTGTCCTGTCATGCGGAACTGTCTAAGCTCTTTCCCCGATCTAGCTCCAAAGTGGAATCTTTCTGTCCCTTCACACACAAACATTCTTCGCTGGAGTCCAGAAGACACGGAGGGAAAAGAGGCAAGAGGACTAAGACTGGCTCTTGTCTGACTGAGTGAATTTTCATTTCCTTTTACACCTTTCTTCATCCCCATTCTTCTGACTGGAACACATTTCCCCCACTGTGCTTTTCTTCTCCTTGTGCTGCTATTAACGGATACTTAGTAAATGTTAGTGAGTGTTTAGAAAACCTAACAACTCCATCACCAACTGCCATTTGTAAGGCCCCCGGGAATCTTGGATATGGTCCCAGAACACGAGATGAAAGAAAGCATTTGGTAACAACCTGGAGGTTTATAGTAACTTCCCAAGACCCGCTCCTTTAAGCCCAGCTCCCATTTTCTTCCCAGTGGTGTCACCTTGAAAACACCTTGAAAACACTCAGGAAGTTTGGGGTGTGGCTATGTGTTGCAAAAGGCGAACATCATTGAAGAAACAAAGAAACAAAGTCCTGGGTAATGTTCTATTTTCTGCTGTGCTTTACTCAAGGGGGCCCCTTCTCTCCGCCTTCTACTTCCTCGCCAAGGGGGCCCACAAAAGCCAGGGGACCTGAGGGCGGTGGGTCGGGAATTTCCAGGAGCCGGGATTGCTGGTGACCCTTCAGCCTGATGGCCTGTAACCTTCTGCCTGCCACCACATAGAGCCGGGACTTGTCGCAGGCGTGGAATAGCTTCCTGTGATTGTCCTGGAGACGGCCTGGCCCACGGGTTCCGCTTCCAGGCCTTGTCAAGAGAAGCAGACAAGTCCTGGATCTCTGTGATGTGGAAGGAGGAACCCTGAGGAGGACTGTTCGGCAGAGATAAGTATGCCACTCTACGTGACGTGGACTTGACCTTCCTCGTGTATGGAGACCTAAGTGCCACTCAATGTCCTGGGTGGTTTCTCATCATTTCTGAACTGGACACTTACAAATGAAATAATATGACCCTCACACCCAAGGGTGTCCCCTTGGGACGTTCCTTCGCCACTGCTCAAGCTGAGCACACAGGGGTAAGGGCTCCTGGGACTGTCTCCGAAGGAGTCCATGAACGATGAGGTGACACCGATCCCTTGGAATGCACAATAGTAATAATAATAGGTAACACGCATGTCCTGGGAACTGGTCGAAGTGCTTTGGATGGATTAAATGAAATCATTTAACCTGCACACAGTTCCTTACAGCATTCTCTACACAGAAGGAAAGGCGTGATGTGAACGAACTGGGATGTGGCGAGAGTGTAGACTTCGTTACCAAGTCTAAGACAAAAGGTCTTGGAAAGGAGAAACTCTGGCCCTATTTTATACAAATGAGCTCACAGTCCAGCAGGAGGCCCACCCCTTCTTTCTCCTGAAATACGTGAATTTGGAAGGCATTCGGAAAACCCGGTGTCTTGTGTTATTAGATGTAAGGTAGCTGAGGTTTACCGCTGAGAAAAATCTGTCTAAAACGTTCCCCCCGGTGCCTGGTGCAAGCTCAGGCAATCTTGTTGAACAAATTAATGAATGTCTAGCTCATTCCACCTGTAATCCAAATAAATTCTGCCTTTATTAAATATTCACATTTAAATAAGGAAATGATAACAGGACTGAAAAAATAGAGGTGGGCATTGACCTAACACTGGCCTCTGGGAAGGCTTTCCAAAAACAAGACACGACAGCCACACATTCATTCCTCAGAAGTGGAGCCGTCGGTGTTGTTAACACTCGTGCTACCAGAGGGACTCAGCTGCCGGAGGGCAGGAGGGACGGAAAGAGGAGACAGCGGGCAGGAGACGGGTCCCAGCTGGCAGGCAGCTAACGGCCCCAGAGTGATGGTTATGGGGCAGTTCATCAGCACGAAACACTCTTTTGGCTGCAGGAAGTTGCCAAAACCGCCTCCCAGCCTCTGGCCAGCACAAAACTGTGACTCAAGAGAAGCGGTTCCGCCCGGGAGCCCACAGGATGCCAGTGTTGACTTAAGCTCGAGTCTCGGCCTGGGAGAAGCTGAGCTCCCAGAGGGCACCTGCCGGCGGCAGACTCGTCCCCAGGTACCTAGAGAGGAAAAGAACAGCCTGGCTTTCAGCTTGGTTTCATGACTTGCTGGGCTCAAGGGACAGACATCTGTTAGAAGGAAGACCCCTTTATTGTTTACAGTTCAAGGCCAGTTCCATGGGCCTCCTCCCTGCTGACCCCAGTGCATTTCTGCATGCCGGGAACGCACGTGCCAATCAGGATGCAGAAATGTTTGCTGGGTGAAGTGATGAGCACTGGTCTAGAGCAAGCACCTCAAGCCGCTGCCCGCTGCGTCTGGCTTTCATCCTGTTCCCCTCACGGTCCCTCTCAGCTCCTAAAGACTGAGAGTCTGGGTGGAGGAGTAATCCACACCATTGTCCTCTCGTTCCTCAGTTAAGGACTTTTCACTGGCATCCTTCACAAATCTTCCTCCTATTTCGTCAAAGCTGTACCCTTCCAGGGGTAGATGAGACGTCTAACCGATCTCAGGTCTTTCCATGACTTGGTTAGATTTTCCTTCTCTGTTTTCGACTCTTTTCAATGAGTTTCACAGAGGGGAATCACATAAACATGTATTCAGAAATAAGTTCCTTTCTTTCTCAGAAACCTCTTTGAAAGATCCAGCAGTCACATAGGCAAAAGCAAAAAGGGCACCTTGTTGTTTAAATGTGTATTTGTCTGGTGTCTCAGGAGGTTGTATATTATTCCTTATGTGTCACGTCCCTTTGTAGACCTTTCTCTATGCCCATTTTTCCATTGCAATGCCGATCTTTTCCCTAATGATTTACAAGGATTATTCCTAGAAGTTAAGGATATAAACTCATTTGCCTTATAAGTTTATGTTGTTTTTGAAGCGCCAGTGCCTAAAATTGTTCTCAGCATGCAGGAGATGCTCAGTAAATATTTGCTGAAGGACTGAAGGAATGAATAAATGAATGAATGGAAGTGTTTTACTCTCATATAGCAAACATCTGTCTTTCCCTTTATAGTTTTTCTATCATGTTTAGAAAGGTTTTCCCCACCCCAAGATCAGATTGAGATCCTACAACATTCTCTTGTAGGAATTATATTTCATTGTCTTCCATTTAAACTCAACGCATCTGGAATTCGTTTGTCACGTCTCTATGAAGTGAGATTGATCTATAGTTTTATGAATTTGCTATCAGGCTTCCTGAAGAAGCTTGCATCTTGTTCTGTGCCTAAATAGTTTAAGGAGTGTGAGAGTGATCTGTTCTTTAAAGTTCAAAAGATCTCAAATATTAAAACATTCTGAGTCAAGCATCTGCCTCGGAGGTAATTTCACTTCTTTCATATTTACCTTATAATATTGACCAAAATAACATTTTAGGGTGTAAGACTGTGAAGTGTGTACTTCTTTCTAGCAAGGCCATGTGAGAGTTCTCCTTTGGTGTGAAAATTTCGGTGGAGTTAAATTACAGTTTAAACTTCAGTTTAATTTCTAGTTACACCATGCTCAGGGCCCAAGACCCCAAACCACGGATTTCTTGTCAGCACTAAAAGCCACAATGTAACAGACTTGCTTCTTGTGAAATAGGAACTGCTGGTGATAAACCGAAACAACCACGGAAAAGGAGGCCTGGGAGGGGACAACAAAGCAGCCTACAGGGGACCTAGCGGGCGTGTTGATATAAAGCAGGCACAGTTCTAATGTGTAAAGAAGGCAAAGTAAGCTGAGTTACCCAGCACGGCAGGATGCATCGTGAGGCTCTACCTGGAGGGAGACAGACAAGAAAATAGGGTGCTCCATGGCAGAAGGAACGCGACTTTGATCCCTGACAGGATACAACAGGTGTGGAGGCTCCCCAGCCAGGGCTGCCCAGCATGCCTTGGGGCTTTGCTACACAGGGCCTCTGGGCTCATCCAGCCTGACACAAGATAATAAAATAGTATTTTCCTACATTTCCTTTTAACCTTTTATGGTGAATTATTCCATGAATATAATTGCGAGAAGCCAAATAACTCACAAGAACTATAAAGGAACCAATTTCCAGATTTGCTTACAAAAGATAAAAAATATGTGCGTGGCGAGAGACCCCTTGAACAAAGTTGAGATGATGAATTTGTAGGGAGCTACAACTGAATAAACAAAATACATAAAGAGCTTCTATGAAAACACTTCGATAAACTTAAATGACCTGAGCACCTGGAGAATGGCATTTCCATACTCTGAGATTTGGAAGCCCCTGGAAGGAGCGGATTTAGGGAGACTACAGTGCCCCGAGGCCTCTGCTCTATCTCGTTGCTGCGAGTGTGCTTTTATTTTGGAGAATGATAAACTTTACCCTTCATTTCACTCAGACTTGTAAATGAGATGAGGGAAATGGAACTCAAAGAATCACAACAAAGTACCTTTGGACGGAGATTTACTTTCTTCCTTTCTGATTTTTGGCCATTATACATAGTGACGTTAACATCCATGAACATACATCACTGTGCAAAGTTTTGAAAATTTTGTGCCAATCTGATGGGCAAAGGTATCACATTTTTAATCAGCAATTTTTGGTTATATGACTTGGGGCCATTTGTTTCTTCTTCTATGAAATGCTTGTTTTCTCTCAGAAAATGAAAACATGTGAGTGTTGACTGTTACAATCTAGAGGCAGATGGGTCCATAGACAGGGGGGTGGTAGCAGCTGCCAGCTTCCAATAAAAAAAGAACAAGATACGACAATGGCTTTCTTTCTCCACCCTGGCTCTAGGCTCTGAACAGGTGGGGACTTACATCCTGAGAAGGACCTGAGGAAAGGTGGGAACTTATTTCCTTCTCTGTCGGGCCCAAATCTGGAGGTGGGTGTCACTTGATTCCTGGTGACCTTACACTGCAAATCAATAAAACGCTTCCCTCTCCTTTGCTTTCGGCTACCCAAAGATCATGACAGATTGGCTGAAGGACAAACTGCAAACAAAAAGGTGAAATTTACCAGTAAGAAATGCAAGGTCCAGGCCCCGGGCCTCAACAAAGCAAAACATCGACAGCACAAGCAGAGACTGGAGGAAAGAGAGCTCAGCAAGAGGAAAA
Source organism: Mesoplodon bidens (assembly GCF_964165515.1). Taxonomy (NCBI): domain Eukaryota; kingdom Metazoa; phylum Chordata; class Mammalia; order Artiodactyla; family Ziphiidae; genus Mesoplodon; species Mesoplodon bidens. The sequence goes on along the minus strand of NW_027672558.1, from coordinate 1,090,785 downwards.
CGCAGTTCTCTCAACAGGAAGCCAGGCGGGTGTGAGTCAGCGGTGCGGTGGCCGCCAGCCCCGAGCCAGGGGGACCTCCAGCCTCCAGGCGGGGAGGGGGCAGCTGGCTCCGCTCGGCCTGGGGCTCTGATCCCAGGAACGCACTCAGTCCTGGTAGCAGCTCGGAGGAGGTGGATCGATGGCCTGAGAACCTGGAAGAAATGGCGGCATCGACTGCCACCCTCACACCGGACGCCAGCGGGGCTCCCAGGTGAACAGAGCAAGGTGTGTTCCGTGTAATCTCAAGAGGTAACAACACCGGGCTGGATTCTCCCAGTCGGAGCTGTCACACGATTCTTTGGGAATCGTGTTTATGTAACCGGTTTCCTGTTGCTGGAACTGTCCGGATAACAAGTGATTGCTCAAAAACGTGGCCAGTATGTAACGAGACGACCACTGACACCCTTTCCAGTCACTGAAGTTCACAGAACTGCACTGCGATTGGGCTTACAGACCACCCTGCTCAACGGCCCCTGGCTCTCTCAGACGTTTTAATTAAGCAGTCGAGAAGCCCCATTGGTAATTTCTCTAAAATCATTCTCATATTCTTCCTTTTTGCTGCACTCCCATTAATACCCTTTGTTTTCCAGTCTCCCTTACAGCTGGAATACAGACTCTGATGGTCTCTCCTGCCAGTTTGGCCTCAAGATCGCTTCTGCAGACCCAACAACAGTCTGCTAGCCACCTAATTAAATAAAAATCTAGTTCCCTGAACCCATGTGCCCAGATTGTAAAGCAAAAGGATGACAAGCTCCAAGACTTAAATTCTTGGCTCGAAGCACGGTTGGAAAACTAGGCTTTCTATGATAGTGCTATGACTCCTAGCTTATGTGCGCAGGCTGAGATCACCCACGACGAACCTGGGTTTAACACTGCAAGTTGCTGAATTATTCCACCGGGTCTCATAAGTGAAACAAAGGGCACGCTTTGAAAAGACTGGACCTGGAGAGTTGGAATGGGGACATTTGATGGCGTTTGGCTGAATCTGAGCCCCACTGGGAGGACCACCAAGGAGTCAGACTCCTCGGGAAGGAAGGTTTCGATCACCTCACCAGGCCAACAACGCTGATCAGCTAAGGCACTGTCTTTCCCCTTTCTTTTCCCTACTGTTTTCTGTAGGATGGGCTGGTGGCAGTGAACTCGAGCTAAGTGGCATTGTTCAGCCTGTCAGGCACCCGCAGTAGCGATAGCAGGTTTCTCACCAGAATTAGTTCTGAGTTGTGGTTTGGGGTGTTTTTTCCTGGCTGTTTAACCTCAAAGCTGGTTCTCCAGCCCTCTCACGACTTCTGTCAGAGACCCAATATCATTCTGATCAGCCCTTTTTCTGCTTAAATCAGTCAGGATCAGCTTCTGTTGCTTGCAGATTAAAACCCTGACTAGTACAACATCTACAAAGAGTGTGTGGTCAGTCCAAGTTTCCTCATCTCTAAAATACGCCAAAACTGAATGAAGAAATAATAAATAGAAAAGGAGAAATTAAAGTTAGAAAAATTAAAAAGTAGGACTTATTAATAATCAAAAAACTGGTTCACTGCCAAAACAAAAATCAATAAAGCAGAAAACACCAACTAACCTAAGCAACAGGGGAAAAGGAACAGAGCACAAATTCACAATGACAAGGAAGCAATACCTTTGAGAAGAGTAAAAACAAATGTAAAAAATCATAAAAGCATTTCAGAAAATCATATGTGATGAATTTGATGGCCTGGATGAAACAGACACTTTTCCAGGAAGAGTATAATTTATAAAACTGACTCAGGGAGAGATAGACTAAACAGACCAATTTCCATAAAAGAAATAGAGTTGACAAAGATCTAAACACACAAAAAAAGCAACAGATATAGTTTAGAGGGGAATTTTGCCAAAATTTTAAAGGGCTGTTAATTCCAACTCTACTTAAAATATTCTAGAATATGGCAAACTTCCAAATTTTTATATGACCCAAGTATAACATTTATGCCAAAATCTGCTAAAGATTGTACATAAATAAATAAAGCCAAATTTAAAGCCAAAGACCAATCTCACTTATGAATGTTGATGCAAATAGCCAATATAAAATATTAGTATGAATAATCCAACAACACAATGAAAAATATACCTTGTCCAACTGGGGCTTATTCCAGAAATGTAAAGGTGGTCTAATATTACATAATCTATTAACAGAATCATTGCTTTGCTAGATTTAATGAAAAAGTCATTATGAGCATCACTAGAAATGCTCAAAAACTTAATAAAATTCAACAATGACTTCTGATTAAAAAAAAAAAAGAGGGCTTCCCTGGTGGTGCAGTGGTTGAGAGTCTGCCTGCCAATGCAGGGGACACGGGCCTGTGCCCTGGTCCGGGAAGATCCCACAAGCTGCGGAGCAGCTGGGCCCGTGAGCCATGGCCGCTGAGCCTGCGCGTCCGGAGCCTGTGCTCCGCAACGGGAGAGGCCACAACAGTGAGAGGCCCACGTACCGCAAAAAAAAAAAAAAAAAAGAAAAGAAAACTCAGTGATACAGGAATTGTAGAATATTTCACTAACGTAAAGAAAATATATACTCCTAGCCCCAAAGTCAATATTTTTCTTTCTTTCTTTTTTCTTAAAGTATTAAAAAAATTTTTTTTTAAGATTTAAAAAAAATTTATTCTTTGGCTGTGTTGGGTCTTCGTTGCTGCACATGGGCTTTCTCTTTAGTTGTGGTGAGCAGGGGCTACTCTTTGTTGCGGTACATGGGCTTCTCATTGCGGTGGCTTCTCTTGTTGTGGAGCATGGGCTCTAGGCGCGCGGGCTTCAGTAGCTGTGGCTCACGGGCTTTAGAGCACAGGCTCAGTAGTTGTGGTGCATGGGCTTCATTGCTCCGTGGCATGTGGGATCTTCCCGGACCACGGCTCGAGCCCGTGTCCCCTGCATTGGCAGGCGGATTCTTAACCACTGCGCCATCAGGGCAGCCCTCTTTCTTTTTTTAAAGAGAAGCTTTATTGAAGTATAATTGGCACACAAAGAACTGGACATAACTAATGTGTACAATTTGATGAGTTTGACATATGTAGACACTTGTGAAATCATCACCATAGTCAAGGTAGTAGACATATCCATCACCTCCCAAAGTTTTCCTGTGTTCCTTTGTGTGTGTGTGCATAAGAACACATACATGACATCTACCCCTCTAACAACTTTTAAGTGCATAATATAGTATTGTTGGCTATAGGCATTATGCTGTACAGCAGATCTCTAGAAATAATTTATCTTGTATAACTGAAACTTTATACCAATACAGGCCAGCAATTCCACTTGTGGGTATATGCTCAAAAGAATTGAAATCAGGATCTCAAAGAGATATCTGTCCTCCCATGTTCATCCATCAGAACATTGTTTAAAAAGCCAAGACATGGAAACAATCTAAGTGTTGGAGTGATGGATGAATGCATAAAGAAAATGTGGTATGTCCATACAATGGAATATTATTAAGCCTTAAAAAAGGCAATCCTGCCATTTGTGACTTATGGATAAACCTGGAGGACATTATGTTAAGTGAGATAAGCCAGACACAAACAGACAAAGATTCCACTTATATGAGGTCCCTAGAATAGTCAAACTCATAGAAGCAGAGAGTTGGATGGTGGTCACTGGGGGACAGGGGGAGAAGGAAATGGGGATTTGTTGTTCAATTGGTATAAGCTTCTAATATTTTTCTTAATAGGAAAACATTGAAGGCATGCCTATAAAAGTCAAGATCAAAATAAGCTTGCCCATTGTCAATACTACTGTTTCACGTTGGGGTGTTAACCAACACATTTGGACAAGAGGAAAAAAACCAAGATACATAAGAATTGAAAAAGGAAGTGGTAAAACTCTTTCTATTTTGGGGACTTCCCTGGTGGTCCAGTGGCTAAGCTCCAAGCTCCCAATGCACGGGGCCCAGGTTCCATCCCCAGTCGGAGAACTAGATCCTGCATGCCACAACTAAAGAGCCCACATGTCGCAACTAAAAGATCCCGCCTGCCACAACTAAGACCTGGCGCAGGCAAATAAATTAAAAAAAAAAACTCTTTCTTTTTTGGATGACACAATTGTATACACAAGAAATCCCCAAAGAAGAATCAACTGAAAAACTACTACAAAGAGTAAGAGAATTCAAAGGTAAGAGGATAGAATGTTAATATGTTGGAATTATATTGGACCCAACTTTGTGCATCTTGGCGCCACCTGCCTTCCAGGCCCAGCTGCTCACTCAGTGGGGAGCCATGGCCTCTGCTGAGAGACCCTCCCACCCTTCCCAGGCCCGAGCCAGTGAACCCTCAAATACTCCAGTTCCTTCCACCACTTCTGGATTCAGATGAGAAACCAGGACAAAAAACACTGGCTTTCCCAGTGGCTGCCCCAAAAGGCACTGAGAGACAGGAGCCATAAGGGAACTGGCAGATATATTTATCTCCCTTCTTTGTTGCAAAAGACGGTTTCAAGGTGAATCGGTTCTACAGAGCCTGTCCAAATCCATCCAAATGACCCAACCAGTGGCTGTGTTTTCTCATGAAGCCATGGCCAACTCAGTAACACACGAACTTGCACGTTCTTTCCTTTCTTCCTTTTTCCCATCACTCTCACTGCATTGAGATTACAACCCCAACAAAGCCTTGGCAAATAAGCCTTGGCTCAAGTTCTGTTTTCTAAGGAATTAGGTGAAGACAGAAACCAATAGCCCTATGAATACAAACAAACAAAGAAAAAAACCCAAACAGGCATAAGCCTAATAAGAATTGTGTAAAGACCAATGTGAAAAAAACTTGGAAATACTCCTGTAAGACATAAGAGCTGACTTGGATAGAAAGGCTCCACACCATAATGTCAGTTCTAAGTTGATTTAAAAAACTAACTTAACCCTCCTCCCCGATAATAACAGGGTTTGTTTTGAAATTAAGCAAGCCGATTCTCAAGTTCATGTGGGAAAATTAAATCAAAACTAACCAAACTAAACTCTAAAAACACTTAAAACTCTATAACTCTAAAAACTCCAAAAAAGGAACAATAAAGGGGGACTAGCCATATCACTATTCAAATCAACTGTAAAACCTCTATAATGAAAACAGCTTAATAATGGCACATGAATTGACAGAGGGACCAATGGAAGTTGAACCAGAAACTGAAACAAAAATAAATGTGGGAATTTCATATATAATAAGGAAGGGCAGTATCTCAAATCAGTGGGGATACAGATGAACTTTTTAATAAGTAGTGCTGGCAAAACTGTACAGCCATTTGGAAAAAAATAAAGTCGGATCCATTCCTTACATCTGCACCAGGATAAACTCCAAATGGATCCCAAATCTCAATGTAAAAAAAAAACCACACACACACAGTCCGGGGCTCCTGTCTGCTGCCATCCAGCTGCCTGCCCCAGACTTGGCACCCAAGTGCCCTAAGCGCTGAGCAGGTGACCTCCCTGGGGAAGAACGGCCGTGGGCCTTGCCTGAAGAGCGAGAAATGTGCAAAGTCGCTGCCCTGATGGGGCCACACCCAAAGGCAACCACCCCTGCAGTGCAGCCACACTGGAGTCCCAAGCCTTTGGTGGGATGGAGCTGAGGGTCACACTTTCAAGTCAACCCAGGTTTTGGAGACCTCATCCCTGGCCACGTGCAGGCACTTGGGTCTCCCCTGTAGACCCCCATGCCCTCAATAAACCTGAACACTCAGGGAAGAAAATAAATAAAACAAAACAAGGGGCTTCCCTCATGGCACTTATTCAATAACAGTTTAAAAGCTGAGATAAAAGCAGAAGAAGCAACTGAACAAAATTGCCCCAAAACAGACCCATGAAAGGATTTAAGACTTAGGTTGCAATTAAAATCATGCTGTACAAACATAAATACAAATGTCTTTTATATATGAAAAGATGCTCAACCTCACTCATAAATTCAATTAAAATAAAATACCATTTTTCAACTATTAACTTTACAAAGATCAAAACGTTTGATAATACACTATAGTTGGGGCGTTGCAGAGAGACAAGCACTTTGATATCTATTGGCATTTTACATTCACATACACTTTGACTAAGAAATTCCACTTCTAAGCATTTTTTTACAAGCAAAATTAATTGCACATGACTACACAGACCAATGTACAAAGATATTCATGGCAGCATTGTTTATAGTAGCATGGGACTGGAAACAAGAGAAGGTCTATCATAGTAGCTCCATACAGTGAAATATTATGAAGTTGTTAAAGATAATGAGAAAGATCTCTGTGTGCTGATATGGAACAATCCCCAAAATATACTAAGAAAGCGGGTTATAAAATAGTGAATATAGTATACTACCATTTGTTCAAAAAATATGCTTGTATACGCATGGAATATATCTGGAAGGAAAATCCGCAATGCTTGCAGTTGGAGGGGGAAACTTACTTTTCACTGTATATACTTTAATATAAAAGAAAAACAAAGTTGGAGGGCTAAAACTGCCTGATTTCAAGAATTATTATAAAGTTCTTGTCATCAAAACAGCACGGTGTTAGCATAAGGATGAACAAAGACATAAAGGGGACAGACTAGAGAACATAGAAATAGACTTACATAAATATGACCAATTGGGGCTTCCCTGGTGGTGCAATGGTTGAGAATCTGCCTGCTAATGCAGGGGACACGGGTTCGAGCCCTGGTCTGGGAAGATCCCACATGCCGCAGAGCAACTAGGCCCGTGAGCCACAACTACTGAGCCTGCGCGTCTGGAGCCCGTGCTCCGCAACAAGAGAGGCTGCGATAGTGAGAGGCCCGCGCACCGCGATGAAGAGTGGCCCCCACTTGCCACAATTAGAGAAAGCCCTTGCACAGAAATGAAGACCCCCCAAAAAAAGCCAAGCATTTGAAGCCCTTAAAAATAAATAAATAAACAAATAAACAAACACATAAATAAATAAATAAATATGACCAATTGATTTTTATTTATTTTTTAACATCTTTATTGGAGTATAATTGCTTTACAATGGTGTGTTAGTTTCTGCTCTATAACAAAGTGAATCAGCTATACACATACACACGTTCCCATATCTCTTCCCTCTTGCGTCTCCCTCCCTCCCACCCTCCCTATCCCACCCCTCTAGGTGGTCACAAAGCACCGAGCTGATTTCCCTGTGCTATGCGGCTGCTTCCCACTAGCTATCTATTTTACGTTTGGTAGTGTATATATGTCCATGACACTCTCTCACTTTGTCACAGCTTCCCCTTCCCCCTCCCCATATCCTCAAGTCCATTCTCTAGTTGGTCTGTGTCTTTATTCACATCTTACCCCTAGGTTCTTCATGACCTTTTTTTTTTTCTCTTAGATTCCATATATATGTGTTAGCATACGGTATTTTTTTCTCTTTCTGACTTACTTCACTCTGTATGACAGACTCTAGGTCCATCCAAGTTGCAAAAGTAATTCAATGGAATAAAGACAGTTTGTTCAATAAATGTAATTGGTTTGCAAGAAAATGAATCACAACACGAATGCTACACCTTGTACAAAATTTTTAACTGAAATGAATCATTGGTCTAAACTGTAAAATTATAAATTTTTTAGGAGAAAAAGCATAGGAGAAAATCTTCAGGATCTAGGGTTAGGCAAGAGTTCTTAGATTTGACAATAAACATGATCCATAAAAGAAAAATTGACAAATTGGACTTAATCAAAACTTTAAAATCTTTGTTCTATAAAAGATACTGTAAAGAGAAAGAAAAGACAAACTATAGCCTGGTAGGAAATATTTGCAAATTATATATCCAACAAAGAACTTGTATGTAGAGATAAAAGTAGTACCTGGATCTTAGTGTTGCTTTGAAGACTAAGTGAGATAATTCAAGTAAAGTCCTTAGTGTGGTGCCTGGCACATACAACCACTCAATAAATGTGAATTATTATAATTTTATTATCATCATTGTTACAGCATTCTTTAAAGTTGAGAAAATGAAAGCAAGATACCTGTTCATCAACAGAGAAATTGTTAAAATATGTTATGTCTATGACCAGGAATGTTACACAATGGTTTAAAAGAATGAAGCAAATCTATATGTACTAACTTGGAAAGATGTCCAGGATTGTTGTGAAAAAAGAAGATCGCAGGACAGTTTGTATAGTATGATCTCATTTGTGCAAAAAGAAAATTGTATCTTCTTCGAAATTTTTAAAGAATAACATTAACCAAACTTCTAACAGTTGTCATCCCTGGGGAGGGGTGTGGAAGGGAATGAGGAGGGGTGCACAGGAAGGGTAGGATGTGGGGAAAATTAAAGAGGGTCTTTCACTTTTTACTGTATTTATTCCTAGATCATTTGGCTGTTTATAAGAATAAGTTTGTATATTTGTGAAAGAAAAAACAGAAAAGAATCAACCGTCTTTTAAAAGAGCAGTAATTCACCTGTCAGAATGGCAAAAAGTCTACAAACAATAAATGCTGGAGAGGGTGCAGAGAAAAGGGAACACTCCTACACTGTTGGTGGGAATGTAGACTGGTGCAGCCACTATGGAGAATAGTATGGAGGCTCCTTAAGAAAGCAGAAATAGAGCTACCATATGATCCAGCAATCCCACTCCTAGGCATATATCTGGAAAAGATGAAAAGTCTAATTCAAAAAGATACATACACCCCAATGTTCATAGCAGCACAATTCACAGTAGCCAAACCATGGAAACAACCTAAATGTCCACTGACAGAGGAATGGATAAAGAAGATGTGGTACATATATCTACAGTAGAATATTACTCGGCCATAAAAAAGAATGAAATATTGGCAGCAACATGGATGGACCTAGAGATTATCATACTAAGTGCAGTAAGTCAGAGAAGGACAAATACCATATGATTTCACTTATATGTGGAATCTAAAAGAAAAAAAATGAACTTACAAAACAGAAATAGACTCACAGACATAGAAAACAAACTTATGATTACCAAAGGGGAAGGGTGGGGGATAAGTTAGCTCAGGATTAGTAAATACACACCACTATATATAAAATAGATAAACAACAAAGACCTACTGTATGGCACAGGGAACTATATTCAATATCTTGTAATAACCTATAGTGAAAAAAATCTGAAGGTGTACGGCTGAAAGTAACACAATATTGTAAATTAACTATAGTTAAATTTAAAATTTAAAGAGCGGTGATAAAACTAACTTTCTTTCTTTCATAGATTCGAGAATGAAACACCAGCTTACCTCGGACTGAAGGACTTACCTAAATACAGACTTAGCTTCCATCTGTGGTTTACAAACATTAACAGACAGCTACTTGGCTGGCAGCGCAAAGAGCTAAGTTATTGCCCTAGTTGTGCCACTGAGTAGCTTCGTTATGTCATTGTGTAACACATGTGAGACTCTGGACTTCTTGAGGACAGGGATCAAGTCTCTTTTGCTCTCTCTAGCCAATAGCATAGGGCCTGGTTCAGAGTTGGTGTTCAATTAAAAGGAAGACGGAATGAACACTCCCGACAGGATCTGAGTGAAAAGCGGCTTGTGAGCACTGACAAATGATCGCCATCTAGTGGCTATACGGGATTCCTGCAGAACTTAGAGATGCGCGGAAACTGACTATGGGGTGTGTTTCAGGGACTCCTTTCAACCAAAGAGCATCGACTGTCGAAATGACTATGCCCCTCATTATAAAAAGTTCCCAACCATAGCCTGAGAGGCCCAGGCTTATGTCTTGGAGTGTTGGTAAGATGACATCTAGGTAGTCTTGTGTCCTAAGTCTCCTCCTTCACCACCCCATCACATGCCCCACACGCCTATAAGCTGTTCAAAGTCCACGCCTGCCACACCTCCAGTGCACCTCAAGAGAATGAAGCACATGTAATAAGAGGTATGGACACCCATGCCTTCCCGAGGTGGATGAAGTACTAATAAAGTTTCCTAAGCCAGTCTGGTCAGGACAAGATAGAAAACAGGACTGGAAAAAAATCTGCCACGAACTTTGCACTCCAGGTTCAGCACCTTCCTGCATCAGCTGACAATATGCAGTAAACATTTAAGATGTCTCACATTCCAAAGGACAACAAGGAAGGCTACCTCGAGCTGGCTTTGCAAGTGCTGCTCTGTGACAGACAGACCCTCACCCTGAGTATCAGTGAGTCTTCAAGGCAGATGCACCGTTAGCAAAGCAGCTGGGTGCCTTAGAGGCTGAGAAATAGTGGACCTCGTGTTTATAGACTCGGGGACTCAAAAAGAATGATGAAGGTAAACAGTGGTAGTAATCAGAAGAATCTAGGTGTGTCTACATCTATGGCATCTACACGCTAAGTGGAACATGCCTCTAAAACGCTGCTCAGCGGAACAAATGGCAAAAAACTTCACAAAGAGGGCTTCCCTGGTGGCGCAGTGGTTGAGAGTCCGCCTGCCAATGCAGGGGACACGGGTTCGAGCTCTGGTCTGGGAAGATCCCACATTGCCACGGAGCACCTGGGCCCGTGAGCCACAACTACTGAGCCTGTGCTCCGCAACAAGAGAGGCCGCGATAGTGAGAGGCCCACGCACCGCGATGAAGAGTGGCCCCCGCTCGCCGCAACTAGAGAAAGCACGCGCACAGAAACGAAGACCCAACACAGCCATAAAAAAAAAAAAATTCTCAAAGAGTCTTAAGAGACAGACACTAGCGTAGTCCCGGGTGCGTAGTCCCGGGTCAATGGAGAAAGGGGTCTGAGCAGCTGTGCGTTGTAAAGACCTTGTCCCGAGGACGCGGGTGAACATAATAAATGCTCGAGCTGTGCTCTCCCGACTGCCCCTTGTCTCATCCTAGCAAAAGTCCATGGTTACCGGAGGTTCTCGAAAAGAGCAGTGTCCGCAGAAAGGAGAAGCTGAGAAGCGACACCCTGAGGAAGGCTGCGGACGGTCGTGTCCGACGACAGCTCCGCGGGAAGACGGTGCTCGCGGCCCCCCAGGGGAAAGCGGAGCCTCCGCGGCCGCCCCGTGCAGGCAGCGCGTCCCGGGGTCCCCGTCCCTCTCCCCCGCCGCGGCACGGCGACAGGGCCGCTCTTTCAGGGGGTTCCCCCGGCCGCTCCCGCACCGAGACGGCCGCCCGGGCTCGCCCCACCCGCCTCCCTCCCGTCGGCTCGGCGCGCTCCGGCTCGACGTGCGATCTCGCTTTCCGTCCGCCGGCCTCGCCCGCAGCCCGAGTGCAGGACTCCCGGGCCACTCCGAGGCCACTCCGCGGCCACCCGGGGCCCCGAGGACGCGCGGCGACGCCCCTACTCACGTAGCGCTGCAGCTTCCTCTCGGGGGGCGACTTGACGAGCCAGCCCGTGCACACGGCGTCGCCCGCGCTCATCGTGCCGCGCTTCCTCCGGCTGGGCCGGCGCCCACGGCGGGAGGAAGTCGGCGGGGATGCCGGCGGGGCGGGCCCAGCGCCTCCCGCCCGTCCGCCCTCCCAGCGCCGCCCCCACGGCCCCGCGACCCCCGCCCGGAGGGGACGGGCGCCACCCCTGGCCTCGGGCAGGAAAGCTCTGCGGGCCGGAGCCGGTCCCTCGCCGCCCTCGCCCCCGCCCGCGGTCGTCCGCGTCTGAAGGGCTGGTGCTCGGGCCTCGGGGTCACGAGAGCCGAAATCTAGACCCCGCACCTGCGATGTCAATGCTTAGGGACAAAGAAAAGCCTAACTGCCCCTTGACTTCCCGTTTCCACTTGACGGTTGGCAAATTACTGCTTCTGCTGTGCCCCTCCCCCGAAGATCTCTTTATCAGTGATGAGCTCTGCAGCAAAACTGAATCCAAATCATCCATAATCAAAAGGTTCAAAACTGGAAGTGCTGTTTGCAGTCTCTTTGACCTGAAGTCTTTAAAACATGGATCCAAGAATGATGGTGCAGGCGGTGTGCTGAGCCTGGTAACAGCCACGCACACGACACTTACGCAGACCTGCGGCTGCAGGGCCGGTGAGTATGCGCACCACTGGACAGGCATTAGCTCCCTGGATCCATACACACTATCAAGTGGGCTTGATCATGATCTCAGTTGTGCGGGTGAGTAAAATGAGAAACAGGCCTGTCTGTGCTGCCCTTCAAGGCACTCTCTGCCCTTTATGAACGCACTTTATAAACAGAAAAGCACGGATATCAAATTTCGGGGCCGCATCCACAATGCCAATCCGAGTGATGTATGGCGTCACCTGGCCAGCTCCCTGACCTGTAGTGCTCTTTTCCCTCGGTGTGACGCCTCTCCCTTAGAAGTGACACTTGGAAGAAACAAATGCCACATCATTTCTTTGACTTACAAAAAGACTTCTCAACCTCCTACCATACATCTGAAATTTCCACAGAGCGATGACTCTTGTATGGTAGGGTTCATGTGTTGTTCTGTAATCAGTCAGGGTTCAGTGGAGGGAACAGAGCTTGCTCTAGGTATTTCAAGCAGAAAGGGATTTAATTTAGGGAAGAAGGTGCTTATAAAATCAATGGAAGTGCTGGAGCATTGGGAGTCCGTGGGCGCTGAAAGCAACAACAACTCACTCCTGGCAAAATAATACTGCTACCGTATCCCTCCTACAAAACTAAAAAGCACTCCCTAAAACAGGACACCAAAAGACCCATCCGTCACTGTAGCCATCTCTAGTTCAGACACCACCTCACTTCAATATCCTAAAACCTAAAGAAAAACATAAAGCTAACCTCTATCAGCCTTTATTTGACATACATAAAATCTGGAGAGAAGGAATATGGGAAAAATTTATATGTTCACCACACACACACACACACACACACACACAGATGCGCACACACAGCTACTACAGTTCTCCTTTCTATAACTGATCTTGAGATCATAATTTCATTGGTCTTTATAACTTCCTTCTTCACTACCGTCCCTGTCCTCCTTTTGCTCTCCAGCCTCAGCTGGTCAGAATTCTTTACCTGGTAAGTCAACCAAACCTTTATTCCCACTGAGCCTGAATCCTTAGTGGTCCTGCCTGGACGTGACGGTAGTAGGAGATGCCCCAGAGGATCCCTTGGATTTAAGACATAGTCCTTCCCAATCCCATGGTATAACAGTGACCCTGTTTCAACTTGGTAATCCATGTCAACCATCCAAGTCTGCTCAGGAGACCTGTGGTTCAGTGGCATAAAGAACCCTAAATGGGGCTTCCCTGGTGGCGCAGTGGTTAAGAGTCTGCCTGCCGATGCAAGGGACATGGGTTCATGCCCTGGTCCAGGAAGATCCCACATGTCGCGGAGCGGCTGGGCCCGTGAGCCATGGCCGCTGAGCCTGCGCGTCCGGAGCCTGTGCTCCGCAATGGGAGAGGCCACAACAATGAGAGGTCCACGTACCGCAAAAAAAAAAAAAAAAAGAACCCTAAATGGCCAGATGGCAATGTCAACTTGCAATATGATGGAACCAGCGTTTGGATCCTGGTTGAAGCATTCCTACCTTGGAAACCAACAGAGCTCCAAGCTGCTCCACCCTGGGAGTAGATGATTAGGTGAGATGGTGAGAGGAGTCCTTCCCACTTCTCGATTGTGGGCCCGTGGATTCTGGCTAAGGAGAAACAGCACCACATAGTGGCCACCAGCTCACCTCCCCCTTTCAGTGTCTTTTCACCCACCTAGCATAGGAAGTGAGCCTTCACTAGACTGACCAGCACCGATCCTCTCAGGCCAGGGGCTTCAGGGCAATCCTTCAGTGTCAGCATGTAGCACACGTCTTGTGTCTTATAGTGATTGCCTTGGTTGGAAGCACTGTTATGTGAAATATTGTGAAAGTGAATGCAGGACAGTAAGTCTACGGGTGGCCATGCCAGCAGAAAGGTGGCTCATGATAAGTACCTATTCAAGTGAGGACAAATTGTGGCCCCTTCCCCACAGATGTGGTCTGATTTCATCAATCGCCACAAGGTGGTGGGCTCATCCCCCAGGGAAGGCTACCTTATTGGGAACTCGGTGTGGGTCTCTGCTGTGGACAGGCAGAGTACTTAGCAGCGGCAGTGACAGTGGCCATGACCACATCAACTGTTGGCAGTTCCTGGGAGGGGAGCCTCACCCCTGCTGATTCCTTTAACCTCTGTAAACAATCTCCCCATTAGATTCTCCTCAGTTCAACCCACAGAGCCTCCCATTTGCTTCCTTCGGAGACCCTGACCAACAGACCTATGAGGTTACACGTGGGAGTCAAGGGAAAGAGTGTCACTCACAGCAGGGGCCACAGAGGTTGATCAAAAGGAAAATACGATGGCATAGAGGACATGATTTCCTTCAAAACTCCAGGAATCCATGGTCTGTTTCTCCTTTTAGGACTTGCCAAAGCTCCATGTAATGTTGCAGTGCGTCGAGTGGCCGGTACCTGCCACAGAGACTTTCCTTGCCTGCGGTTCCAGTAAAAACACGTCACCTTACAGATTACTTGCTGAAGCACTGGTGGCACAATTTCATGTCATATACATTGCCTACAGAATCTGAAGAGCCCCACCAAATGCGGTGCCCCTTTCTGAGTGGTAGGTGGTATGAAGTGCAGCAACTTACTGAATATCCGGTATGGTCCAGACCATCTCAAAACATCACTAAGGGTCAGTCTCTTGAGTTTTCATGGGCTTTATCTCCCACACTCTGGCATACATGTGTCCTAATGAAGCATCTCTGCTAACTTTTGTCCACCAGGTGCAGTAAGCATGATGTCTTCGGTGTAATGGCCCAGCACGATGTTCACCATGATTGTCGAAACAATCAAGTTCCATTCATCCGAGATGATGACAGAGAGTCAGAGGATGGCTTGTTTCCACTCCAGCTTGGGGAGACTAGATAATTTGAACAGCAAGTGGTTTTTTAGAACCTGGATTCCCTTTGTGGCTTACCCATTTCTCATTTATTTAAAATAGGTTTAGGAAAAACAAATACCATATGCTAACACATATATATGGAATCTAAAAAAAATTGGTTATGAAGAACCTAGGGGCAGGACAGGAATAAAGATGCAGATGTAGAGAATGGACTTGAGGACAAGCAGAGGGGGAAGGGTAAGCTGGGACAAAGTGAGAGAGTGGCATGGACTTATATATATTACCAAATGTAAAATAGATAGCTAGTGGGAAGCAGCTGCATAGCATAGGGAGATCAGCTCAGTGCTTTGTGACCACCCAGAGGGGTGGGATAGGGAGGGTGGGAGGGAGGGAGACGCAAGAGGGAAGAGATATGGGGATGTATGTATATGTATAGCTGATTCACTTTGTTATAAAGCAGAAACTAACACACCATTGTAAAGCAATTATACTCCAATAAAGGTGTTAAAAAAATAAAATAAAATAGGTTTAGTTTGAAATAGATAACCAACAAGGACCTACTGTATAGCACAGGGAACTATATTCAATATCTTGTATTAACCTATAATGGAAAATAATCTGAAAAATAATATATATATATATATATATATATATATATATAACTGAATCATTGTGCTGTACATCTGAAACTAACACGATATTGTAAATCAACTATACTTCAATAAAATAAACGAATAAATAACATTTTTTTAAAAAAACAAAAAAGAACAAGGCTCCCAAACCAAAAAAAAAAAAGGTTTAGTTTGGCAGTTCTTTAAGTACTGTAAATCTTGTAACTAGGAGGATTTATGAAAATAAATGTCCACTATTAAGGAAGAGTTTCTATTTTAATTATGTTATGTGGGGCAAAGTGGCCATGCATCTAACTTATTCTCTGTGAAAAGAGAGAAAATTTGAAAAGAAAATTCTTCTCCAATTTCTGGATGAGGGACAAATATGAGGAGATAGCTATACATGTGTGTGAAAGGCCAATAATGTAAAATTCACAAGTAAAATCTGCAAACAAAAAGAATTATACACCATGACCAGGTGGGGTTTATCCCAGAGATGCAAGGCTCATTCAGTATATGAAAATCAATCAGTGATATCCACCATACTGACAAGCAAAAGAGGAAAAGTCACATGATTCTATCAATTGATGCAGAACAAACATTTGCCAAACACAATATCAATTCACGACAAAAACTCTCATAAAACTAGGAATGGGGGGAATTTCCTCAACTTGTTAAAGAACATCTATGGAAGACATATGACTAACATCATTTGACTAACTTCATACTTAAATGGTGAAAAACTGGGCACTTTCCCCTAATGGTTGGGAACAAGGCAAGGCTATGTGCTGTCACTACTCTTACTTAACGTAGTGTTGGAAGTTCTAGCCAGTGCAATAGGGAAAAAAAAAGAAAAAGAAAGAAAGAAACAAAAGACACACAGATTGGGAAGAAGGATTAAGTGTCTTCATTTGCAGATGATATAATTGTCTTCATAGAAAATCCAAAGGAATCTACATGAAAAATTCCCATAACTAATAAGTGAGCTTTACAGGGTTGCAGAATACAAGGTCAACACATAAATCTCTGTACACAATTTCAAGGCTCATTATATAACTACAGTGATCAAGATTGTGTGATATTGGTAGAGGAATAAACACATAGATAAATGGAACGGAGAACCCAGAAATAGACCCACATAAATTTACCCAACTGGTTTTTGACAAAGGTATAAAAGCATCCACATGGGGTATGCCACCCCCAGAAAGGGGGCCACCAAACATCGTACTTCTTTCTTCGTGACAGTGGGTTCGAGGTACAGCAACTTGTTTTTCTCTTTGGAGGGACAATGCCAATATGCTTTAGTCCACTGGTGCCCAGAAACTTCATGAAAGTTTTGGGCCTCTGAATTTTTATGGGGCTTATCTTTCACTCTGTGGTGAAATATTTGCTACTGCCTGTGCACTAGGTTCAGTCAGCATGACGTCATTAATGTGGCAGACCAGTATGATGGTTTGGAGGACAATGAGATGATCAAATCAATGCCCAGGGACTTCATTATGGTAATGTGCCCGATAATTGAAGGGACAGTGACCGGGGCTTTCTTTTGACCCTTTTTCCATAATTGTGCTCAGTCCTTTAGTCAGGAAGCCTCTGTGGGAATCCATCCAGCTGCCAATTATGCAGTCAGGAACTGGTGAAAGAGCCACAGGGGGGCCCACAGGGAGAGAGACGCAGCCTAAAGACTCCATTTCCAACCAGTGGACCACAGTAGAAAGTCGGAGGAAGGTTTAAAGTACACAGTTGTGTTATGTGTACCTGGCCTCACCTTTGCTTGAAGGCTGAGTCTGTGAATTGATTGGGTCCGGGAATTAGATGAGGGGCCATGATTTTCCATTGTGGTGATTCAAGGCAGGCTGCCATTCACCAGACCTAGAGTTTTTGTTGGTGGTGGTCTACTACAGGTGGCCTATTAACAGGATTCCATGATTCATCACCCTGAAGATCCTTGGGGTTAAAACATTCTCGTTCCAGCTGCCAGCTCTGCTGCCTATTTTGATACCCAGCCTGTTTCTATGAGCTTTAGTGCCACCACTTAGACTCTGCTGCTCTAGGATCCCATCCTTCCCACTGAGAGTGCAAGCCTGTTTCCTCCTACCTCCTTTTGCAATGCAACTTGAAGGTTCGTATGTAGGGTACTTACTGTATATAGCAGTGGACAAAATAGACCAGACTTTCCTGGCTTCATAAGGCTAACATTCTAGTGAAGAGACATACAAGAAACAAGGCCCATTGAAGGCAGAAGGAAGAGCAGGTGAAAAAGCCTGAAGAGGAGGGTGTCTGCCTGTGGAGGGGTCTTCACAGCCAGAGGCAGCGTGGCCAGATGGGCGTGAGTCCGGTCGTGAGTGGAAGCAGAGGGACTCAGAAGGAGAAGTGGCGGCAGACACTGACAGCCGTCATCAGCACCTTGGCTTTTACTCTTAGTGAGATGGTTTATTAGTTTGCTCAGGTTGCCATAACAAATTACTCCAAACTGGGTGGCTTTACTTTTATTTTAATTAATTTATTTTTTATAATTAATTTTTCTTGGAGTGTAGTTGATTTACAATGTTGTGTTAGTTTCTGCTGTACAGCAAAGTGAGTCTGTTATACAAATACATATATCCACTTTTTTAGGTTCTATTCTCATATAGGTCATTACAGAGTATTGAGTAGAGTTCCCTGTGCTATACAGTAGCTTCTTATTAGTTATCTATTTTATATATGGTAGTGTGTATATGTAAATCCCTGTCTCCCAATTTATCCCTCCCCCTTCCCCCCCTTAACTATAAGTTTGTTTTCTACATCTGTGACTCTATTTCTCTTTTGTAAATAGGTTCATTTGTACTGGGCAGCTTTATACAACAGGCATTTATTCTCTCACAGATCTAGAGGCTGAAAGTCTAAAATCACTGCAGGCTCTGCCACCATCTTTACATGGTCTTATCCTCTTCTGTGTCCTTCTTCTCTTCTAAGGATACTTGTCGTTGGATTTGGGGCCCACCTGAGTCATCCAGGATGACCTCATCTGTAGATCCTTAACTTCAGTACCTCTACAAAGACCTTTTTTTCAAGTAAGTTCGTTTTCATAGGGTCCAGGGGTTAGGTCCGAAGTGGGGGGCCAGTCTTCATCCCACTATAGATGGGAAGCCATTGAAGGGCTTTGAGCAGAGGAGGGACATGGCCTGACTCACAATTTAATGGCTGTTTCCAGGGGCTGTGCTGAGAAGTCAATATAGTTGGAAAAAACATAAGGAGGGGGGAAGTGCAGGAGGCGAGTGGAAAAATGTAGGAGAGCCATGGTGATGACATGGACTCCAGTGACAGTATTGAGGGTGGTGAAAAACTACCAGATTCTGGATCTTTTGAAAGCAAAGCCGAGAGGATTTGCTAACAGATCAGATGAGGAGTATTGGAGAACCATTAGTGAGTACCTGAAATTTAGCCAAATATATACCAACGGAGCATTATAAAATTATGGGGAGTGTAATTAACTGCTCGTGGATTGGTTGATATTGAGGACTTTGGCTATGTATAAAAAATCAAGTTAGAGCATTATTATTATTACTACATGAGGTAAGAGGGCTTGAACCTGGAGCCGCTACTTGCTTGGCCATTCAGTACCGCAGCCACGAGACCGCTTTGACTGTCGAGCAGTTCACATTGAGCCCCGTCGTGGAGCTGAAATCGAGCTGGGCTGTAACCATAAAGCGCACACCGGAAAGACTTGGTACAGGAAAAAAAACACAAAAAGAGCGTAAAATATGCCATTCACAATGCTGTCTATTGTTTATATGTTGAAATGATAATATTGTGGATTGCTGCGTTAAATAAAGTTTGTTATTAAAATCGATTTAACTTTTTTTTTTTTCTTTGCGGTACGCGGGCCTCTCACTGTTGTGGCCTCTCCCGTTGCGGAGCACAGGCTCCGGACGCGCAGGCTCAGCAGCCATGGCTCACGGGCCCAGCCGCTCCGCGGCATGTGGGATCTTCCCGGACCGGGGCACGAACCCGTGTCCCCTGCATCGGCAGGCGGACTCTCAACCACTGCGCCACCAGGGAAGCCCCCCGATTTAACTTTTAACGTTGTACTTTTTTCCCCAAATGGCTGCTGGAGAATTTAAAAGTCCACAAGTGGCTCGCACTCTTGTTTCTATCGCCAGTGCCGCTCTAGCTGGATGGGAATTACAAGCGGCAAAGGACGTGCAAGCTCTATGTGCCTCAACGTCTTCATTTTGCCATCGGGACTGATCTGACAGTCACCTTCAAGGGTCTGCGAGGAAGCAAGGAGCGCTCAGGCGGCTGCCCGTGTGCTCCCGTCCGGGTAAAATCTCAGCGAAGGAGAGTGCGCCGCGGCCGGGCCACGCCCACAGGCTACGAGCCGCCCAGGCGAGCTGCGCAGGCTCTCCTAGACCTGGCCGCCGAAGGCGGGGAGAGGCCCAAGGCGCACGCGCGGACGCGCCAGCGCCCCGGCCGCGTCCGCCAATGAAAGTGTGCAGCCGTCCCGCGCGCACTTGGGACTCTGCCCCGCGAGCCCCGCCCGGCCTCGCCCCGCCCCGCTTCACGACACGCACGGGGCGGCGCACAGGTGGGCGGGCCCTAGCGGCGCGGCCTGACGGCGGCGGGAGTCCGGTGTAGCTTCCTCGGCGCTGGCCCACGCGGCTCGGAGGCTCAGTGGGGCAACATGGCGGACGTGGAAGGTGAGGGTGGTTCTCTCGCGGGTGGCCGGGCGGGTTGCTGCGGGCCGGGGCCAGGTCCTCCGGCTGGGGGAGCCGGGGGTGGGGGGACAACTTCAAGGCCCGAGCTTTCCGCTAGCTCCAGCTGCCGGGCCTCCTGCCGACCTTGACCGCTTGGCCTTGGCTCCACGGGTGAGGGCGAGAGAGCAAGAGGCCCCCGCGGTGACGTGACGCCACCAGCCCGGGCCTCCCGCCGACGGTACAGTCCCCTCAGGGCCCGGGCCGCCGCCACCAGCTCGGACGCCGCGGTCAGCGCCGCGCGATGAGGGGAAGCAAAGGGGCCAAGGGGCTCGGGCGTGCGCGGAGCGCTAAGTCGAAAAAAAGTTCTAGGGGCCACCAGCCCTCGGGGACCATTGGGCGGTCGCTTACGGAACTTATGGGCCCGCGGGCAGAGCGCCGTGGGCGTTTCAACCCCGCTCGGCCACGTGGTGAGCCGGGATGGAGGGCGACACGTGCGGCTGCTGTGCACCCCGCACACTCGGCCTGACACGCGGCGGCTTCCCCTGTGATCCTAGACAAGCATCCATTTTCTACCTACCCTTGGTTTAAACTTCATTGTCTTTATTTTCGGGGAAAACTCCTAATTCTTGTGTGTGTGTGTTTTTTTTAAGTACTTATTTTACCGAAGAAACATAAGAAGAAAAAGGAGCGGAAATCCTTACCAGAAGAAGATGTAGCAGTGAGTACGAATATGTTGTCCTTTGCTTTGACTGAAAAGAGAGGTTTCTTAGATGACAGATTACAGGAAAGAACTGTTTTTAAAGGCTTTGGAGGAATGGGCTGTAATTGAGTGGTCGTTGTGTAGAAAGTACACAACGCCCGCCAGCCTGGGTCTTTGCTGTCAGGCACACCCTGCTAAATGTTGCCACACCAACTGCTCTCCCTGAAATTCTCTTATCAGACCCACTATCCCTCTTTCTCTTAAAATTGCTGTGCCCGTCTTGGTGGCACTTCCCTTACACTTCTCAGTTCTTTGTTCATTTCTTTTTCCTTTGGAGGTCCCAGGGAAAAGGCATAGACTACCTTATTTTTTATTTCAAAGGCATAGACTTCTGTGGTAGTAGTGGAACTGTTCAAAGTCAGGTGGGAAGTCTAACAGGCTATGCTTCTGTCCTGTGGAAGGAAATACAACACGCTGAAGAATTTCTCATCAAACCTGAATCCAAAGTGGCTCAGTTGGACACATCTCAGTGGCCCCTGTTGCTAAAGGTATGTGTTTCGCATCAGGTCAACGCTTGGCTTTTACATTGTTTTTGAGTATTAAACAGTTGATTGAGAGTGCATCCTGGGCTTAGGAAATGCTAGATGAGGCCGCCTAAAACACTGTTCCTTGAGGTGTCTGAGATGAAGGACCAGGGTTTGTTCGGGTTTTTTCCCCCTTATTTCCAATGTACCCAACACTTGTAGAATACAGGTAATTTTCACAACAATGTCACACTGCTATCACATTTTATAAACAATTCGTTCTCAACTTCTGTACTTAGCCTCACCTTACAGACCTGTACTGGTTTGTGGAGTAGAACATGCTTGAGAGCATACGGCCAGTGCCTGGCGTGTTAACTTGCTCTCTAGAAGTTACTGGCTATCGTGTTGGGTTTTATCTAGGGTACTTCGGTAATAAGTTAAATTACAAGTTTCACAAATGACATAATGGCCGTCAGCTACGAGATTAGGAGGTAAATTTATTGAAAGACTCCTTGACAAACTGTTTGAATAAATCACTAAATATGAGGTAAAAGATTTGCATATAGAATTCAATACAGTTGAGTTTCTGCTTGGCCAGATGTGTCTGCCATTTAGACAGCATCTGGTTCTTTATTTTTACCTGCTGGTAAACCAGGTTGGCAATGTCCCTACTGTCATGGAACTTAAAATCTAGGGGTGGGAGATACAGTTTAAAAAATCATTGCTGCTTGTGGAAAGTACCAAGATGAATCTAATGGGCTTCCATTGACGGGAGCTCTTTCAGGCTGGTGGTGGAGCCCTGGAAAGGAGAGTGAGAAGGGGCAGACGTGAGGAAAGTGTGATAGGAGCGCCTGGGGCAGGTGCAGGCTGGTCAGGTTTCCGGAGCCGTGTTGCCAGTTCCCCTCCATTTGGTCCCTGAGAAAATCAAAGCTAGTCCATATTTTACTCATAAGCCTGCACAGTGAAGCCCAATTTGTTCTGTAGTACCCCAAGAGGTCTTTCTGGAGGAGGGATCAAATTTGTCTTATTCTTACTCATATAGGTAATTTTTCCAGCATGTGGGGAGGCTTAGCAGTTTGTCACAGCACATAATGGAAATACAGGAGCAAGATCTAAAACAAGAACCTGAAGCGTCACCATATCATGGTTCATGGTGGTCCTGACTCTTGTTTTCCACATGTTAATGATTTATTGTTTGTTCTGTGTTGTATCATTGCTTTCTAGAACTTTGATAAGCTAAATGTAAGGACAACACATTATACGCCTCTTCCTTGTGGTTCAAATCCTCTGAAGAGGGAGATTGGGGACTATATCAGGTAAGTGTGTTGGGAACAGCACTGTTCAAACTTCTGTTCTTTTCACAATGACCCTTTCACATCAGTTATTCACAGAGGTAGTGGTGGCATTGCCCTAAATATGATATCCTGTACCCATGGTAAACTCTTTTTTACTCTTCAGATTTAGTTTTCATTAGAGGACCAGAGCCGATGACACAGTAACTTCTTTCCCATTCTAGGACAGGTTTCATTAATCTTGACAAGCCTTCCAACCCCTCTTCCCATGAGGTGGTAGCCTGGATCCGGCGAATACTCCGGGTAGAGAAGACAGGACACAGTGGTACCCTGGATCCCAAGGTGACTGGTTGTTTAATAGTGTGCATTGAACGAGCCACTCGCTTGGTGAAATCCCAGCAGAGCGCAGGTACGTGGGAGAGGGAGGGAAGACAGGGCTACTTTGAGATTGGAAGGCTTTCTGTGTTTCCTTTCCTTTCTACACTTTGGCTCTCAGAAATGATTTCTTCATTAGTAAAATCATAAAACAAAAACAGAAAACAGAAGCAAGAGATATTCTTGGTGTGTATGTGCCTTCTGTCCTCAGCCAGACCCTGGTGGGGCTGCCTTGTTTGGAGTTCTAGGTACTTTTTATGCACACGTTGAGCCCAGCTCCAGGCCTGTCACTCCACGCTCCTCTAACTGCCCTGCTGCTTCTGCCTAAAGTGCCTCTCCTTCATTGGCATCAGGGAGAATTCTACTTGACCTTCTAAGGTGATCTCCAGGCAGGCTCTCCACGGGCGCTCCGACTGTCCCTGTCAGCACGTTGAAAGTTGAGCTCTCGATGAGATAGCGTCTTCATTCCTTTCCCACATCTGCACCATGAAATCTGTCTTAATGCAAATTTTATAGAAACAGGAGGTCAAACTGCCTGCTTTTTCTGGCTGTACAAAATGGGAGTGATAGAAGCATATAGAAAATACAGAAAACTCAGTGGCCACACCTGACTACTCTTTTGTCATTTTACAGGCAAAGAGTATGTGGGAATTGTCCGGCTGCACAGTGCTATCGAAGGGGGGACTCAGCTTTCTAGGGTAAGTCTGTAACTGTAGGGAAGGCACCTGTTAGCAACTGGGGTCTCTGAGGCCCTCGCCCGTTTCAGGGGGTTGCCGTGGCCAACCTGCTCCTCCCTTCTGAGGAGAGGCTTCTGCTCAGCACTGAGCCATCCCTGTGTAGTTGAAAGAATCAAAAATTGAAAGGCCCTTTTAGATCCTAAATGATTGAAAGAGACCTTTTGTGTTTCAAGTGTGCCCTTAAACTCCCCAAATCTGCCCTTTGATCTTATTTGAGAGTCCGTGCAGTGAATCTTTGTTTTGGTTTGTGCTTATTCTCAGGCCCTAGAGACGTTGACAGGTGCCTTATTCCAGCGACCCCCGCTCATCGCTGCAGTAAAGAGGCAGCTCCGAGTGCGGACCATCTACGAGAGCAGGATGATCGAGTACGACCCGGAAAGGAGGTTAGGTGGGTCCTTAGGCCTGTGAGGCGCTGAGCCCATGTAGAGCACACGTGCAAAGGAGTGAATTCTTGAGAATTAGTCTCTTAAAAGTAGATGCCTTTAGTATGTGGTGTAGTCGTGGCCTGTGTCTGTTGTCTCTAGTTTTGCTGGTGCAGATAGAGAATAACTCTGGGTTTCTCAACCAGTGATGTGTTTACTTGGGAAAATATGTACTACTTTTGCATGTGTCTTAGGAATCTTCTGGGTGAGTTGTGAGGCCGGCACTTACATTCGGACGCTGTGTGTACACCTTGGTTTGTTATTGGGAGTTGGTGGTCAGATGCAGGAACTCCGGCGGGTTCGTTCTGGAGTCATGAGTGAAAAGGTACGTCATTGCGGGGCTGAGAGTTTTAGAGCCGGCTGGTACTTAGGTCCTCCAGCCCTTGGAACTCCACCTGCTTCACATCCAAGAAAAGGCAGTTTCCAAAGTGTTGAGTTCAGTTCAGGGCAGCTTCCCTGTTCTGTTAATTAAACTTTGGGACATTGAAACACAGGCTGGCAGGGGGGTGACTGGATGGAAAGCATTACTCTATTCATTTACCTCCTAGCCTACAGGTACGCCTGCTTAGATTTAATAGACCAACAGGTAAAGAGTTGACTCCGAAGAGACCGAAGACTAATGAGCTTGGACTAGCAGACGGGACGAAATTCATTCTGTGTTTGGAAGTGTGAGGTCCATTTGCCTGTTGGGGATACAATGGCACTCGAGTAATTTTCATATGTGGCTATTTTCCAGGACCACATGGTGACGATGCACGATGTGCTGGATGCCCAGTGGCTGTATGACAACCACAAGGATGAGAGTTACCTGCGGCGAGTTGTTTACCCTTTGGAAAAGCTGTTGACGTCTCATAAACGGCTGGTCATGAAAGACAGTGCAGTAAGTTCTGTTTGGACAAAATGTGACCTCGAGAGATGAGATGTGGTCTGTGTCCTGAACACTTCATTCTATTTAAAGAGATGAAATTGGGCTTTGTGAACTTGTAACTATTATTTTCCTTTGGTTTATTTTCTGGTTTCGTAGATTGGACACTAGATTCATTTATTTGTTTTTTGTTAATGGAAACATTTATGATTAGCCTTTTATTAAATCAAAAACAAATATAAATTAAAGTAGAAGTTTAATGCTAGGACTAATTTCATTTCGAAATAAGGCAAATACTTTAAAAGTAAGTAACTTGGTTCAGGAAATAGACTATCAGTGGTACATAAACTTTGCCCTCTCGTAAACTGGTAGTTCTGCATGTGCCTGAGACACCTTGGTTTATTTAAATTATTGCTAGAAAAGGTTGTTTTGATGGGGATAAAAGGTTGAGACTAGAGAGTTTCAGAGATACGATAAGTTAGTTCTCCATTAAAGGCTTTGTTTTGTTTAAATAAATCCTAGTTTGAGGCCATAAAACCTAAACATCACAGAGATTATCAAGCTTTTTTTCTTAGTATACTTACTAGATAACCTTAGAGAGAGTAATCTTAATGATGAAAGGAAATCTGCAATTATTTGTGTTGCTTTGGGTTTCCTCTTTAGTAGTTATTTAAGGTTGAGTAGTCCAGAATTGTAAATAGCCTTATTTTTAATGGTATTATGGTCAGAGAATACAGCCTTCTATAAGTTAAGATGCTTTGTGGCCTAGTGCATAATCAATTATTGTTAAACAGGTAGCAATAAAAATTTTTTCTAACTTTTAAAGATATAGATTTTTGTATATATTTAATAATTTGAGCTTGCTCGTTCATATTTAGATCTTAAATTATATAGATGTTTGATGACTGTATAGATGTTATAGTTTGTAATAAAAGACAGAAAAACCAATGAGGCATACCAAAACATGCCCCTATAGTGACTGAAAAAACTTAATCACATAAAACAGAACAAAATGTGATCCCCCGTTGTGCTGGGGTCAAACTGGTCGTTTCTGGGTGAATTTCAAGGGAAGGTGGAATATGGTGAGTGAAGACAAGGTGGCACAAGGCGGGTTGGACGCATGGAGCGCTCTTGAACTCTGGGAGAGTTGGCCTTGGCAGTCTTGCTTGTGAGTTAACTTTAGGAACCTGTTATTACCCAGTTTTCCCAATAAATCTGATACACCTCCCAGCTCTGTCAGGGGTTTTTCCCTTAATGATTAGAGAAATAGAGAAGAGCAATTAAAGAAAACTGAGGCTGGGTTTTGGTTTAATCTGAAAGCAGCTCTAAGTGCTGTGGGAAGGAGTAGCTATTTACAGTCCCCGCTAACATTTCTGAGTCGACATGCGTGAAGCGCCTGGCCCGTGGTGAGTGGTTGCCGTGACCCTGAGTCCCTTCATAAACTTGATTGCGGCCAGTGGCTGTGGATGTCATTCATCCTCTGTCACAGGTGGGGGTGGGGCGGAGGGCGGTGGCTCTGCCTGGGGCCAGGGCACTCACCAGGGCCACCATCCCTGCAGGTGAATGCAATCTGCTATGGGGCGAAGATTATGCTCCCGGGTGTCCTCCGATACGAGGACGGGATTGAAGTCAATCAGGAGATTGTGGTCATCACCACCAAAGGGGAGGCCATCTGCATGGGTAAGAGCTGGAGGTGCCCTCGTCCCTCCTGCGCCATCACAGCCAGGCTCACTAAGAGGGGTTTCCCAAGGCCTGGCCCCTGGGGTTGATCTGATCACTGTGTTACTTGGGGTCTGTCGGGGTGGTCACAGCAAAGGGTCATGTCAGACACGCGTAGGCAGCAAGGAGGTAAGTGGGGTTTCCTCTTGCCCCGCCTGCTGCTGTTAGGAGCTGTGTCTCAGCGGTTTGGCTCTCTTCAGCTCTCCAGTGAAGAGGAAATCATCCATGAAGGGGGGGCGAATGGCTGTGGTAATTAAACAGCCTTCAGTCCACTCCTTGTCTGCTTGCAGCACTACCTTGTGAAAGTTTAGCTACTGTTGGATTGTCCCTGTGTGTGGCCTGAGCTCCAGGCATGACACACGTGTCTTTGGGGTTCCTTATTGAGGTGTCCCTTCCCCTCTGGCTACTTGCTCACAGCTGAAAAGGAATCCTGATGACATGCTTTATTTCTTGTGCAAATTACACAGGTTAAACAAATAGCTCTGATTTACTTATTAAGAGGTCCCTTCTGAGGACCTAGGAAGCATTGATTTTTATGAGTGTGATTAGTGTCAGTATTTTTTGAACTCGATAAGTAACTTGATTTCACAGACTTTCTTCCCCTAATGGTGGATTTTCTCCATATGCAACCCTCAGCAAAGGAAACCTCAAGGCAGCAGAGCTTAAGAGTTTTAAATAGGTTTTTAAAAGTTGTATAAAACAGTGGCATTCGGGCTCATTGATTATGAAGTCTTTCCCCTTCAAATCATTCTTTTATCTCTTTCCAACGCCTGTAGCTATTGCATTAATGACCACGGCAGTGATATCCACCTGTGACCATGGTATCGTAGCCAAGATCAAGAGAGTGATCATGGAGAGAGACACTTACCCTCGGAAGTGGGGTTTAGGTCCAAAAGTAAGTGGGACTGGGCGTGTGCCCTGCTGCCTTATTCTGTTTTGCCTTGTTGAATACTCGGGCAGCTCCCAGTGTGTGTCCACTGCCACGTCCTTGCCTTGCGCTGGCCTCTAGGGAGTCAATGGTAAGTAGAAACGGGCCTGTCTCAGACCTTAGAGATTTCAGTCTAAGGGGGACAGTAGATAGGCAATGCTGAAATTGCACAGTGGCGTGGTGAGGGCCTTATGAAGGGGTGTGGAGAGGTGCCTAACACGTTAGGAGTCCACGATGAAGGCTTTGATCTGGTCATGGAGTCGGGGTGAGGGATCTTGAGCCACGCCAGTGTGAGGTACGTAGTGTTAGATGTTGAGGTGAAGGGGGGAGGGAAGAGTCCAGGGCTGCTGGAATAGCATGTGCAAAGGCCCTGTGGTCAAAATGACACTGCAAAGGCTCCCACTGGTACATAAAGGTTTGCAACCTTTGATAAGTCCCATGTTTGCTCCTATTAGAGGGAGGGTGAGTTTGGAGCACTCTGCTGAGAACCCCCAAGGGGGCACCTTATTTGCTGTGTGTGTGTGGTCGTGGTACCTGCTTTATGTGTTGACACTGTTCTAACGTTGAAACCCTGACGGTCCACCAGGCAAGTCAGAAGAGGCTGATGATCAAGCAGGGCCTTTTGGACAAGCACGGCAAGCCCACGGACAACACGCCTGCCACCTGGACACAGGAGTACGTGGACTACAGGTAAGGGCGGGATGTTTCCCAGCCGTGTGGTGGGCAGAGGGCACGCTGGCTGCAGTGCTATAGTGACCGCAGGGGAGGAGGGGAAGGCGGGGAGCCCAGACGTGGGAAAGGGGTGGATTTAGTTTGGGGGAAATGTGTAGGACCTGAGGGGACTGGCCTTGGGGTGTGTGGAGCAGCAGCAGGCGCTGTGCCCTGCGCCCTGCCTGCCCAGCCGGTTAGGGCATTGGGCAGCACGACGGACAGTTAACCCTTTCTAGTCTGGCTCGTGGCACTCCAGCAGGAGTCAGTCTGCGACAGCAAGTGGTGAGTTGTTCTGTCCAATGTCAGGATGTTGATGGTGGCCTTAGACTTGCCAGATCTGCTGGGAACAACTCTCACCTGTTGCTCCTCTTTCAGCGATTCTGCCAGGAAAGACGTCAAAGCCCTCCAGGTAGTTCCCGAAGCAGTCAAAGCCCCAAAGGTGAGTGGCATGCTCTGAGGGCTTCACCATGTTCTGTCCAGCCACACGTGCTGGCTCAGCAGGGTGGGCCTTCCTGCCCCCGTCGGGCTCTGCAGGCTCCAGTTCACGTTCCCTGTCGTGTCTGCTGGCAGGGGTGTGGGCTCAGCTGAGGCCACGACCCTGGAACAGAGTTGGGTCAAGGGGTGGCACAGGTGTGTTGAAGTAGAGGCTGTGACACTTGGGGCCAGACAAACCCCTCCGGACGGCACCAGCTCAGGGTTGCGACCGTCCGCGGGAAGCACGCTGTGGCTGCTCGGCTCGGGGGCCGGGGGCTGTTGGTGTTAGACTGCAGGATGGCTTGTCTGTACCTTGGGTGGCACGGAGTGTCCTGAGAAGAGCTGCTTGTGCCCTGATTGGGGCCCGCGGGCGGGGATTCCGCACTTTGCCTGTCTTCTCTGAGGACTCGTGGAAGCGCCCCTGGAGGGCATGCGGTCCTGCCTTTGGCTTCAGTGAGGATGTGGCCTTTCTGGCGCGGCGTTCCTGCTGTGCCCCTGGCTTCCCGGTCTTTGAATCCTTGGTAAACAAGGCCCTGTTGGTGTCTTTGAAAACTTCCTGTTGGATCCAATCAGCATCTTCTCTGCTGGCTCCTCCCTTTTTGACTTACTGAAACTTTCTCATCGGCATTTGCCCAGGATCTTAACATTTGATCAATTGTCTCCACCTTAGCGGAAGCGAGAGAGTGAAAGTGATGAAACCTCTCCAGTGGCTCCCCAGTTGGTCAAGAAGGAAAAGAAGAAGAAGAAAGACAAGAAGGCCAAAGCTGCTCTGGAGAGTGTGGACGAGCCGGGAGATGGGGTGTGTACAAACATGTCCAGGGCCCAGGGCTCTCTTTGTCCTTGAAGGGGAAGGAATTGCCCGCTGGTGCCGGCTTGGTTACTCGGGGAGCTGCCCTCTGGGAAGGACGGGGACGGGCCCGGCTCAGAGTTAGGGTTGTGTTGATGGTGGGTGGGGAGGGTGCATAGCTGGGGGATCTAAATGCTGGGGCGTCCGTGGAAAACGCAGGATTTGTTATGTGCAAAATTTGCGTATTGCAGGATATCCTTACGGATCCTGAAAAGGCTTAGTTGACTGTGTGGAACTTCCCTGATTTCCTTTGGGGAGAGTGGCGGTGCTTAACAGACGCTTGCTTTCTCTTTCCCCCAGGACAGTGACACCACCAAAAAGAAGAAGAAGAAGAAGAAAGTAAAAGTGGAAATCTTTTCTGAGTAGTGGACGCCACTTGAAGCACTGTGTCCAGGTGGGAGGAGGAATTAAAGCCTTATTGAGAAAACTACTTTTGTTCTTGAGGGAATGAACCTGAGATCCTGGAAAGGGCCGAGAGTCCGGCACGTTGGAGCAGCTGCTGCGACCTTGCTGATGGCCCCTGGCGCGGTCATCCCATCTTGTCCTGTTTTAAGGACACTGGTGAAGGAGGTGGGTTGGGGTGTCTCCCCTTCAGACCCGGCACTGCCCGGTGAGCATCCGCAGCTCTTTCCTGGGGGCCGTTTTCACATCATGGGCCTCTCCTAGTTTGCTTCCCCCTTCCCTCATCAAAAACGTTTATAAAAATTAAAAGTCTACTCAGCAAAATGGTATAGGGCAAGTAAAAAAAAATATAACTGAATCGTGTTATTGAGGGGTAATCATTTTTCCAGTGTCCTGTGAGGACTCTAGTGTCAGTCTCCTCTGTTACCCCGTATTTCCCTTCTAGATGGAGGCCTGGCCAAGGGCTCTGTCGTTCCATCTTGTGAGTTATTTCCAGTCACTTCTTCACTGCTTGTGTATATAGGCACCACTGCAGGCACCTAAATCCATCTGGCTGTGAGAGAATCCCCAGAAAACCATGTCTCCATTCTTTGTTTTAATGAATTAGTTTCATTGCTGGGAGAAGGCTGTAATTTTTACTTATTAAAGTTTACTTATGAAATTTTTAAAGTATTCCTGTTGGATTTTCTAATTGTTGATCTCAAACTAGGAGGACAGAAAATATATTTTGATTAAAAATGTAGGGACCTTTATGTCCTAGTTGAAATTTGATGCTTTTCCTTTATGTTTGGTTACTTTCCTTTCTCTGGTTGTGTGTCTTGTAACGTTTCCCTTTGGGCCTGTCATCTGGCATGAGATCAGATACTCTGAAATCTTCATCAAGACACTGATAAGAGGGGATTCATCACAAATTAAGTGATTTCCAAACTACTTGAGAGGAGAAAGTTTCTCAGTATCACGTGGTGGGTGTGCAGGGTAGGAGGTGCCAGTGCCTGTGTCTGTTGACAGCCCTTAAGTATCTGCAGACACATCTGGGCGCAAATTCGACGACGGGAGCCACTGAAGCTTTTGCTTGTGCTGGAGGCCGGGTGAGTGACAGGAGAGGGTGCAGTGGTGGAGGATGTTTAGGAATCTGAAGGCCTTGGTGAGAGGTCTAGAGCGGTTTGTGGGGGCGTACGCCTCTGGGAAGTTCAGTGTCTGCGGTGGGTTCCCATCTGGGGTAAGATGCTCTGGGGTGCTTGTCTACATGGGCGCTAGCTTCAGGAGACCTGCGGTGTGACTTTTGAGGGCACAGCTGCATCTTAGTTCTTTGGGGGTTAATGTGACTCTCAGCTGTGTGAACAAGGGAGCAGAGTATTTCGTTCTGGACACATTAGTTTAAACCTGGGCAGCAAGTCTGGGTGCTCTGAAAACCATGTTGAGAATAGAAGAGAAAGCTAAAATGAGTGGTTATTAGGCCAATGCAAGTGGAGGCAAAGGGCTTCAGAGCACTCTCCCCACTGGAGCAGAAACCGGACGGTCCCCTTACACCTTTGCTCCCAAAGTGTTTTTACATGTTACACACACATATGTGTTCACATGCAGATGCCCGGCCCAGCACACAGGCACCAGCCACATGCACGTAGGCTTTTAGCCTGACTGACCTCTAGTCTTAAGGTCGTCACAAGCCTGAGGGAGACTTGTGAACCCAGCAGAGGCATCTGGTGTTGGTACCATCCTCCAGCAGCTGCTCCCAGAGGCTTGGGGCACAGGTGGAAACCCAGAGAGTTAAAAGGTACAAGGTCATTGGCATTTTAACACAGCAACACTTTTATTGCTTTTGAGGGTTTCACTAGAGCAGGCCTCATCCTATTGCACAGCTGTTTCATTTTGGCAGTTTAGAAAGTTGCAGTTAAAAATGCTTTCTTCAAAGCAAAGACAAATGAAATGCCCAGTGTGATTGTAGGTAAAGGAGTGCAGGCTTCAGAGGGACAGGGTCCATTGCTTTTCCTCCCCACATGTACCATCTTTGATCAGCAGCTGCGTTTGGATAGTACTTCGGACCCCAATTTCCAGAGATCCTTTTGAAATCCTGATCCATGGGGCCCCATCTATCAGGGAGGTCAGAGCCCAGCCCTTCAGAAACCTGAACAAGATGGATACCCACTGGTCATGAGGATAGTTGCAGAGAGCTGGAAGCTGACACAGAGCTAGCTGGGGTGATCCTGTTTGTCTTAAAGTAAGGGGAATGGAGTTCCTAAGGCTCGACAGGGGCCCACAGTCGTTCCCCCTGTTCTGCAAGCTTAGTAAACCCAGGAGACAGGCACCCACTGCGGAGAACTGCATGCCCTGTCAAAGGCTTCTTGCAGTTTCTTAAGGGTTTCATCGACGCTGTTATTGACCAGTGAGAGGTCAAAGTAGTGAGCATACTGGCTGCGGATGGCCTCGGAGTCCTTCTGCAGCTGCTGCAGGGCTTCCGTCTGTGGAGGAGACAGAGAAAGAGGGAGGGAGGGGGAGAGAGGGCGCCATGGGTGGAGCAGGGATCCACCCGTCTGCACCCCAGCACCACCGATTCCAGTAAAACATACAAGAACAGTGAGATTGTTTCCCCTCCAGCGGATTCACCGAAGCTGAAAGTGCATAACGTGCTCCTGGCACAGGGACACCCTCTCTCCACATTTCCAACACAATCCGGCTTGGAATCTCTCCTACACATATATTTGCACGTGTCAAACGCTGTACGCACAGGGCCATCGACTGTCGTATTACTTATAATAAGTTTTAAACCTAAATAGCCATCAAGAAGGCAATGAGGAAACTAAATGAGTCTCTGCTACATCCACACGATGGGAGACCACACAGCTACTGAGAAAGACGCAGGGAGGTCCCCACACGTTCAGTGCAAAGCAAAGCACCTGCAGGGTGGGTTTGGGGCAGCTCGGCTCTGGGGAGCGGGGAGGCCTTTCAACATGGGCCTGGCCTCCTTCCCGCCCCTCCCCGCACAGCATGCACCACGTGGGCCCAGGGCCGCCTCTGTTCTTCACAGTCCCTGCCCTGCCCCCAGATGCCCCTCTTAAGCCCGTGTTGCACCAGTGTCAGGATCTGCTCTTCTGGAAAAATGGCCTGGCTGGTGCATTAACAAGTGTCTGCTGAACAGACAGGACAGGCACACGTGCTCTGGCCCCTGGCCGGGCGGGAAGGGGACAGCAGCAGGCAGGGTTAGGTTTAGGGTCGGGAAGCTGAGCTCTGCCGGCGCTCTGGCCAATGATCCGGACCGATGCCCGGTCCCCGTGGGCCTGGAGAGCGGCCCCGCTTCCCCCAGCACAGACCCTTCAGCCCCACCTGAGTGCCCTGGTCAGTGGGTGCGATGAACACAATGAAGGGTGAAAGTTCTGCCGTCCGAACAATCTTCAGGGTCTGGAAAAAGGGAGTGGAGGAAGAAGAGAGGGGGAGAAAAGGCGTTAGCTGTCATGACGGACCTTTGCGATCAGCACCTTCAGGCCTCGCCAATCCCCGCACTGTCTCCAGCATTCCTGGTCCTGCTCTTCTTCCTCCAGGTGATCCCAGTGAAAGCTCGTGGCGCAGATCTGCGCTTGCTGGAGGGTCCCATGGGCTGTGCTCTTCAGCACCCTTTTCCCATCCACTCCTGCCTTCCGTGCCTACCCACCTGGGGCTCAATGTCAAGGATGGCGATCTTGTCCTGCTTGTGAATCTGGTGCACTGTTTCAAATTTGGTGCCAAACATGTTGCCCTGGTAGCTGCCAAACTCCAAGAACTCGTTGGCAGAGATGCTCCGCGTCATCTCCTCTGTGGAGATGAAGTGGTACTCCTTCCCGTCTTCTTCACTCTTCTTGGCCGGCCGTGTCGTATCTGTGCACGAGAACCCAAATCCCTGAGCAACTCAGGGCCTCCTTGGCTCCCGAGGGCTCGGACGCTGGCGTCGCCACCGCCACCCCAGCTGCGTTTAGCGCAGGGAGTTTACCAGAGGGGTGGCTCACACAGGACCCCGAGGGGCTGACTTGGACCAGGAAGGCCCCCGTCTGCCCAGAACACATTCAACTGTCAAGAGCCAGAGCCCAGTGGAGCAAGTTCGTACCATCCTCCTCCCTTCATGAAGGAGCATCTCAAACACCAACCCCAGGGACACAGAAGCTCCGAAATGAAGAAATGACAGCTGAAAATATTTTAGAAACAGATCTCCAGGCTACAGTCAGGATTTCTGGGAAGTACACTGAAAGGCTCCTTTTCGTTGTTTGGAAAGAAGAGTACTTTTGTTTGCTTTAAACTCACACTGTTAAATGCTGGAATGTCCTTAAGTCAACGTTCACGATTACTCGTGTAAGTGATCCTCTGAGTAAAACGTGCTACAGATGCTGTAGCTTGAGACGCGACCCCCTGGTCTCCTGCGTCATCCTCTGGTCTGTCTCAATGGGCACCTTCTCCTCAATCCACAACTGCCGCACGTCTTTCTTTCCATCTTATAAAACGATGACTCTTCTTTGACCTGAGTTATCCTCACCTCTTACCCTTTCTAACTCACTTCTCATTCTAACTTATTGAATGATGGAACTGTCGTGGTTATTTCTACCTCCAAAGCCTGCTTTCTGACCCCAGTGTGTCACTCTGTCCTCAAAGGCAAAACGGAGAAGCAAGGAATAAAAAAAATACTAATAACAGGTTTAAAATCCAGTTTTCTACACAGATTCGCTCCTGGGAATGGAACTGATCTAAGCGTCCGCCTGACTGCTGGCCCGACCCTTCTCCTACAACAGCTGCTGGGGTTACGTGGGCCTTAACTGAGCGCTACTTTGAGAAAACATTTCATGACAATTGGTGGCTGTCCTGTAATCTCCTTAGCCACTCAATGGACCAGGAGAGAGCTCTCAGAGTGATTTAGGCATATGAGAAAGTGTTTATAATATAAATTAAAATGAAAAAAAGTAACATAAGTTTTTAATAACATATTATTTGCTTAATCTTTTGAAGCAGTATAAAAATGTTGACCGCTGCTTCTCTTATGTAGACAAACAGCACAGCTACATTTTTAATGGGAGCAACTATGGGCACAAATTTGTATCTTTCCAAATTGGCTTTTCTTTTTATAATCAAACATTTTTTTTTAAAAAAATGGACGGCTTCCCTGGTGGCGCAGTGGTTGAGAATATGCCTGCTAATGCAGGGGACACGGGTTCTAGCCCTGGTCTGGGAAGATCCCACATGCCGCAGAGCAACTAGGCCCGTGAGCCACAACTACTGAGCCTGCGCGTCTGGAGCCTGTGCTCCTCAACAAGAGAGGCTGCGACAGTGAGAGGCCCACACACCGCGATGAAGAGTGGCCCCCGCTTGCCACAACTAGGGAAAGCCCTCGCACAGAAACGAAGACCCAACACAGCAAAAATAAATAAATTAATTAATAATTTTTAAAAAAATCACAAAGGAGGGACTTCCCTGGCGGTCCGGTGGTTAGGACTCAGCGCTCTCACTGCTGGGGCCTGGGTGCCATCCCTGGTCAGGGAACTAAGACCTTGCAAGCTGCGCGGTGCAGCTAAAGAAAAAAAAATCACAAAGGAAAAGACAGATGACCACGGTATCGTGTCCTCGAGGCCCCCGAGCTACTCACACGGGGCGGGGTACGCGAACTTGTCCGGGCTCTGGCTGAGCAGGGCGCTCTTGATGTGGCTGCGGCCCACGCCACTGGCTCCTGCACAGACAGAGGAGATAAAGGCTTCCATTTCTTGCCCCAGACACAAAGGTGGGGCTCGGAAGAGGAATGGGATAGGGGTTTTCATCTCTCAGACCCCGAGATGAGCCACAGGTCAAAGTGAGTTGCGTGGCTTCTGGGCTGGTGTCAGGAGGACCGGGGGCTCCAGGCCCTGGGGTCCCAGTTAGGATTCCAAAGAGAACTGGCGTTTCCACAGAGGAGGCAGCTACCACGTGGCATTTTCTGTTTAATTTTGAAGTATATTTGCCTTACTGGACTCTCCAAAATGAATGGAACTGACTTTTACTGGAAATTTAAACAGAACCCTCATACAGGTCCTCTAAGCAACTCATGTTTTCACTCTAAAGATGGGGAGGACCCAGAAGCATAGGCCTGGAGCACCCCTACTGCCGCCAGACGGACAGACAACCTAAAAGAGTTCGTTGCTGAAAACCATGTGAGGTTCACCCTCTGCTGTAACGTGAACCCAGGGGAGTCC
The DNA here is from genome assembly GCF_964165515.1 of Mesoplodon bidens. Classification (NCBI taxonomy): domain Eukaryota; kingdom Metazoa; phylum Chordata; class Mammalia; order Artiodactyla; family Ziphiidae; genus Mesoplodon; species Mesoplodon bidens. The sequence continues at coordinate 1,054,572 of NW_027672558.1, read as the reverse complement.
CGGTAAGGACTCAGAAAGCTCCTTACATCTGCTCCGCGTGGAGGACCCAAGACACCTGCCTTCTCGTTTCCTTTTCTTCCTCACTGCCCTTGTTTTTTTCTGTTGTTGTTGTTTGTTTTGTTTTTTTGAGAGAGGGAGTGAGGGAGGTTACGTACTGCAGGCAGGGAAATAAGAACAGAAATGCAGAAATGTACTCTAAGTGGCAAAGCAATGAGAAGATACCGATGAGCACCAGGGTCTTCCTCTTGAACGCAGGGAGCCGAACAACTTCCTCGTAAGAAACAACATCCAACTGATCAAAAACTAGAGACAAAGAAAAGCAAGCCGTGTTCATGCCAGAGCCGGGCACACAGCGAAGGCTGCGACCGGCTATACCGGCTCGGACACCATCAGGGACAACCTGGATCGTGGATGCCCTTCTTTGGGGTCTATTTTTTGGTTTTCCCAACCCCCGCACCATGTAAACTCAGCACGGCTGTTGGTCAGTTCTCTGGACTCGAGTTTTCTCTAATCTTTTGGCCCCCACCCTCTCCACTTCTCCTCCACAGTTCGTTACCTGACGCGCCCGTCATCTCCCCTTATCTCCGGCTCGCGCTGCTGTCCCTTCCTCTCTGCCACCAGCGATGCTCCGGCCACACCTGCCTCACTGGAGGCCCCTGACATAGCTTTCAGGCCCTGTGCTTTGCTCCTGTCTTTCTCTAGAATGCTCCCGGCAGGAAGGAGGCATTCAATAAATAGTAGCTCAGTTGTAGATTATTCTTCACTTGCTATCTACAATCCGCTCAAACGTATTTATAATGATCATATATTTCCAACCGTGGCAGCTAAGGGACAAAGTCTGAATTAGTTCTAAGGAAAACAGGCCACTGTCTGGGGCTGCTCAGACCCTGCAGTTGGCCATACTGATGGCACTGATGTACTGAGAAAGGTCTGGAAGGCTGTTGGGTTGGCTCCCTGGGGGTGAGAACGATGTGCCGGGCAGCGGGGAGGCCCGGGAGCGTACTTGCGCTGTGCTTGGCCAGGTACTTGTCTTTGTACTTTTTCTTCTTCCCGAAGGGACTGCAGCTCGGAGCCTCACTCGGAGCAGACTGAGCCCCGCTCGCCACTCGCCTGGAGGGAAGAGATGACCGAGGACATTGGTGGCTTCTCGGTGTAAAAGCCCCGGGGTCATTCGCCTGTGCCGTCCCTTCTACACAAAACCCCCAGACCCATCTGCCTCCTGCCCTTTGTGTCATCCCAGACCCCGTCCTCCTCCGGCAGAGAAAGAGGGGGCTGCAGTCCCAACGCGGGCTTAGGGACCTAAAGCTTAGGGAAAGCATTTGTGGCAACACAGATCCATGGATGAAGGAAGAGCCAGTCAGCCTCCTTCACCCATAAGGGCCAGTCAGGCTCATCAAGGCATCGTTGCCCCCACCGCCCATTCTTCCAGGAAAACCGGAAGGTTGGCCCGGTTGAGAAACAGAAACTATATACAGGATGACAGATTTCGGTAGCTGAGCAGCCCTGGTGGCCATGGGTCCCCGCCACTGGCAGCTCACCACTCCTGCAGCTCGGGGGAGGGGATCAGGCCCGCCGACTCCTGGGAGGAGCCTTCCACCCGTCCCTGCCACCAGTTGCTGTCATCCTTGTTGATGATCTGGATGATGTCCCCGGTGACGAACTTCAGCCCCGCCTCCTTGCAAGGGATCAGGTTGTCCTTTTTGGGATCATAGTCAAACTGTGCTCTCATGAACATCTGAAAAAGAAGGCTACTATCTGAAATGCACTGTTTCCTTGTGAATATGCCCAAAGTCCTGACCCCACGATCTACTTCTACACCGAAGCTTGTCAGTTACAATACGTGGATACACGTGCTCACCATAGCATTAGCTATTAGAGTGAAATATTAGAAACAATCTGATTTTCCAAGAATGGGGAATTAATTAATTAAATACAGCCATCTACAGAATATATTACCATGCAACTATAAAAATCAATTTGTAGAAGAATATTTAATGTCCTGGGAAAATGCTGCTGATATAACATTAAATGAGAATATCATTAAATAAAAACAATACCTAGTATGCTTGAAATTTTAAGAGTATTTCTTTATACATAGAAACAAAAAAGACCGGAAGAAGCTATATCAGAATTTAATACCAGTAACCTCTGCTAGGAAGATTAGGGGTAAAAATCCAACCCAAAGAAAGAAAGAAATAATAAAGAGCAGAAACCAGTGAAACACAAAATAGAGTTGAAAGGATCAAGAAAGGCAACATTGGTTCTTTGAAGATTCATGAAATTAAGGCTGATTAACAAACTAGAGAAGACACCATTTCCCAGTAGAGAGCACAATGTAACACCACTATCACAACGGCCAAGATGAAGGAAAAAAAACCCAGATAATTCTAAGTGCTAGTGAGCACGTGGAAGAGCTGGGACTTGCAGCTGCGAATGGAAAACCTTGGAAAGTAGTTCGGCAACATCATGAAAGATGCACACAGCCTACAGCTCGTCAGAAATGCCCCGAGACTCAGGTACAAAAAGGTGCATGGCAGCACTAAGTTTTGTAAGAACTAAAAAGCTGGAATCACAGAAGGCCCTCCAGAGCATAGTCATACAGCAAATGAATAAGAAGGAATCAGCTGTTGCTACAGCACAGACTTCACACCGAGTGAACAAAATGAGACACTAAAGGATTCATACTGTGTGAGTCAATTTACACAAATTTCAAAAAGGGGCAAAACTCGTCTCTGGAGTTAGAAGTCAGGGTTGGCGGGACTGGAAATGGGCATGGGGACTCTTACAGTGCTGGTCACATGGGAGTGTTCAGTTTGTGAAAATTCATCTAGTTTTACACTTACGATTTGTGTTCTTTATTGTATATGTGCCCACATATACCAAACCTTCAATTTAAAACAAGTTTTTTTAAAAAGAAAATTATACCATCATATGATCAGTGACCTGTGACAGAAACTTTGGAGTTATTTATTTATTTATTTTTTAAATATCTACTCTTCTGTTCTTCCGAACTTTTATTTAAATTTCTGCCACAAAGAGATACATTTTCATTTTTACAATGCCAGCCAAATCTTTATTTATTTATTTATTTATTTTGCGGTACGTGGGCCTCTCACTGCTGTGGCCTCTCCCGTTGCGGAGCACAGGCTTCGGACGCACAGGCTCAGCGGCCATGGCTCACGGGCCCAGCCGCTCCACGGCATGTGGGATCTTCCCGGACCGGGGCACGAACCCGTGTCCCCTGCATCGGCAGGCGGACTCTCAACCACTGCGCCACCAGGGAAGCCCTGGAGTTATTTTTTTAAAACTTCCTTCTTCCACATTTATCTGTCAGGGCCCCGCAGCCCCAGTGAGCTGCAAAGGGCCAGTCATGCCCGCGGTCAGAGAAACGCCTGCCGGTTTGTAGCACATGTTAGTTTGGTTCAGAGAGTGCCAGGCAGCTATGCTTGTTGAGATATTTACAATCACATCATTTCAATCAAGTTCAAAGAATACACACTGGGCCCGAATCCTGCCATCATCACAACAGAGAAAATGGTGCCACCTACCTGCAGTGCAGGAAGCCGATTTTGCTGGTTGGGAATTACTTTTAATGAGATCATTCCTTTGGTTTCTTTCTATTAAAAAAGAAAGGTGAAATAAAATTGTCATGTAAAACGAACCGGGGTGACTGGGGGTTTTCATTAAGTCATTTTTCCCCTCCCAAAGTCCTGGGCATTTTTTTTTTCCAATAGCCATCTTTACTGTACACTTTGAAATCTTGTAGCACAATGCTTCCTCCAAGACAGAAGTGTCATGTGCCCCATAAAGCAGCATAACAACATGGGGACACACAAAGAATAACGAACAAAGGCTAATGGTTTTCCCTCCTCCGCGCGGTCGACCCCCAAGAGGTCCCCAGAAGTACTTAAAATGAACCCTGGCACACAAATATCCACACATTTCTCCACACCAATAAAGGGCCAGTCATGTGTCTAAATATTTACACACATATTCATACATGTGTACTTTTGCTGTTTCTTTTTAACAAAAATGGGATTATACTATATGCATTACTCTATGACCTGCTTCCAGGTTGATACATGAAGACCTCACTCACTCTGTCTCATGGCTCTGCCGCATCCCTTGCTCAGCCACCATCCCCATCACTGGGTGTGTCCACTGTTGCCAGGTTTTTTTTATTACAATCTGCTGCAGTAGACACCCTTTAACGCGTGTCCTTCTATATTTGCATTTGATTTATACAGAATAGAACCCCATGATGGAAATGCAGAGGCAAAGGATAAAAACAATTTTATAGCTATCCTCAAATTACTTTTCTAAAAAACTATAAAAATTCCACTCTCACCAGGAGTATATGAGATTCCCTTTCCCCTGAAATTCTTGCCAGAATTACATGTTAACGTTCGTTTTAAATTTCTGCCAACCTGATGGGTGGAAATTATTTCATGGTTGCTTTATTTTGTAATTTTATTACCATAACCAAAATTGAGCACTTTTCAAGAGCTCATTGGCTATATGCTTTTCCTTCTTATATCTTTGCCCAGTTGTCTATTTGGTTGTTTGTCTTGTGAAAGCCCAGAGTCCTAACCACTGGACAGCCAGGGAACTCCCTAGTTATTTGTCTTTTTATACAAAGTTTAGAAGCACTTTAAATATTAGAGTTGTTAACTGTCTACCTATTATATGCACAACAAGTATTTCTCCAAGTGTATTGTTCATGGTAACTTTTGCCACGACACAAATTACCTTCTACATAGTTGATTTTATTTACATAAATCAAAAAGAAGCACAAATGTTGAATGTTCACATACTTGAAACGGTTTTTATGCAAGACAAAGGGATACAGCTGTGCCATCGGCTCAGAGAAAACACATGCATCACGTTCTATTGAGAAGCAACCATTAGGCCAAACTGCTCCTCGTGTTGGTGACCATGAAACGATCCAGGCAGTGTCCTGGTGGGAAACAGGTGGCCCGCTCCAGAGGGTGGGAAGATGCTGAATGAAGGGTCTGGGGCATGTGGTCCGACGCTGTTTGCAATTGGTGGATATGTCTTGTAAGAGTCGAATTTTCATCTACCTGTTCTCCCTGCAGTGTTTTCTTTTCTAGTCTTTTCTTTGTGGAAGGAACTGGGTCGTTGGTCCTATAGAGTTTCTCTTAGGTGGGTTACGCCTACTTCAGAGTTATATTTTACAAACCCCTTCACCCTCCACATTCATTTACCAAGGTCCTGTCTGTTCTATTTCTGGTTGTTTGACTGTTTCTTTTCTTCTGCTTGTTTTGGGTTTCATTTGTTCTCCTTCTTCTAGTTTCTGTGGGTAGAAGCTGAGGCTGTTGACTGAAACCTTTCTCGTTTTATAATCCAGGCATTTCCACCTTGGCCCGAGTTCAGTGGCATTCCACAAAATCTGATACACTGTGCTTTCATTTCTATTCATTTAAAGACAGTTTCTAATTTGCCTTGTGATTTCTCCTATGGCCTGTGACTTCTTTAGAAGTGTGTTAACTTCCAACTATTTAGGGATTTCCAGGTACCTTTCTGTTTTTTATTTCTAATTTCATTTCACTGTGGGTGGACAGTGCATTTTTGTATGGTTTGAGTCCTTTAAACCTGTTGAGGCTTGTCATGCGGCAGGGTACACAGTCTATCCTGCAGAATGTGGCAGTCCTGGCAGTGTTTGCTTCAAGTATTTTGAATCCTCTGTCATCAGGTACATGAATATTTAGGATGTGAGTCATTTCAAGAAGCAGGGTAAATCTGGTCCCTGTTATTTCATCTGGGTCAGAAGTGAGGTCTATCCTTAAACAGCCATGCTTCAGAACTCTCTAAGGGTTCAGTTTCCTCAGTTCTGGTTCAAATTAAACTTTTCCCTAAGTTGCTATTTTCTGCTTCATTCCCTGGCTGGTACCCTGGCATCTCCTTGCTGAGGGCCTGAGGGGTGCTTCCTACCGGCCGTGACCAACTACACCCAACTACCCCATGTGTTTTTTCCTGCTTTGGTTACAGGAAGGGTCTCTGCTGTGTTCAGGGGTGGACAGGGATGGTGAAGAATGTGGAGAGGCAAACACCCAGCACAATGCCCGGCACAACTGCATGTAAAGAGCACATTCAACGTTTCACCTGTTATAGCCCAGTTGTTCTCTGTAACAAATCTATGACATAAGAACAGCAATTACTACCACCTTCATTTTACAGATGACCTAGAGAAGTGAATTCACCTGCTCCAAATCACAGGGCTGGAATAAAGGAGAGCGGGATTCAGAGCTGCCATTGCAGTCTAATGCTCTTTCTAGACAGACACTCTGGGTCTTTTGCCTTGTTTTAGAAGTTTACTAAATGAAGACAGAGCTGTCATTTCTTGCACAGAATAAAGATTAGCAGTGGTAGGAGGCCCTTCAATGAGGTATAAACACTTTCACAGAAAAATGAGGTACACAGACACCAATGTGGATCGATGCTTCATGCAGACAAGGGCATAGTGAATACCCACCATTGCCTTCTGCAGCTGATCTACTGAGTGATTAGTCACGTTCGTGCCGTTGATTTCTAGGATCTCATCTCCGACGTGAAGGGAGCCTACCAACAAAAGAACAAACGTTCAGACGAAAGAGGTGTCAACAGATGTCAAAACGCCACAGAAAATAAACCATGATCTAGAGCATGTTGTACAATAGACTGTAGAACACACAGGGTTGAAACCATTCGACCATGACAGACGGGAATGTTCTGTTCGTGGCCTTCAGGGACCTAGCAAGACAAGCACTCGACGGTTTAAGATTATGTCATCCTCCTTGACCTCAGGACTCCAACTGCAAAATAAAAGCACTTGGTCCTGAAAGTGTCCTGGAACTAGAGTCCCCCTGAAGTCAGGGGGCTATGACACAGCTGAACACAATCCAAGGAACAAGAAAGCTCGATGTTTCTCTGTTGTTTAGCTAAGACATCCAAATGCTACCAAGTGGTAAAGTTAATCACTGTTTAGATTCTATGTGAAGAATGGGTATCTATACTTGTGTTACCCTTGATACACAGAAAAGCATTTTACTAAATGACACATCTGCAAATTGACGGCAGCTTCACATGGAGATACAACAGTTACTTGTAATTATTTGTTAATGTCTATTTTCTCAGTTTATTGTTTTTCTTTTCTTCTTTTTCTTTTATTTTTGGCCATGCCATGTGGCTTGTGGGATCTTAGCTCCCCGACTAGGGATGGAACCCGCACCCTCGGCAGTGAAAGTGCCGAGTCCTAACCACTGGACAGCCAGGGAATTCCCTATTTTCTCAGTTTAACTGATAGCCTCAGGAGGTAGAGATGGTCTGTTTTCTTCACTGCTATGTGTTCACAGTCTAATGCAAGGGGTTGCATATAGTAGTTGCTCAAATGTTAACTAACTGCAAAAGTATTGGCGTAAATAAGTGTATAAGAATGCTCAGAGGGAGCGACAGTCATTACGGTACAAAAAACCTCTCGGCACACACACACAAATGCTCCTTTTTTTTGTTTTGCGGTACGTGGGCCTTTCACTGTTGTGGCCTCTCCTGCTGCGGAGCACAGGCTCCAGACACACAGGCTCAGCGGCCATGGCTCACGGGCCCAGCTGCTCCGCGGCATGTGGGATCTTCCTGGACTGGGGCACGAACCCGTGTCCCCTGCATCAGCAGGCGGACTCTCAACCACTGCGCCACCAGGGAAGCCCGGGTTCTTCCTTTTAAGGACTCTCATGAGAGGGTAGATATAAAGGCAGACCATTCAAAATAGTTGTGTTATTGCAGAGGGGACGAAGTATTGTGGTAGCTTAGATGGCTGAGCTACTGGCCAGGAGCACATCACTAGAGCTTTGTAGAGATGGTGAACCGTAAAAATAAACAAGATCACCTCCTAGGAAGATGGCAGCAATCAGTGCCAATCTTTTATTTTTGCGGTACGCGGGCCTCTCACTGTTGTGGCCTCTCCCGTTGTGGAGCACAGGCTCTGGACGCGCAGGCTCAGCGGCCATGGCTCACGGGCCCAGCCGCTCCGCGGCATGTGGGATCTTCCCGGACCGGGGCACGAACCCGTGTCCCCTGCATCGGCAGGCGGACCCTCAACCACTGAGCCACCAGGGAAGCCCCATGCTCCCTAATTTGAACACTATAAGCTTCGTGCCCCTCAGCCCTGAACAGGGAGCAAAGGATGAATCACTGAACAAAACAGGCCTGTACCTTGTCTGTGAATCATGCCGCCGTGGAGGATTCTGGCCACCGTGCAGGACTGCTTCTCATTCAGCTTCAGCGTGATTCCCTGGAAGACAGACAAGGGCACAGCAAGCTTAACTGCAAGCTCTTTCTGAGTTGATCTTTAAGACAACTTAAGGCAACTTCTTGGGAGAAATATTTTCTGTCTGCACACGAGGTGTCGTCAGTTGGCAGGGGCAAGAAGCCTGCCATGAGGGGCCTTGGGTGGTGAGGAAGAGGGCTTACCATGGGCTCCGCGGTGACCTTCTCGAACTGGATGAGCCGCACCTTCCGAGCCTCCTGGCCCTGGGCCCGGGCGGGGCTCCCCGGGGCAGCAGGCCCATTGGTGTACATGTCCTCCGTCACAGCGCTCAGCTGGGGTGACACAGTCTGTTGGGTCAAAACAGCAGAGAAATGTATGAAGCAAGCAGCCGTCAGGTCGTTGTTGCGCATCTAAAACCCCAAAGGCTCAGCAAACCGACGCTCATCTCCTAAGGCTGGTGGCCAGTTGCATTAGACTTGATGTGAAGCGTTATTTATCCAAGTGGCTACCCCTGCCATCAGCCCGAGATGACACATCAACTGTGACCCCTTGACCCCGACCATGAAGACAACAAAGCTGGACGGATTACACTCTAGGAAGATGTTTTTAGTATAAATCTGAAGTAATTTAAGGCCCGTGGCCTTGGCAGGAGGGAAGACAGAGGGATGGATCTTGTAATCCATGGTGTTGGGTCAACCCCGCACAGGCCAAGGGCATGTTGGTCCCCACATCACTTTATATACAGAACCAGTTCCAAACGTGAAAGGTAAAACAACCAAGCTTTGAGAAGAAAGCAGAATACATCTTCAAAACCTGGGAGGAGGCAGAAAACTGTAAAAAAACGAAAACTAAAACTACAAATACTTTAAAGTTAAGAATATCTGTTCGTGGAGAAACTCCACTGAGTCAGGCAAAGGTTTAGTAGACACAGACAGCAATAATCAAAAACCATACAATTGACGTCATCAAACCTAAACACTTCTCACCAAAACTCTCAGCCTGAGAGTACAAAGACTTATACCTAGAACATGGAAAGAATTCTTCTCACTCAATAACAGGATGATGAGCAATGAAAAGATGGACAAAACGTCTGAACAGACTCTTCACTAAAAAGGCCTATGAAGAGCCAACATCACTGGGATACCACTCCGTGGCCACTAGGGAGCCTACAGTGAAAAGGACAGACATCGCCGTGGGAATGCTAAACGGCGCAGCCCCGTGGAAAAGGGTGTGGCGATTTCTTATATCAAGTTAAGCATACATTGACCCTATGCCCTGGCAACCCTACTCCTAGGTGTTCACCCACAGAAAGGCTTGCACACAGAAGTTCACAGCAGCTTTATTCACTATAGCTGAAAAGTCCCCCTGCAGGAGGAGGCCATTCATGAGGTTTTAGAACAAGCAAAACTACAATAAAAAAAATTTAAGACACTGGTTGCCTCTCATAGGATGGGAAGGGGTAGGCTGGGTAAGGGCATGACAGACCTTCTGGACTGGTGATGTTCCAAACTGTGACCAGGGTTGCATTGCACAGGTGTATGCGTTTGTTAAAACTCATCCAGTGCATTTCACTGTATGTAAATTTAACCACAAAATTAAAAAAAGAACCATAAAGAAATACTGAACCCTAGCCGATGATATGCATGCTGAAGCTTTTAGGGGTGAAGTGTTCTGATCTTTGGAACTTATTTTGAAGTGCAAAACAAACAAAAAAAGGTGAATGGATGGTTTCGGGATAGATATGTGATAAAGCAAACATGGCAAAATGTTAATGGTAGAATCTAGGAGGTATGGCTAATGGAAGTTACTATAAAATTGTTTCATCTTTTCAGTGAGATTGAAAATTTTCAGATAAAACATTGGAAGGGAATGGCACTAAGACAGTGAAAAGGCCATGGAGCAGGAACTGGAACCCTCGTGTGGTGTCCTGCTGTGGATGGACTTTGGGGTGCTTCCAAGTTTGGGCTTTGAAGAACAGTGTCGCTCTGAGACCACACACCAACGAGAATAAGTGGCTGCTGCACAATATGAATAAATCTCCTTGAAATGCTCCTTCTCCTGATACAACAGTCCATCAAAAACAATATGCAGAAGGAAGAAGCCCGACCCTGGTTTATGTAAGGTTTGAGCTGAAAATGGATTGTGGCTGCAATGCAGCCACACCTGGGGGTGCCCCTCAGAGACCGTGGGGAGGGAAGATCTTCCCAATGGCTGGAGCCGTGATCAGGACATCTCATCAGCCCCTTGGTGGCAAAGGCGAAATGGGAATATCCCCAGGTGGGAACAGCTAGACCTATCTGTCTGTCTACAGAATGAGGGAAGTACTGACAGAGAGAAACTGCCTTGTGTAGCAACTAGAACTTCGAAAACCTCACATGACATTGAGTTACACGGCACTGCTATTAAAGCAGAATTGTCTAACAAAGGGTTATATTTAGAAAAGTGACTTATGAGACCTGGGAGCCCAGAACCACACAGAACTTCAAGGTCATCTACAGTAGGTAAGCCATTAACACAGTTACCACTGCATCTGTGCGTGGGCATCCTGGCACACAGACACCATGTAGCCCTGAAAAGGAGGTTCAGAGCTTAATCTGGAAGACATATTAAGTGGAAAAAAAAAAGAGTGTGGAAAGGTATGTTATCATCAGCGTAAACAGTGAAAGGTAAGGATATCTTCATATTTGCTTGTAAATGCATCATCTCTGGAAAGAGACATGAACAACAGAGGGGAACTGGGAGACTAGAGAAGGAGGTGAGAAGTAAATTGTATTCGTTTCATTTCAAATTAATTTCTAAACAGGCAAATGAAAGCCTATTATTCCTAAAGCCCTACAAAGTACAACACTTTCTATTCTGGCAAGATAGAATTTTCCTAAGTGATTGTGATTTAGGTTCAAATTGGCAGCCTAAGTACTTGCGTGTAGCCTGGACCCTGTTTAAATGAGACCAAAGGGGGGAGGGTAAATAGAAACCCACAGACAAAAAACAGGAAGTCATCAGGGATGAGAGATTTCAAAAATTTTTCCAGAAGACAGCAGAGCCTGGAACATGCACATACGAGGAACTGGCCGGCGCACAACGGGCTGGGGCTCGGACTTCTGAGAAAATAGCTCCGGAAAAGCTGCCCACCCAACCTACAGCTCCACTTTCAAGGCAGGAAGAAGGAAGAAGGGCCAGGCCAGTGGCATCTGTCCCAGAACTTCCCCAATGGATATCTGCTCATGTCTCATCAGCCAGAACTGCAGAACACAGCGTGGCCATCCCAGGCTGCAAAAGGGGCTGAGAAAATAAGAACTGAGTTGGGCATCCTGCCATCCCAAACAAGATCAGGGAGAGGCAGGATCAGCAAGAAGTGGAACAAAGGTGTTGGGTCAGCAACCGGTCATAATAATACAAAAACCTTTACTAACTTTCCCTCTTTACAATCTACCTACAGCAAGTCACGAAACAACATTAAGGTCCACACACACATGACAGAAAAGAGATGAAGGGAAGGGCTACCGATCCCATGAGTACAGTGAGAGGGAAAGTTGATGAAGGAATGAATGTAGAATTTAAAGTTCTGCTTTATTTTCTTTCCTTTAGTAACAATCAGAAGACTCGTCCCTGTGGAACCTGCCCCCCTGCAGATGGGCACACGCTCTCTAGCTCACTCTCCACTGCACCCTGGGAGCAAAGCTAAGCATGAGCTGTGGATCCTCCTGCATCTGGGATGTTATTTTTTACCCACAAGTGGCTTCACTCACCCGATCCCTGCAGGTTACATGAAAAAAGTACCTCTGGACGACGTGTAATCTATGTGATGTAAAGGCACAGGCCCTTGAACAGCTAAGACAATTTTGAAAAGGAAGACAGTAGAAGGAATCAGTCTACATGGTTTCAAGATTTATATGGTTACAAATAATCAAGGCGGTGTGGTCTGGCAGAGGGACAGACACAAAGGTCAATGGAACAGAAGAGAGAGCCCAGAAATAGAGCCACACAGATACGTCCAGTTGATTTGGACAAGGTGCAAAGGCAATTCAATGGAGGAAGGGTAGTCTTTTCAACAAATGATGCTGCAGCAATTGGACACCCATAGGCAAAAAAAGAAACACTGAACTAGACCTTTAAAATGGATCATGGACTTAAATGCAAAACTACAAAACTTTTTAGAAATAAACATAGGAGACAGTCATCAGGGTTTAGGACTAGACAAGAGTTCTTATACTTGGCACCAACAGCAGTATCCATAAAAGGAAAAACTGATAAAGTGGACCTCTTAAAAATGAAAAACTTTACCCCTGTGACAGCCTGTGTGAAGATGATGAAAAGACAAGATGTGGACTGAGAGAAAACATTCACAAACCCCACATCCAATGAAAACTTCTAACATCTAGAGTACATAAAGAATGCTCCATATGCAACAATAAAAATAATCTAATTAGAAAACGGGCAAAAGACATGAACAGGTATTTCAGTAAAGAGGATATGTAAGGAAGGATGGCAAATGGTGTTCAATGTCATTAGCTACCAGGGAGAAATGCAGATTAAAACCATAATGAAATACCACTACACACCTATCAGAATAGCTAAGATAAAAATCGGTGACAAGACTAAATGCTGGTGAGGATGCAAAGAAACTGAATCTCTCATCCATGGCTGGTGGGAATGTAAAGTGTTACAGCCATTTGGGAAGAGAGTTGGGAACTTTCTTAAAAAAACTAAATGACTACTTTACAAAGAGAGTTGGGAACTTTCTTAAAAAACTAAATGACTACTTTACAACCCAGCAATGGCACAAGACAACAGTCTGTGCAAAATGTGTACATGAAGGTTCATAACAGCTTTATTCATAGTAACTCAAACCTGGAGACAAGGAGAACAGCCTATAATAGGCGAGCAGTTCAACAGGCTGTGGTCGATCCATACCTCGGGACACTTCCCAGCAATAACAAATTGCATACAATATGGTTCCAGTTATATAACATTCTAGAGATGGCAAAATTATAGAGGAGGAGAACAGATTAGTGGTTGCCAAGGGGACACGGGGAGATGTGACTATAAAGGGGTGGCACCAGGGAGGTCTCTGTGCTGATGGAACAGTTCCATATATTGATTGTGGTGGTGGTTACATATATTCAGACATGTGACAAAATGGCACAGAACTACACTCACATGTCATACCAATGTCAAGTCCATGGTTTTGACGGGGTACTATTTTTGAGCTTGTAGTAGACAGAGGTGAAGTTATTGCATAAAAGAACTAGCAAAATGGTTGGCAAGTTGCACTTGTTTGCAACCAAAGAGCTATAACTAAGAGAGCACAGTACCAAAGAACGGACAGAGGCAACAACTAATCCTTGAGACATCTGCAGGGTACAGGATAAGTTTCCAGACTCTGGGATGGGTAAGTAAGAGGCCACAACACACAGTGACCAAATAGTTCCTCAAAGCATTGCCCATGGCGACCTGGAACCATGTGGTTAAAACTCTTCAAAGCTAGGTAGCTATTGCACAGACCCATTTAAAGAGAATGAGATCAAACAGCTCTCTAAGTAGACTCAAGAAAACCGGAGGAAAAGCAGCGTCAAGTTGGAAGGAAGAATTCTTTCTCTCAAATTAAGCATCTGTACTATTTGTATATTTTTACCATGCGCATGTATTAAGAGGTTGAATGTATAGAGTGAGGAATTCAAGGATTGCTGACTGAATGACTGCTGTGAATAGACAAAGAGCTCAAATCTCAAATTTCTGGCCTCAAAGCATGAAATAAAACTTAGGACTTTCCTTGATCCTGACTTACAAATCTTTTTTCACTAGTAGTTGTGGGGCTGAGAAAGCTGAAAACCAAACTCAGAAATTAATCCTATGGATTTATGAGCATCTACCATTTATCTGTGTCAGTAACCAAAGCAGGTACTGATGGCCATAAAATCTGAAAACATAGATCAGATTATTTTATCATGTGCTGTAAAGTGCCATCAATAAACCATTTATGATGATTCACCTGTGTTTCGAGACGCGCTGGGCCCGTCTACAAGGACAGATTCGAAAGTCTCAGTCCACGGAAGACAAAGTGACCTTTGCAAGGGGCCGATGCCTATGTGATTGTGTACCTGGAACAGGCAGATAAAGCGGCGCCCTCCCCTCATCACCTTCTCATTTGGCTCCATGACACAGATTGCTTTTAACACATCAGCCTTTAAATTAAGGACTCAGCACCCAGGAAAGTTCAAGACTTGCTATCTGAAAGGCTGGTCTTCCAAATGTGCTTATTCATCAAGACGTCCCCCTTCGGGATGACTCAGAGCCACTATCATGCTCACCCAGAAGCTGCAAATGATGAGTAAGATAAACAGAACCCTCCGACGTGGCGACCAAAGAACCAACTAGCAACCGTGAGGCTTCCCTGACTGCTCAGCAAGAGGGGGCCAGCCTCTCCTCAACAGCACCTGACATGCAGGAAACTCCCTCAACCAGCCCCCTGCACCCCTCGCCACAGACAATCCCAGGAGCAGGGCTAGACAGACAGACAGATGCACACGGATCCAAGGTGCTTCCTTGACCCCAGCCGTGGGTCCGAGACCACACCAAGGGCAGGAAACGCCCACAGAGTTCAGCTTTGAAGAAATGGGAAGGTTACCTGCCTGCCACTCAGGGTAACTAATGTGTCCAGGTTGACGACTTAGACTGCAGTCTGTCCCCTGTCCCATCTGTCCATCCGTCCACTGGCCACGTGCCGGGCACCTGTCCTGCCCCTGAACTGGTCTAACTTTTCTTGCTTCCATAGCTGGTAATACATTCATTCCAATGTGCTGCAAATATTTCGTTTGTTTACTTTGTCACCCCAAAGCTAAGCCGTTTTTCAGTCCTTACAGCCCCAGGACCACCAAGTGATGCTGAACGATGCGGCCAAAGGTACTAGATGGCATTTTGCAGAGTTCACTTCACAACCTTGAGACCAGCCTTCATCCCCGCCACCCCAGCAGGACGGGGGCAGCTCTGCAGCCTCTCGGCCTTTAATCACACACACTGCTGGGGTGGCAACGCCTGTGCGCTGAAACCCCCTTTGGAGGAAACATCTGCAGTGGGTTCAAAGGGCAGAGGCAGTGGCTCAAAGGAAGTTGGGATTAAAAAAGAGATGAAAAACAAACTTGGCAGCGGGTGGCTTTCCCACCCAAACAGTCGGATTAAGAGCCGGTGACAGTGAACGGAGGAAAGAACAAACATTTGTTCAGCCTACTGTTAGGCTTTTTGCCAACTGTTTCCATGTGGAGACTTAGAAGAAGGCCCAGGCCAAGAAGGCAAGTGATTGCCGCAGACGGCAGGCAAGGTCAGCCTCCACTTTGGGAAAGAAAACAAGAAAAATGATGAGAAAACCAAGAGGGCTCGAGGTACCCGAAACAGCTGAGCACTGTTTCACCACAAATGACAAGAGCCGGGGAAAAGAGGTGGGGAAAGAGGGGCACCTCAGAGCCAGAATTTTCTGGCAAGTGACTTTTGAGCAAAAACCTATACAGTCGACCCTTGAGCATGACAGGTTTGAGCTGCATGGGTCCACTGACACACGGATTTTCCCCATAGTAAACACTGCAGTGCTACACGATCCGTGCTTGGTGGCCTCCACGGATGGGAATCGTGGTCACAGAGCAGCCGTTCCAGCGGCAACTGCGTATGTACTTTGCTCATGTGTATTTCTCCATGGGAAGGAAAAACGGAAAAGTGAAGACTCAGAAAAGAAAATGTCACGTTACAAAAGTTGTATTCTGGTTCCCTAATTCAGAGCTTTTCTTCCCGTTTCCCATCCGTGGGGTCACTTCCCCTCCTTTTTTAGCAACAGTGAAAGATTTGAGCAACTCACTGCTTACGGGAAAAAAAATCTCTGCAGTCAATGAAATGTCAACTGATTTCATCTCCCTTGCCCCAGGGGACATTTGTCAGTGTCTCAAGACCCCCATCAACCCTGAATATCCCCTGCCTGGAGCGCTATTCGCCAGTGACATCCTGGCCCATGCACAACAGGTGATGCTGCATCTCCCCACCCAGGAGCCCACAGACAGCTCTTCTGAGTGGAAACTCACCTGCAGCCTGACATTTCTTAGGTCATTTCCCATGTGGGACAGGCCCAAGTGAACTTTCAGGGACTTTCAACGTATTGCTTCAGGTCATGGGAGAAGGGCTACTTCAAACAGAACTGAAGAGAAAAGTAGGAATTTTACAACCAATCTTATGTACACTAAGGGATTGCAAAAAAGATCAAGGTCAGAGAGAGCTCATAAAATGTTTCTCCAAGGAAGGAAACATGTACTTAAATATGGCAGACAGGCTACACTTCAAACCTACTGCAAAATTATATTCTGACAATACTATTTTTTTTTTTTGTGGTACGCGGGCCTCTCACTGTTGTGGCCTCTCCCGCTGCGGAGCACAGGCTCCGGACGCGCAGGCTCAGCGGCCATGGCTCACGGCCCCAGCCACTCCGCGGCATGTGGGATCTTCCCGGACCGGGGCACGAACCCATGTCCCCTGCATCGGCAGGCGGACTCTCAACCACAGCGCCACCAGGGAAGCCCGATGATACTTTTTCAATACCAAATGTGGACTATAATCAGAGGTGAAACTTTGGGTTTCCAGTCTTTAGAACTTTTATAAAAAGCAATCTCCCTAAATGAAGCCTTTGGCAACATGAGTTTATGAACTCCTTTAAAGCCAACAACTTCCTTACAACTTTTCTTGGTTCTTGCTAGGGCAGCAAAACATGCTACTGCTGCTGGACAGGCGTTACGTCAGGTCAACATCACCACAACCCTCTAAGCAGGTCCATTTTACAGAGAAGAGAAATCAAAGGCACAGGGAACCTGGGCAGCAAGGGGGAGGCAGAGCCCAGTGTTGGCAGCAGAGACTGCTAGGAGCCCCAGAGGGAAGGTGAACCTCAGGAAATAAGAATCAGCAGGTTCGTGGGGTCAGGCCACCTTCCATCGTGTGGAGATTCTTCTTCCAGTGTCCACAGCTTGGCAGATCTGGATGCTTTTCATTCAGTGCTTTACCAAGTTTTCTTATTTCATCTTCAAATCCTTTCGTACACTCAAGCAAACTGACTAAGCAATAGACTGTATCTGGTTTTGCAGGATCAACTCACAGCTCCACAAAAACTGCTATTTATTCAGAGGGCAGTGAAAGGGCCTCTTCTCAAAACCGGAAAAGACTTCTCCAGCCTCCCCACCAGGAGCAGACAGGTCTACACAGGGTCTGGGCACTGAGATACAGGTGACACTCAGGTTGTGCTAAGTGAAAAGATCCAGAAAGAAAAGCCTGCATATGGTTGGAGTCCATTTATAAGACAGTCTGAAAAAGGCAAAGTGGTAGTGTTTTCCAGAAGTTGCCAGGGTGGCTTCCAGGTTTCCGGGGAAATGGACCTAAAGGACCATCGGGGAACTTTCTGGAGTGATACAAATGTTCTACGTTATGATTACGGTGACGGCCACATGATG
Organism: Mesoplodon bidens; assembly: GCF_964165515.1. Taxonomy (NCBI): domain Eukaryota; kingdom Metazoa; phylum Chordata; class Mammalia; order Artiodactyla; family Ziphiidae; genus Mesoplodon; species Mesoplodon bidens. The sequence goes on along the minus strand of NW_027672558.1, from coordinate 1,036,833 downwards.
GGATGCATCTGTCAAATGTCATTGAACTGCACAATCAAATTCGTGAATTAGATGTACGCTAAGTAAACCTCAATAAAGTTGCCAAAAGGAAATTTAATAAAGAGAGGTGTTGTTTTGGGGGGGGGGTGAGTTAAGGCTCAGCCAAGTGAGCTGATTGTGGGGAAGAAAAAAAATCCCATGTCCAGACTTATGAGGAACCAAGTAGTTTTAGAGCCTGATCCCCTCCTAGGGTACATGCTGCTGCATAACTTCCAATTTTGTCTTGTCAGCTGAATAACCAATGTCTTCCCCACGGGTTCATCCTGATTTGCAATGACAGTCAGGTGTGAATGCGGAGACCTGAGCTGATGCCACCCAGCCCAGAGTCCACAGCTCTACAGTCTGCTTCACTTTGTGGATCTTCAGTTTCCCCATTTGTGAAAGTGGATGGCTATGCTGAATCACATGTTCACCTCTTAAGTCACTTATTAATTCAGCAAACATTTCTGAGGACCCACTTACCAGGCATTTAAAATGTAAAAAGTGAGTGTGAAACAGCCCTGCCCTGGAAGATCTTGTAGTCTAGGAAAAAGATTCACACTGTGAGTTCTGAGGCTGAGTTATCAAAGGCAAGATAGCTTCTGCCTGGCCCTCTCTCTCTGTCTGTGTGTCTCCGTGGACATCCTTTCTCGGAACCTGGTCACTGCGTTGTGAGAAGGCCAGGGGACATGGAAGGGCTGCTGGCTGGTGCTGGCTGATGGCTGACAATGGGACAGAGCGTCAGCCTTCAGATGAGTGAGTGAGCGAGCATCCTGGTGGCCGTGCCCTTGTGGGAGAGACCCTGAGTGACAACCTTACCTTGCTGGGTCCTCACCACACCCAGAAGTATGAGAGATAACAAGAAAATGATCAACCCTGCCCTCTGGGCATCTTTGAGGATCGAGGTGATGAGCTATTTATGGGCCATCATAGGAATCTGGGGGGCAGAGTTACCTGTGAGATGACTGCCCACAAACAGACACAGGGGTCCACCCATCTGCACCCCAGCACCAGGGGCCCTGCCTAAATGCACAGGGACGGTGAGTGAGCACTTCGGGGCCAGCGCTGGCTTTTACAACCCTTTCTGCTGACACAACCACCAAGCAGTCCTACTCTCGGATCTGTTCCTCACAGTCTTTCTGTGACCCTGACTTCCGTCCACGAAGAAGTTTCCCTTGACCTTAATCAGCTCTCGGTCGAGGCCGCGGCCTCTCCCGATTCTCGCCTAGAGGCGCTACTGGGGGCCACCAGCCACCGCGTCCGGAGTCCCGCCCGAACCCCGCCGCCCGCTGCGGCCTCCACCCCGGGGGCAGGACCCCTGAGGGCAGGGCGGCGGGCGGGGAGGGACCGCGGCCGGAGGCGCGGCCTAGAGACAAGGACCGGCCCGCATCCCGCGCCGGGCCCCGGGGGCAGCTCACCTCGGGCCGGCTGCGCTTCTGCAGCAAGTGCTCCAGGTAGAGGTCGGAGAGCGCCGTGCGCATGGCACCCCCGCTCTCGCCCTCGCTCGCCTTCAGCGTCATCTTGCGGGACCTGGGACGCCGGGCGCCGGGACGCGGGGACGCGGGGACGCGGGGCCGGGCAGAGCCTGGAGCGGCAGGGCCCCGGGCCTGCAGCGCGGAGGCGGCAGAGGCGGCGAACGCGACTGGGAAGCGCGGCACGGCTGGTCAGTCACCACCCCGCAGGCTGTGCGCCGAGAGCGCGGGGGAGGAGCTCCGCCCCCGCCCCACCCTCGCCGCGCCCCTGCCCCCGCCCCCCGCCTGCCCCCGCCCCCTGGGCCCCGCGGGCCCCCGGCGCTGCGCACCTGAGGGCCGGAAGGAGGCGCTGCTCCCGCCGAGACCCCTGCGGCTGAATCCCAGAGGGGTCATAGGAAAAAGCACACCTCTCCCAAACCACAGAGGACCCCCAGCCTGGGGCAGGTTGAGCGCTCGACCTACACCCGGGCCGAATTGGTGGGGATGGCAGGGGAGCATCCGAGGGCTGCGACGGCCGCCCCTCGGACTCCAGGCTCCACCCATAAACCGATGTGGGCACAGGACGTTGAGAAAAGGCCTTTTAAGGCTTCTGTGCTGCTGTTATTTGTCTTAGGCTACATCTCCTACTGTTAATGCCACACAAAACATTGAGGGATCAGTGGAAGCGAAGAGAGCCAACATTCCTTCCGAATCCTAGAGCAGAATTCCTTATACCCTAACACCTTCGTGGCGTTAAAACAGCAGCCTAAAGGACGACAGACTTTCTGAACAAAACAAACATTTCCTGTGCTTACGGAGCTCAGGGCTGTCCACGATCTGTACACACCTTTACCTGATAAACACCTGGCCCCTTGACCCCAAGGGAGTAACCTCGCAGTATTATAAGCAGTTCATTACTCTATGTAATCTTATTTGGACCTTCCAGTACCTCATAGACAAGAAGGGCAAATCCAGGGGCAAGAGTTCGCAGCCAGATCATCCAGTTTTCTCTGCTAAGAGGCTGAGCTCATGTGATTGCTGGCTCCCTTCCCCAAGATTACCCTGAATGAACTATAGAAGGCTGAGGTACACACACACACACACACACACACACACACACACACACACACACAGGCAGAGACAGAGACACAGAGAGAGAGACAGGAGAGAGAGATACTGAAATTAAGACAGTGCAATACCGGTGCAGGGATAGATTAATGGAGCAATGAGATAGATTAGAAAATGCAGAAACGCACCCAGTCACGTGTATAACTGTGTACACGATACGGGTGCCATGTTAGGTAAGTAAAGAGGGACTTTTCATTAAACAAAGCTGGAAAATGGTTATTTATATTGAAAGAGATGAAGCCGGAACCCTCCTCCATGCTATATGCAGAAAAAAAATCTATTCCAGATGGATTAAGGACTTCTGTGTCAAAAACACAACTTTAAAGCTCTTGACAGAAAACACCAGCGAAGAACTTTTAGACTTTGGGATAGAGAAAGATTTCTTAAACAATGCAGACAAATCATTGACTATAAAACAATATTGATCAGTCTGACTTTAGCATTAAGAACTTTTACACATCAAAAGACAAACTAAAAAGCAAAAAAGACCAGTTGTGCTTTTGCAGAAAATATTTTCAATACACACAACTGACGAAGAATTCCTATTATGAATATATAAAGGTCTACAAATTAATAAGGAAAACACAAACAATCCTTCAGATAAATGAGTAAAAAACACGAATAAACATTTCACAGATGGAGAAACCCACGTGAACAATAAACATATGAACAGATGTTCAACCTCATTAGTGATCAGACCACAATGAAATGCCACTGCACCTCCATTCAATTATCAAAAATTTAAATGTCTAACAATATCAAGTGTTGGAGAAGATATGAATCCATATGAGTTCTTGAATATTGCTGCTGGGAGTACTGCTGTTGGCAGTACTATTTAGGAGAACAGTTTTGCATTATCTCTTAAAACTGAATACTACCTTCTGAGCCAGCAATCCCACTTCTGGGATAGGTTTTGTGAAACTTGATAATATAATTTTAAAGTATGTGTGAACTTGTAAAGAACAAGAGTTGCCAAAGCACTCTAGAAGAACAATGTGGGGGAACTGCCTTCTAGATTGCAAGACTTATAACAAAGCTATGTTAATTAGGAGAGCATGGTATGGGCACAGAAATAGACAAATAGACCGTTGGAACAGAAGAGAGAGGAGAAATGGTGACATGACAAGAGGCAGAGCAGTAGGGAAAGGACACGCTTGCAGTAAGGGCGACTGGGGATCCATAGGATCAAAACAGAAACCGAGACTGGTTACAGATGAAGGCAAACATGCTATCTAAACCATTGCAGTTGGAGGACTTCAGAGGGAGTGAGTCCTCGAGCAAAATGTAGTTAAAAGTTTTTGTCGAGGCAAAGCTCAGGGTGGAAAAGTACTGGGAGGGCAAGTCGGCTGACTCAGAGGATGCATGGTCATACAGCTGGTCTTTTTTCCAACATTCCCATGCCTTTTTCTGGTCGGCTGGTTCCAGTTCAGGGTGCTCAGTGCTCACAATCAGGCTTTGCTCCTTGGAATTTATTGCAGCTATCTGCTTTTCTCAATTCCTAGAACTGCCTTGAGGCACACAAATTCAGTTCAAAGTTCATGACTGGAAAAATATAGCTTCTCACAACATTTTAAAAAAATGAAATTAGACTTTACCTCACACCATACAAAATTTTATTCCAAGTAGCTGAAGGACTTAAAGGTGAAAGGCAAAACTATAAAACTTTTAGAAGACAATATAGGAGACATCCTTTATGACTTTGGGGTAGAAAAGCACTTATGCAGAGGAAATGATTGCCAAATCGCACTACATTAAAATAAGCACTTATGCTGATCAAAATACGTCCTATCGAGAATGAAAATACAATCCTCAAACTGAGGGAAGATATTTTCCACGGCTATAGCCTACAATATTAGTATACAGATTATAGAAAGAATTCCTACTGATCAATAAGGAATAAATGAAATTAAAATTAGAAAAATGGGCAAAATTCATAGAAGAGAAAGACAAATGTCTTATAAACACATGAAAAGGTCTTCCATCTCATCAGTTATTGGGGAAATGCAAAGTAAGAAAACAATAAGATACTATTACTTATCCGCCAGATTGGCAAAAAATTAAAAGACTGGTGATGTTGCATCTTCTCAAGGATGCAGATGTATTTAATAATTGGTGCTTTTGACTCAGAAACTCAGTCACAGTGTGATAGCCTTCAGAGGAACTCTTGCACATGCAGTAATATTTAGAATAAAAAAGACAGAAACAGGCTTCCCTGGTGGCTCAGTGGTTGAAGAGTCTGCCTGCCAATGCAGGGGACACGGGTTCGTGCCCCGGTCCGCGAAGATCCCACATGCCGCGGAGCGGCTCGGCCCATGAGCCATGGCCGCTGAGCCTGCGCGTCCGGAGCCTGTGCTCCGCAACGGGAGAGGCCACAACAGTGAGAGGCCCGCGTACCGCAAAAAAAAAAAAAAAAAAAAAAAAAAAGACAGAAACAATACAGATGTCCATCTACAGTCGATGGTGTAAATGACTAGAGGTCTTTTCATACAGTTGGGTGGAAATGGGCTACAGGCATCGACGTGGATGAATCTCAAAACGGAAAAGAAGAAAATCACAGGAGAATGCATGCCTATGATTTAGTTTTTATAGTTTAAAAAGAGGCAGGGCTCTGACGTGACGAGACAGGATGGGGATTACAGACCCAAAGCAGCCAAAAATGAATAAATAAATACATTTATAAAAAGAAAAAGAAGCTTAAAAATTCTGGGGCACCAAGCCCAGGGGTACTTCAGGAATTTTTAAAATACAAGCAAAATTAAATAATATATTGCCAAACATAACTGGCAAAAATATAAAGAAAACCAAGGAAACAACACAATGTTCAAGAGAGGCGGAACCTGGAAACTCATACAAGCGCTACGTGGACCAGCGTAAGGCTTTAACATGCTCACAGCCTGTGACCCAACAACTGCACGTCAGCAGTTTGCCTTAAGGAACAAGCTGGGCAAGATATAAAGACTATAAAGCTGTGTGTAAGGATGCAGCTCTTCTTTTCTTTATTACTTAGACTTCCTTCCCCAGCTCCCATGTGCTGAGTGGGGGGGGATTTAAGTAAACATCCAATCTGATTTAAAGGTTAGTGCAAGCTGATAAGTTAAACTGTCACTTCAAGTTTGATCAGAGTATGGTCTCCTCCTGCTGTGTGGAGTGTGGGACAAAGGGTGTGTGGCTGGATCTCACCTCCATATCAATGAGAACATCCACTTGTTCTTTCTTTCTCTTCACATTTTTCAAGCAGTGGATTCTTAACCCCATCCGTGCACGTGCTTAGGCCCAAAGTCTGGGAGGCATCCTCAAAGCCTCCCTCTTTCCCACACCCTCTGTCTGGATTCCGACTCTTCCTGCAACTCCACTGATTCCCACCCTGGTCCCAACGAAACTCTCTCACCTGAATTTCGGTAAACTTCCCGGCTGGTCTCCCTGCTTCTGACCTTCTCAACGTGGTCAGAATGACCACGAATGACCTGAGATGATCCTTTAAAAACACCCATCAAATGACGTCCCTTCTCTGCTCCCTGCTTTCTGTTGGCTCCCAGTAGAGCCCAGATGCTTTCTGAGGCCCACCAGGCCTTACTCTCATCCCAGCCCCTGGCCCAAGCCTCCACCAGAGCCAGGCTTGGTGTTTGTTTTGTTACCTGCCCAGAACAGGAGGTGTTCAATAGTGCCCACGGAGTGAATGATTTCCAACTCAGAACAGCAAAGGGGAAAGCAAATTAATAATGTGTAAAACTATCACCTGCATTACATTTATAATAGTGAACAAGTACAAACACCCTAAATTATTATTATATGGGGGGTGGTTAAACGACTTCTGTTGAATCCACTGCAAGGAATACTATGCAACACTTCCTGATATGGAAAGATAGCCACGATATGTCATACAGTGAAGGAAATATGTTTAAATTTGTTTAATTCAGCATCTCTCCAACTTAATTGGCCGCAAAGCCCTATTGTGTCATAACGTGTTTTTTTTTGTTTTTTTTTTCTGTATGCGGGCCTCTCACTGTTGTGGCCTCTCCCGTTGCAGAGCACAGGCTCCGGACGCACAGGCTCAGCGGCCATGGCTCACGGGCCCAGCCGCTCCGTGGCATGTGGGATCCTCCCGGACCGGGGCACGAACCCACATCCCCTGCTTCGGCAGGCAGACTCCCAACCACTGCGCCACCAGGGAAGCCCTGTCATAATGTTTATTAAAACAGAACTATTGTTTTGGAGAACAAATTTTAGGAAACTGGTAGTATAAGCATAGAAAAAAGTTTGAAAGGAGATACACCAAGATGTAAACAATGTTTATTTTTGGGTGCTAGAATGATGGGTACTTTTTCTTCTTTCTATATTTTATGAATTTTTTTGCAATAAGTATGTATTATTTTATAATTAAAACAGTATTAAGTCTACTATCACTTTTTCAATTGCATGTTTTAAAGGAGAAAATAAAAGCAAAGGTAGTTTAAGATGGAAGACAATTTAATTTTACCTGATACATACTTCCTCAATGCACACAAATAGCACACTCTGCACTCTCTTGGAATCCTCTAGTACTTCATTGGACTGGTTCACCTATGAGGATACTGGGAGAGGAAGAGGAAATGACTGCTGAACTGAGTTTAAATTCCAGTACACTGTCTTGGTCTTCACAGAGCTACTTTGTAGTTACATCACCTTTTCCAAGATAGGATTTTGGACAGCTTCTTTTCTTATCATGAGCCAAGTAATTTCATATTGCAAAAATGCTTTCATGACTTGAGAAAGTAAGAGTAAGAGTGTGGTATTGGAGTGTGATCAGATAGTTTTTCTTCTTTTGTTTTTAAAATTTCTCTTAAAAAACTTACTAATTAAACAATACATTTTGTTGCGGAAAGATTGGAAAGTGCAGACAGACAAACATAAACATGAAACTACATAACAGCAACAATCGTGATAATTAAAGTCACCTATTCACTATCACAGGGAGATGACCAATGTCTAAATCTTTCGTTAGGTCCTTAAAAGTTTTTTTCCCTGTACGTATAGTTTTTCACAACAAATTGGGTGAAATTGTATATCCTCTGTTATAATCTGCTTTTTTCCACTCAACAATATTTCATGAATCTGATTCCATGTAATTACCCTTCTACAGCAACGTTTTGGTGACTGTATAGTACTCATTGTATGAATGTTCACGGCTTTCTTTAACCAGCCAAGAATCATTTAAGTTGGTTCTATTTTTTCACTAGTATCAACCGTACTAAAAATTCATTAGATTGAATACGTGTGTTTTTGCATACTTGCCGGGGCCCTGAGAGGTTAGCCAGGCTTCCATGCTGATTTCCTCAGGTAGCAAGCAGCTAGCCTAAGCCTTCTTTACAGCCACCGCTAATGGTTATAGAGGGTGAATAAAGAGGCACAGGGAAACTGTTTGCAATCCTGACTGTGAAATGTATTCATAAAAAATCAAGTATTATTTGGCGTCTAGTATGTGCCCAGTCCCAAGTGCCAATTTTTCCTGGGACTTGATGCACCCCGTATGACTAGAGACTCAAACTTTCCTTTAATTTTGCAATATTTTAAAAAATTATGCCTTGAAGTGTTTTCTTCTGTTGAATTATTTCGGTTGTTTTCTACCAAAAAATTAATTATGTCTCCTGCATCTATCATTTTTTTCTCTAATCTTACTTTTACTAAGGTCTTTGTTTATCTCTCTTTAATAGTGCCAGCTTTTTGGATCCTTTTATATTTTGTCATCCATGTCTTCTTTTGTTTTGCTCTTACTGTCCTTGCTTGTTCCCAGCAAGGGTTTACTGGTTTTTCTCCCCAGGCTGAGCCATTTACTTCAAAGAAGGAAATATTTCTCTCGGCATGTTGCCTGCCTGTCTTCACAGAAGTCCCTCTGTGTGTGCGTGTTTCAGCAAAGCCTCAGATGTTTCTGATGCAGCCGGTCTGCTGGCCAGAGTTTGAGCAACAGTGATTTAAAAGATAGCGCATCAAATGTATGTTGACTTGAGTCCTGGCTTCTTTAGTTGTGAAATGCAGTCTTCCTCTGTGATTGGGAAGAAGGAACAGGGTTGGTGAACACAGAGCCTGTACTTCCTGCGGCGGGGGAGGGACAACTCTGAAGGGGGTCACCCGAGGCCTTGCTGGGCTTGCAAGGCGGTTCAGCTTCTCCCTTCCTGCCCCTGATAATACCCTGCACACCACACTCGCGCCACACAGTCTGCTTCCAGAGTATCTGATTCTCTCAAGTCTGGGTGTGGCTCTTCTTGGTTAAGAGAGCTTTGAACCAACGTAGACCATGTGCCCCTGATCTACAGCTTCCACCCCCCCACTCCTGCCCCATACAGTGATGGTGCAGGAAGAGGGCAACCGCCCTAAACCCTCCCCTTTGAAAAGAGGAAGACCGGGAGCCCTACAGCAGTCCCTGCTCTGTAGTCATTCTGGAATCCTGCTGGTCAGACATTGATCAGGCCCAGCTCTTCCTCCTATAAGGGGGAGCTCCCTGGCCTGTGGCCCATCCTCCAGGATGCTCCCCCGGTCCACTATTCTCTGTGGCTGTGCCTGAAGTAAGTGTCCTTCTCATGGCCAATCTGAGGTCCGAATACTGCTGTATGGCTCAAACAATGAATAGCTCATTTAGTTCTGTTTGGCTCCTGTCAGTTCTAGGTGCCAGGAACCATATCCAAGTTTGTTTCCTAGACATGGTTCTTGATCTGTGGTCGTTTTGAGGTTATCAGGAGCCTTAGGTGGGGATGCCACACCCTTCACCTGATCTTTGACCTCAGCCACTTTATTAGATTACACAGTTTGAACAGCCCTGAGCCACCGGGTTGTAATTATTCAGTTGTCTTATTTCTCTGTCTCTAGTAATCAGGACAGAGACAGGCAAGTGGTCATGTCTTAGTAAATACTGATTGAATTAATGAAATTCAGGCTTTTCTAGCTAAGCTTAAGTATTTTGTTAGCTATTTCAGGAATCTCTTTGGCTTCATATGATTTAATAATAAATATTTTGGCAAATTTTCAGGCAGTTGAAAAGTTAATCATATGTTTTCCATGTATAGTTCCTAAACTAAAGGGAAGGGTAATTAGGAGTTAATGAAGTTAGTATAAGAAAAAAAAGATCAGTTGCAAACACTGGTCTTTAAACGTTACGTGTCAGTGGTTGGAAACGTAGGGAGTAGTTGGAGAAAAAGAGAGAACGTGCAGGAGACTTTTTCAAAGGGGGACACACGGACTTTCAGAGTGGTATTCCCACAGTCACCTTCCTCAAAACTTTCCCTTAGTTACAGATGCGCAGGCTGCTGTGGAACTTGGCCTCTCCCTCGGTTCCCCCCTCCTCCCCCCAGTAGCTTACGTGAGGCAACAGAGGGTCCCCATGATTGCTGAAATGATCAGAAAAGCAAAAATGGCAGCTGTAGGGATGGAGCTCCTGATGAGATCCCACAGGTAATCACTGAAGTTGCTCAGCCAGGACCTGGAAGTTTCTGCAGGAAGAGCATAGACAGTCCCTGAAGAGAGCCCGAGTAAGTGATGAAGCTGGGATCTGAAACCTGGTTCAAGTTCAAATAGTTGTCCCAGATCTCAGGTTCTTATAGTTGCCCAGGGCCCATATTCCTAACAACTTTGCTGTGCTAAGAGATTAAAGGAATACGCTTTTGGGGAAAAAAAGGTATCCTCAGATGGATATCATCTTTTCCTCCTTGTATGTGAAATAGGAGCAACAATCTCTGCCCCAGATCGCTTAAAGGTTGTTAGGAGGTCTCTGTGAATCAATGGGGTACACTGGGAGCGAGGAGCATGGCTTAACCATGCTGTTGCCTAGAGGGTGTTCGGGAGGCTGAGGGCCCTGAGTGTCCCGTGAGGAGAAAGGAGGTGGCCGCCTGCCCCAGTGACACAAGAGGACGAGGAGACCGGGGCGGCTGGCAGAGGAGGTTCAGGGTCTGCTGGTCAGGGGAAGAGGTAGGGCAAACACAAGTGTCTGTGGCGTGAAGTCAGGAGGGGTCACCACTCACAACGATACCCTTTCTAGAGATGCGAAGGAACTCAGCACCACGCTGGGCTTGGGGAGCACCTAAGCCATGGGTCAGTGGCTCATCAGCTTTAGCTTAAATTTCGCTTCCTTTCTGAAGTCCTTCTTGACCCCTCCCCCAAACAACTTTAATTATCCCTTTGTCCTCAGGGAGTATTTGTCATATTTCACGGAAGGTTGACACCTATGGCTTTGGCTTAGTGGGTTCATGTTTGTTGAACCAAACCAGAAATACTTTGCTTTCCTGCGAACATTATTTTTAAATACAGAATCGCTCTTTCCTGACCTGAGACAGGAATCTTAACGTCCTATGAAGACAGGAACGTTCATCGTAACAGCAGACACACGCCTTGAGCACGGTTCCAATCCATCCCGGTCTTGTATTCCGAAGGCAGATAAAGGTTCCAGAGACAAAGTGACAGTTTCCAACAAGAGGCAAGTCAGAGAGCACAGCAGAAATCCAATGCTCAGCAGCTTCAGGGCTTCCATGGGCTCTCCCAAGGGCCTGCACCGAGGGGAGATGGCTTTTTCCTTGGCTCGTCCCAAGGCAGCTCTGTCTGAAAAGTCAGAAAATCGTGGTTTAGATTTTATTGCAAAACTAAAGCTATTATGAACACAAGAAAAATTCACTTACTGACACTGTTGAATCCTGAACACAGTCCGTTTCCAAAGCAAAAACCATCCCACCTTCAAGAAACAAAACAACACAAGACAAATTGACTGTGCTCCATCGGGTCAGCTACCTGACATCCCCTCCTAAACCACATCCCCCTTTGGGCTTTTCCAGCTCAATTAGTGGAAACTCTTTAAGTTGTTCAGGCCAAGCCCTGTGGTGTCATCTTTGACTCCACTTTTTCAGTCCCACATCCTTTTCGTTTTGTTTTGTTTTGAGTTGGGTTTATTACTGAATCAGCAAATAAGCAGTATAAATGGTTAACCAGGTATGAATTTCAGTGGATAAGGGGGCACAGTCCATCATGGGGGTGGCAGGGGCCCAGAAGTTTTGCAGTCACAGGAGTTCGTAGCTTCCTGCTTGCTGCCACTGAACAGCCAAAGAGATCTCACTTTGTTGTAAGTCAGGTAGTGTCCTACTGACTTCCCTGACCTCATGTCCTATTATCTACTCTTGATCACTCCACCTCAGCCTCATTTCCTCTGGAACAAGCCACACGTGTTCCTCTCTCTTTTGTTCACATAGGCTGTTCAGGTGCTCAATAAATATTTTTTGAATGAATGAATGTGTGGTGAATTTGGGCAGATATTGTTCATTGCCTGTCATCACCACCCCCTCTTCACTTATTACATACAACCAGAGAGGCTAGAAAAGCGGAATCCGCCTTCTCCCAGCCAGCCTTGCTGCTAGCAATGGCTGTGGGACACAGTTTTAGACACTGAAGCATAATGGAGTTCCGATGGGTGGCTTCCAGGAAGACTTTCTGCTGTCTTGATAAAAGAAATGGCGCTACCATTTTCCCTTTGTGCTGCCTTGAACATTCTTTAAGTGTTACCTGGGGTTGGAGGAGCCATCCTGTGACCATCAGGCAATGGACACAAGGAAAAGGCCAAGAAAATGACATCTATTCTGGCTCTGACAATTTTAAGCCACTAAACCAACACCTCTATCTGCCCACCTCTCAACTACTAGGTCTGAGAAAAATAAACTCTTATTTGAGCTTTCTATTACTTAAGATATTTAAAACTGACACTCTCATCCACTGTTGAGACCTGTGTCAGGTAAGGTGGCAAAGAAGCCAGTGAATCAGGCCTCCGTCTTCAGAAGAAGCTGGCCAGAGTCTTCCTTTAAGGTTTCTGAAGTTCCAGATAGAATTCTACTCCTCATTATATCATCTACTGCATTTGACCCGCCCCCAGTCTCCCTCTATTTGACAGCTAAGCATACAGACGTTTTCTTCTGTCTATGCATAAACATTTATGTTGATGCTGAAACGCATCCTCATGGTAGCCATATCCTCTTGGGCTTGAAGATTTCTAAGATATTTTGTTTGCCACATGGTATCTACTGCACCTTCAAATAGTGTATGTATGGGATTTTAATAGATGATAAACGTGGCATTTCATTTCAGTGGGGAAAAAGAGATGGTTTAATGTGATGACTGGCTATTCATTCGGATGCACTGACTGAAGTGAGAGCCATACACACAAAAATAAATTCTAGATGGATAAAGGACTAAACAAAACCCCAAAGCCATAGGTGAAAATAATGATAAATTTATTGCATAAAAATGTAAAGCTTTCATACAGCAAAACATTGTAAAGAAAGATAAAAGATTAATGACAAATTAGGTGAAAAATTCCACAACATATATGACAGATAATAGGTTAATGTCCTTAACATACAAAGAACTCTTACAAATCAATTTTTTAAAAAGGATGATCAGCTCCATAGAAGAACTGGCATAAATGAATCAGTCAGAAAAGCAATGGATAAATAAATTGTGATATATATTATATAATGGATCACTCTACTGCAATTAAAGTGAGCCACTAGGAAATATATGCAATAAGGGTTGTTTCCAGTTTGGAAGTGTTATGGGTAGTGCTGCCCTGTCTCTTGGTCCACATGGTAGTTCTGGGTCTAGGTCATTACCCAACAGATTTGCCACAGGCTATCTTTATGCTCAACTTTTGTAGATAATGCCAGATTGTTTTCCAAAATAATTATACCACTTTGAGTTTATTTTTGTATATGGTATGAGGAAATGTTCTAATTTCATTCTTTTACATGTAACTGTCCAGTTTTCCCAGCACCACTTATTGAAGAGACTGTCTTTTCTTCATTGTATATTCTTGTCTCCTTTGTCGTAGATTAATTGACCATAGGTGTGTGGGTTTATTTCTGGGCTCTGTATCCTGTTCCATTGGTTTATCTGTCTGTTTTTGTCTGTATTTGAGCCATTACCATACTGTTTTGATGACTTTAGCTTTGTAATACAGTCTGAAGTCAGGGAGCATGATTCCTCTAGTTCTTGCTTCTCAAGATGTTTTGGCTGTTCAGGATCTTTTGTATTTCCATATAAATTTTAGAATTGTTTGTTCTGGTTCTGGAAAAATGCCATTGGTATTTTGATAAAGATTGCATTAAATCTGTAGATTGCCTTGGGTAGCATTTTCATTTTAACAATATTAATTTTTCCAATCCATGAACACAGTACATTTGTCCATCTGTGTCATCTTCATCAGGGTCTTGCAGGTTTCCGAGTACAGGTCCCCCATTAGCCAAATCAGCTGGAGTATGATTGCAAACACTGAACTCATAAAAGGGATCCCAGGAGATCTGGGCGATGCAAGTACAGCATTTCTCACATTAGGTTCACTACATTCTGCTGCAGCCTCTCCTGGATTCTGGTTGGTCACAAGCTCTAGAAAACTTATAAAAGGGGGTTTTGTGGGATGGGCCAGAGCCCAGACTACTGCCTTTACTCCTTCTAGTGCTAATGGATGTCAAGGTTAATAATCTCTCTCTCTGCTACTGGATCAAGGCTCCATTTCTAATTTTTTAAATTTTAGCTTCACCTCATAAATTATAAAATTTCATTGTTCACATTTTTATTTCCAGTATAAAAGCACAACTCTCAAAGGTATTTGTTTTCACACATCAATGTTTTGTTTAACTGGTTATTGAGGAAACCAGTGGGAAGACAAAAGAGCTGGTTCCAAGAGCATTTGAAAAATAAAGATGTATGTGGTCAATGGGAAAAGAATGCCAAAACAAGATGATTAAGTTAGACATAAAAGTGGTTAACCTTTTACAGGGAGTCAAACCATATCACCTTATTGATTTCTGTAAATTAACCTCTAACCTTAATGGACTTTTACAGGACAGTAAACCATTCCCAACCTTATCTGTCAGGGATGGGGCGAGGTGGGGGTTCCTCTTGGGCAGTTAGGGTACAGAATTTCCTGGTACATTTTGTTGTGTCATTTCAGCAGGAAATTAGCTGAGGAGGGAGTAAAATGAGTGCATGATTAGAATTACAATGTTGTATCTCCTATCCCAGAGAGCCATGGATTTTCCTCATTTTTCTGTGGAAATATTAAAAATATGTCCTTTAGAAGCCTAGTATGATCATGACCTTTCTTGGTCACCACAGAGGAGGAAGTGGTGGCCGTGTCCGGAGGAGAATGCTTTCCAGCTGAGTTTCCTCATTGCTTTTTGCCTGATTACCTTGGAAGGAAGGACCAACCTGGGAGCGGCCGCAGCAAATGTGCAAGAGGTAAATTGGATGCAACAGCCCCAGAGAACGCAGGACGCATGACGATTGATTTGAGAGGCTTCAGGGCATATCTGCCGGGACTGAGGAGTTGAAATACATAGAAAAATGATGGCACCGTGGGCAGCGTGGGGCAGGAAGTGACCCAGAGGGCGGGCTCAGAGGGATGCTGGACCCGAATCAGGAAAGGGCCCAGGGCCAGGAAGGAAGGACCGGGCCTCAGTACTGCTGCTGCGCCTCGCAGCCCAGAAGCTCCAGCCTCAGGGCGATGTGGTGCGCCCAGCTCTGCGGGTGAATTCGAAGGAAGCGGGTAAACAGCGGGGGGTCTAGAGCATTCACCACGGGTGTGAAGGAGTCTTGATTTCCCCGAAAAATCTGAAAGAGGAGAGAGAGCATTTGTTGGTTGACAGGAAAAGAGTTATAATGTTTACACACACACACCCCAAGAGGCTCCCCAAGTCCATTGGCCTCCTGCTTGGTCTGTAACTCTCCCTAAGCTCCGCCCCCTCATGGGCACCCACCCCAATGCCCATCGCCCAGCACCCACGCTTTTTTTCACTTCCAGTTGAGGGATCCACGCTTCCGGTAGTCCAGGATTGAACCCTGGGAGGTGACTGGATGACTCGGTCCCCTGCCTCTGTACCTGGGAAAGTGGTTGTGACATCTAGAACTAAGAGCACCCTTGCTAACCTCCTGTGGAGGCCGTGCTTCCAGCTATGGCTTCCCTCTGGAATCTTCTCACCCACTTTCCCAACTAATTCAAGGAAGTTGTAAACATCATGATATTTTACTCCCAAATACTTCAACCTGCCAAGCCTTTGGGTCTCAGTTTAAATGTTATCTCTGAAACAGGACTCTTGTTGACTCTAAAGCTCCTCTTGTTCATTTCCTTTACACCATTCAGAATCTTCTCATTTATCTGTTTACCTGCTTATTGACCATTTCCTTTGTTTTCACCACCAAATGTCGGTTCCATGACAGCAGAGACCTTGGTCACTGACCTTCCACACGTACAATATATATAGTATATACATAGCAAATATACTATAAACATTTGTTAAAGTTTGTGTGTTTGATAAAACTTTCGGGAAACAAAAGAGATTCTTGGATAGATATTAGTGGCATACTTTGGAGGCTTGTACATCTTCTGTTAGACTTATTCCTTGATCTTTTCCCTCAAGAAACTGAAAGAATAATACAAGGAACACTTAAATCTCCTTTAATCTACAACAGACTCCTAGTCTCTGGTCTTTTTTTGTCCTTCATGGTGTTGACATTTTAAAAAGTCTAGGACCATTGTGTTGTAGAATGTCACACATTCTAAATTTGTGTGACTGTTTTCTTATTATTAGATTTCAGTTCAGCATCGTTAGTGAGAATATTAACTAGGTGATGTGTCTTTCCCACCATATCACATCAGAGGACACATGATGCTGATTCCTCCAGAGTTTGACCCTTAGTTAAGGTGATGTCCACCAGATCACTCTTTTATAAAGGTTAACAACTTCCCTTACCTAACAATCTGTGGGGTTAGACTTTGAGACTGTGTAAATATTCTGTTCTACATTAAGCTTTCATCCAATGGTTTTAGTATCTACTGAAGTTCCTTACAAGTATTATATACTGTATTGATGGTTGGTTTCTTAATTTTGTCATGTCTTCTACATTTATTAGCTGGAATTATTCTGTGGAGAAGAATGTCTCCTCTCCCTTTATATTTTGATGATGATAATGGACTCCAAGGTGTTCCAATAACACCTGGCAGTTTCCTGGCTCTGGTCTTGGAATCTCTAAGGATCCCAGGTTCCTTTTACTAGGATATGGTATTTGGAAACCAAGACTGTTCTGGGTTGGCTCAGGCTCTGCTCCAGGCCAAGGCTCATGTACACCATGTCTTCTCAGCTTGGACGTTTTTATCTCATGGAAGAGAGCAGAAGCACCAGAGACTGAGCCAAACACAGGATCACATTGAAAGCTTCTGTTGGAAAGTGGTTTATATCATGTCTACTTACACTGCATTGGTCGACATGAGTGAAGCCCAAAGTCAATGGAGTTTTCAAAAAAGGAGGAAGTGAAAATCAAGAATAATACCTTTGTGACTTCCCTGGTGGCACAGTGGATAAGACTGCACCTGCCAATGCAGGGGACATGGGTTCGATCCCTGGTCCGGGAAGATTCCACATGCCGTGGAGCAACTAAGCCCATGTGCCACAACTACTGAGCCTGCGCTCTAGAGCCCGCGAGCCACAACTACTGAGCCCATGTGCCTAGAGCCCGTGCTCCACAACAAAAGAAGCCACCTCAATGAGAAGCCCATGCACTGCAATGAAGAGTAGCCCCCGCTCGCCACAACTAGAGAAAGCCCGGGTGCAGCAACAAAGACCCAACGCAGCCAAAAATAAATAAGTAAATAAATAAATTTAAAAAAATAAAAGAATAATACCTTTTACCTCATCTGCTATGTTCAGTTCATTCATCACAGCAATGAGGTGATTCTACAATA
Organism: Mesoplodon bidens; assembly: GCF_964165515.1. Taxonomy (NCBI): domain Eukaryota; kingdom Metazoa; phylum Chordata; class Mammalia; order Artiodactyla; family Ziphiidae; genus Mesoplodon; species Mesoplodon bidens. The sequence continues at coordinate 1,019,496 of NW_027672558.1, read as the reverse complement.
TGTAGTCAGAGATAAGAGGTTTGGGTGGCTTGTTAGGTTTCTTAGTCCACAAGCACCCTCTACTGTTGATAAAGAGAAGTGCAATTTCTGTAACAGATGGGATAGGAAGATATGTCTTGTGATTTTGTGACTCATTTTTGCTTTTCCAGAGCACTTAATTTCCACCACTGAAACTTATGGTATTCTTTGTCTTCTAGTTATTCTGTGAGTTATGGGTGGTTTTATTTGCAATTTTAAAATATATCTACAGAGAGATAGTTAGACAGATGGTTTTTGAAGGCTGTATGGAGAGATTTAGGCAGCTGCCATTATTTGATGAGAATGTACAACTCAGTATTTGGAATTTTAAAATGCTATTTTAAATTATTTTTCTATTTGTCTCTGGCATGTAGAAATACAATAAAATTTTCTATTGATTTTGTTTTCAGCAAGCTTGCAAACTTATCTTAGTAATTCTAATAATTTAGATAGATAGATTCTTTTGGATTTTCTATGTATGCCATCGTATCTTCCACATATTATGAGAGATTTTTTCCCAATCCTTCATTTTCTTACCTTACTGCATTGCTTAGGACCTCCAATACAGTTTTTTTTTTTTTTTTTTTTTTTTTTTTTTTTTTTTTTTTTGCGGTACGCGGGCCTCTCACTGTTGGGGCCTCTCCCGTTGCGGAGCACAGGCTCCGGACGCGCAGGCTCAGCGGCCATGGCTCACGGGCCCAGCCGCTCCGCGGCATGTGGGATCTTCCCGGACCGGGGCACGAACCTGTGTCCCCTGCATCGGCAGGCGGACGTTCAACCACTGCGCCATCAGGGAAGCCCTCCAATACAGTTTTTAATAAAAGTGGATGGGGCAGATTAAAGATGGCTATGAATTTTTTTGATACTCCTCCCATGGAGAGGTAGGTGTATTTTGACATTTTTTTTTTTTTTGGCCGTGCCACGCAGCTTGTGGGATCTTAGTTTACCAGCCAGGGATTGAACCCAGGCCACTGCAGTGAAAGCGCCAAGTCCTAATCACTGGACCTCCAGAGAATTCCCTTGTTTTTTTTTTTAATTGAAGTATAGTTGATTTACAATATTGTGTTAGTTTCAGATATACAGTAAAGTGATTCAGTTATATATACATATATATTTTCCAGATTATTTTCCATTATAGGTTATTACAAGATATTGAATATAGTTCCCTGAGCTATACAGTAAATCCTTGTTGCTTATCTATTTTATGTATTGTAGTGTATATCTGTTAATCCCAAACTCCCAATTTATCTCTCTTCCCCCCACCCTTCCCCTTTGGTAACCATAAGTTTGTTTTCTATGTCTGTGAGTCTATTTCTGTTTTGTAAATGAGTTCATTTGTATCATTTCTTTTAGATTCCACATATAAGTGATATCATATGATATTTGTCTTTCTGTGTCTGACTTACTTCACTTAGTATGATAATCTCTAGGTCCATCCATGTTGCTGCAAATGGCATTGTTTCATTCTTTTTTATGGCTGAGTAGTATTGCATTGTATATATGTACCACATCATCTTTATCCATTCCTCTGTCCTTGGACACTTAGGTTGCTTCCATGTCCTGGCTATTGTAAATAGTGCTGCAGTGAACATTGGGGCGCATGTGTCTTTTGATTTGTTTTAAGTTGGGTTGGGCAATTGATTCTGTGGGCTGATAGAGTATGGCGGCAGAGGTGATGCTGTGCCAAGTTCAAGAGGACTGACAGCTTCCACCTTGGTTTCTTGGAATCTAGCTTTTATGTAAGAAGAGTGACTATCCTAAGACCACATGCTGAGAGGCCCTGAAGAGACACCAGTGGGTGAAAAGGTCAAGGAGAACCAAGATACCAGGCAGGTGAGCAAAGAAGCCATCTAGGAAGTAGATCCATCCATCCATACCCACTGACACCCCATGGATCACAGACAAACCAGCCAGACAGATCAACCTAAATTCCTGATCCACAAAATTGTGGCCAAGTTTCAGAGTAGTTTGTGATGCAGCAATAGATAAATAGTATCTTATTTTTAATCTCAAAGGAAACCTTTCTGTGTTTCACCTAAAATATTATATTTGCTGTAAAAGTTTTGTGAATATCCTTTATCAGATTGTGTAGTTTCTCTACTAGTCTTAGTTTGCTAAATTTTCCCATTAAGAATAGATATTGAATTTTATGAATCTTTTTCTCAGCATTTATTGGCTGTATAATCCTGAAGTTCATTAATGTGATGGATTGCATTAATTTTCTAATGTTAAGCCAACCTTGCATTCCTAGGATAAATCTAACACATACATATTGCTAATATTTTGTTTCAGATCTATGTTCATGAGTAAAGTTGGCCTATTATTTTCTTTTCTAATAAAATTGCCCTTGTTGTGATTTGTTGTCATCACTTAAAGAGTTGGATAATGTAAATACAAGCTTTTTCCATTTTTCTGGAAGAATCTTTGTAATAATGGTGTTATTTCTCCCTTGAAAATTTGGTAGAGTATTTAATATAGCCATCTAAATCTGGAGTTTTCTTTGTAGGAAGATTTTTGAACACCAATTCAATTTTTCAAAGGTTGTAGGAGTTTCTGCACTTCCACTGCAGGGGGCCCAGGTTCCATCCCTGGTCAGGGAACTAAGATCCTGCAAGTTGCGGGGCGTGGCCAATAAAAAAAAATGGTTGTAGGAGTTTCAGGGTTTTTGATTCTTTCTTGAGTAAGTTATATTTACTAGAAATTATCCATTTTACCTAATTTTCCAAATTTACTGTTATAAGGTTAATAAATATCCTCATTTTTTTTTATGTTGGCAGGATTTTACTGGGTGGTAAAATCAGTCATGCAAGTCGGAAATTTTTTTCGGCTGTGGCTGCACAGCTTGCAGGATCTTAGTTCCCCCACCAGGGATTGAACCCAGGCCCCCTGCAGTGGAAGCTCAGAGTCTTAACCACTGGACTGCCAGGGAAGTCCCTGAAAATTTTTTTTAGTTTTTGCTTGAATGCATGAAAAATATTTCACCAGATTTTCTTTCTTTGGGGGGCAGGTTTCAGATTTTTCCTTTTAGCCTCACATGGATATCATTAATTATCTTCTGATTTTCATTATTGCTTAGAAATCGCCTGTCAGCTTGTTACTCTTATTATGGTAATGTATGTGTCTTCTGGTTCCTTTTTTATTGTGGTAAAATGTACATAACATAAAATTTATCATCTTAATCATTTTAAATTGTAAAATTCAGTGGCATTTATTACATTCACCATTACCTAGTTCCAGAATATTTCTATCACTCCAAAAGGAAATCCAGTACCCATCAGGAAGCCACTCCCCATTTACCCTTCTCTCCAATCTCTGGTAATCACTAATCTGTTTTCTGTCTCTCTATATTTGCCTATTCTGGATATTTCATATAAATGGAATCATACAATATGTAGTCTTTCGTGTCTGACTTCTTTCACTTAGCATATTTTCAAGGTTCATCCATATTGTAGCATGCATCAGCATGTCTATGTTTTTTAATGGCTGAATAATATTCAGCTGTATGGATAGATCAGAATTTGTTTATCCACCAGTTGATGGACATTTGTGTCATTTTCACCCATTGGCTATTGTGAATAGTGCTGCTATGAGCATTTGCCTGCAAGTTTTTGTTAATTGCCTATTTTCAGTTCTTTTGGGTACATACCCAGTAGCAGAATTGCTGGGATCATATGGTAATTCTATGGTTTCTACAGTGGCTGCCAATTTCGCATTGCCATCAGCAGTATGGGTTCCATTTTTTCTACATCCTTGCTAACACTTCTTACTTTCTGTATTAAAAAAATATATAGCCATCCTAGTAAGTGTGAAGTAATATCTCATTGTGGTTTTGATTTGCATTTTTCTAATGACTAATGATGTTGGTGTTGATGTACTTGTTGGCCATTTGTATATCTTCTTTGGAGAAATGCCTATTGAAGTCCTTTGCCTATTTTTAAATTTGGTTGTCTTTTTGTTGAGTTTAAGAATTCTTTTCATATCTATTTTTTTTCTGTTGTTTGTGATTATGGTTCACATCTAAAAAACCATTTGTAAAATCTAAGGTCATGAAGATTTACCTCTATATTTTCTTCCAAGAGTATTAAAATTTTAGTTCTTATATTTAGGTATTTGATCTATTTTGAATTAATTTTTGTATATGGTGTGTGGTGACTTCATTCTTTTGCATGTGGCTATCCAGTTTTCCCAGCATTATTTGTTGAAGAGACTATTCTTTTCCCATTGAATGGTCTTGGCACCCTTATCGAAAATCAATTTACTATAGATGTATAGCATTATTTCTGGACTTGAATTCTATCTTTATGTCACTACCACAGTGTTTTGATTACTGTAGCTTTGTAGTAAGTTTTGAAATTGGGAAGTGTGAATCCTGTAACTGTTTTTTCAAGATTGTTTTTGCTATTTTGGGTCCCTTGCAATTACAGATGAATTATAAGATCAGCTTGGCCATTTCTGCAAAAATGGCCATTGGGATTTTGATAGGGATTGCACTGAATCTGTAGAAAGCTTTGGTTAGTAGTGCCATCTTAATAATGTGTTCCAATCTATTAACCCAGGATGTCTCTCCATTCATTTAGGACTTAATTTTTCAAGCAATGTTTTGTAGTTTTGAGTGTACATGTCTTGTACCTCCTTGGTTAAGTTTATTCCTAAATATTTTATTCTTTTGGATGATATTGTAAATGAAATTTTTTTCTTAATTTTCTTTTCAGATTTTTCACTACTAGTGTATGGAAACACAACAGATTTTTGTGTGTTGATCATGTATCCTACAGCTTTACTGAATTCATCTATTAGTTCTAATAGTTTTTTGTGGGTTCTTTAGGATTTTCTATGATAATATCATATCATTGGTGAAGAGAGAGAGTTTTACTTCTTCCTTTCCAATCTGAATGCCTTTTGTTTATTTTTATTTTTTGTAATTTCTCTGGTTATAACTTCCAGTACAGTGTTGAACAGAAGTGGTGAAAGTGGTCATCCTTGTTTGTTTGCCACTTCTCCACTATTTCTTTCATTCATTCTGGATTCCATATATATATATATATAGCTTCCTCTGTATAGCATATGTCTCAATTTCTTTTTCATATGTTTCACCTTCTGTGCTCCATTCTGGGTAATTTCTTGAGATATATGTTCCAGTGACTAAATTCTCTTTGGCTGTGCCCAATTCACTATTAAGTCTTTCTTTGATTTTTAAACTTCAACAATGATGTTTTTTAATTTCTAAAAGTACTGTTTTTTCCAAAACTGCCTAATAATTTGTCATTTATTTTTATGTTTCCATAGCTCATTGCTTTAAGTATTCTGTGCATAATTATTTTATGATATATATCTGATAGTGTCAATATCTGATATTCTTCAGATTCTAAATTTGTATTGATTGTTTCTGCCCATTTGTAGTCAAGTTGGCTTGTTATCTTGTATGTTTGCTGATCTATGTTTATGATCTTATCATTTTAATATGTAGGAATCCTGGAGACCTAAACTGGGAATGCTTTTTCTCTAGAGAAATCATTCTTCCAGAAGCCAGGAGGTGCTACTTATCTGCAACTAGTTCTACTACTTTCTGGGTTTCATTACTTAATGCAGAAGTCTCACATTCCATTCTTGCATTTTGCTCAAAGCTTGGTCTCCTGAGAACAACACTAATATAAGCATTTCCCTTTAGGAAAGTTCCTCCATTTTACATTTTCTGATTTTTCACCTCTCTTTGCTCTGATTTAAGCTCATTATTTTAAAATAAAAGCTCATTTTTTTTGTTTGTTTGTTTTGTTTTTTGCTGTTGGTGGTGAGGAGGCTGGAGAGTCCCCTTTCTTCATTGAGTGTAGCAGTGCATTAAGAAGTATGTACTATCAGTGCTATAGCCTTTTTAAAATTTTGGTGATATATACATAACATATATTTTAACATTTTAACTGTTTTTAAGTGTACAAGTACATTTGACAACAAGTACATAACATGTACATTCACAATGTTGTGCAACTATCACCACCAACCATCTCCAAAATGGTCTTGCAAAACTGAAACTCTGGGGAATTCCCTGCTGCTCCAGTGGTTCGGACTCTGTGCTCTCACTGCTGAGGACACAGGTTCAATCACTGGTCAGGGAACAAAGATCCCACATCCCACAAGCCGCGCAGCATGGCCAAAACAAAACAAAAAACCAAAAAATAAAAACAAAAACAAGGGGCCTCCCTGGTGGCGCAGTGGTTGAGAGTCCGCCTGCCGATGCAGGGGATACGGGTTCGTGCCCCGGTCCGGGAGGATCCCATATGCCGTGGAGCGGCTGGGCCCGTGAGCCATGGCCGCTGAGCCTGCGCATCCGGAGCCTGTGCTCCGCAACGGGAGAGGCCACAACAGTGAGAGGCCCACATACCGCAGAAAAAACAAAACAAAACAAAAAAAAAACAAAACAAAACTGAAACTCTGTCTCCATCAAACAATAACTCTCCATCCTCCCCAGCTCCCAGCCTCTGGTAACCTCTATTCGACTTTCAGTCTCATTGTAATTGTTAATTTTACATGTCAACTTGTCTAGGCATTACGGTGTCCAGATATTTGGTCAAACATTATTATGGGTGTGTTGGTGAGGATGTTTTTGGATGAGATTAACATTTAAATAGTAGAGTGAGTAGAGCAGATTGCTGTCTCCCCGAAGCGGGTGAGCATTATGCAATCAGTTGAAGGTCTGAATAGAACAAAAAGGCTGACCCTCGTCTGAGTAAGAGAGAATGCTTTTTGCATGGCCCATTTGAATTGGGACATTGGGTTTTTTTCTAGCCTTTGGGCTCAAACTCAAATATTGGTTCTTCCTGGGTCTTGAGTCTACCAGCCTTCAGACAGGAACTACACCACTGGCTCTCCTCGTTTCCAGACCTTCACACTCAGACTGAAACTTATGCCATTGGCTCTCCTGGTCTTCAGCTTGCTGACTCACCCTGCAGAGCTTGAGACTTGTCAGCCTCCATAATCATGTGAGTCAATTGGTTCTGTTTCTCTGGAGAACTCTGACTAATATACTCATATAAGTGGAATTATACAATATTTGTCCTTTTATGTCTGCTCTAATTAATTTAGCCATGCATGTTACAGCATGTATCAGAGATATGCCCTTTTTAAAATGGGAATGTCCTCTAGAACATACATTATCAGTACTCTGGTTCACTAAACTGCCAGAAGCAAAAATGTTTAATCCAGCCTTGAGGGAACAAGGAATTCTTCTTGGAGGAGATGATGTTTATCTGAGACTTGAAGAATGCACCAGGTGAAAGGGTCAATAAGAAGTACCTAGAAAAAACGTTCTAGGTAGAAGAAACAGTACATATAAAAGCCTAGTGTGAGAAAGAACATGCTGTTTTTAGGGACTTGAGGGTTTCTTAGTATGGGTGGAGCTTAGAAAGCAAAGGAGCAAGTAGCAAGAGACTATGCTAGAGAGCTCGGTAAGGGCCACCATCCTGCATGGCATCAACATCTACGAGGATAAGCAGCTTTCGGTTCTACTCCGCCCTTTCCTGGGATGATACATTCTTGCTTGGAGTCACTGTGTCCTCCCAGAATGCCTTTCATAGTGTCCTATTACTATAGATACTCAGTAAAGTTTATCCTGAAAGTCTGGTCATATATCAACCTTGTTATGTTTCTAAATGTCAAGTTCTAAGACAGGCTTTGTGCCTTTCCTGTGAGATTAGCGTACCTTTACTTTGCCATTCTGAAGAAACAGAGTCCAGTTATGGCCATCTTGACTACTGGATATGAGGAACTCCTTCACATACATGCTGGTAAGCAGAGATTTCACCCCCTGGGTGGTTATTCCTGTGACTCTCATTGTCTTCTGGAAGTCCACTTGCAGCCACTGTTTTTGATTATTTGCCTGAGGAAGTAAGAGTAGTATCTTTTTGGTCACTATTTGCTCCCAGAAATCCCCAAATCCCTTCTTAATCACATCACAGCACTTATCACTCTGCATATTAATTACCTGTTTGTCAGTCTCCCTTATTAGACTCGAAGCAAATTGAGGGCTGAAATTTTTCATAATTCATCTCTGTATCCCCAGGGTTAGCCACTTAATAGGGGCCCAGTAAAGGTTTGCTGAATGAATATATGAGTAATATACAGACTGACTAGAGTATTAAAAGTTTGGCAATGTGTTATACAACCTATTTTGTTTAAAATAAGCCCCTGGAGGAACGGAGACCATTAACTCCATCCATTTCCCCAAGCTAGTCAGTGATTGAAAATCACAAACTGAGTGGTTCCAGAAAAGAACTGTGCCCAATGAACTGTACATAACTATGACCCTTTGCTTTGTTGATATTTCTCTGTAAAACTGGATTTCAGCCACTCCAATTCTTTGACAAATATTAGCCCAGTACTACATATAGATATTCTGTTTCTAGGAGGTTCAATTGGGGTCATTTTCCCCCAATGAATGCTGTGTGAATTCACATGGCACACCCACTAAATAAATATCTGTCGGATTTTCTGTGCGTAGTCAACTTTCCTTGACACTCTTTGTGGGAACAACCAGGTGATAGAAGTAACTGAAGAAACAGTCAAGAGCTTACCCTATTCTTTCCCAACCACTACTCCTTTTTCTCCATCAGTTATACGGCAAATTTGTTCTCTCTTACCCGGGGTCTCCAGGCATTAGTCCTCCCTTGGAGGTGAAGTCGGGCTTGTGAAGGAGACCAGGTGGCAAACATATTGCTTAAGTGGGATGAGGCAGTAATCTGTGCATCTGATATTGCTTTACTCTCCATTCCCAGTGCCATGTTGCAACCTCAGAGAAATGAAAGGAGAATGTAATCACAAAACAAGTTGCAGCTGACGTTCTGCTGGCCTGTCTCCACTGATATGTTCTAGGGCTACTGTCATCACGAAGTCATTTCCCAGGCACTAACTTTTGCATGTTATTTTTAAGATGCCCCCTATTTTCTGGTCAGCTCTGTTCAGCTCTGTTGGAGTTTGATTTGCCTTGTTAATAGTAGTGTAGGAGGTGGCTGCCCCTGGGGAATCCCATGGTTAGGATGACCAAGTCATGGGTTTGCCCAGGACTGTACTGGTTTTAGCACTGATAGTTCTGTGTCCTGGGAAATCCCACCAGTCTCGGGAAAACTAGGATGGTTAGTCATCCTACTCATGGTTGGGACAGGTAACAACATGGGATGACTTGACACTTACTGTTTTTTGTTTTTGTTTTTGTTTTTGTTTTGCGGTACGTGGGCCTCTCACCGCTGTGGCCTCTCCCGTTATGGAGCACAGGCTCCAGATGCGCAGGCTCAGCGGCCATGGCTCACGGGCCCAGCTGCTCCGCGGCATGTGGGATCCTCCCAGACCGGGGCACGAACCCGTATCCCTTGTATCGGCAGGCGGACTCTCAACAACTGCGCCACCAGGGAAGCCCGACACTTACTGTTTAAATCACAGCCCATCAACTCCATGCGAAGAGTGCTGCGGATGCTGTAATGCGTTGGGTGCAAACGGACATACCGAGCAATAATTGGAGGGTTAAAAATATTGTGTTTTATCCCAGATGAATCCACATTGCCAAAGAAGACCTGTAGGGAGGTATTAGCACAGATACATGTAAAATGAAGAAAGAATAAGAAGCAATTCCTCCCAATCATATCTTTCTTCTAATTTGCTCTGTGCATTTCTCAACAGCACCAAACACCCAAATAAAACCATTCTGGCTAGCCAGATGTTAGAATGTAATATGTGAAGGAGAAAATCACAGGGAGAAGAATGGAACAAGGGAGATTAGGTCTGAGCAGGTTAAGCAGTCTACTTTGGGGTCCTGTAAAACGGTCATTCATCAAAGTTGTGGAAGCCATTTAGGCCTTTGCTAATCCAGTGTGGGCCACAGGCCAGCTGCATTAGAATCACCTGGGAGCAATTAGACATGCAACATCTTGAGCCCTATTCCAGATCTACTGAATCAAACCATAAAGTTTGAGAAACACTAGCTTAGGGCAGAGTCAGCTGCAGCTGTGAAAGGGAACTTGGAGTAGGCAGCTTACCATACTGGTCTCAGAATGATCTTCCAATAATGTGTGTGTGTGTGTGTGTGTGTGTGTACTGTGGGGCGTTAATTAATGATTCCTTGTGTATGAATTCATGAGACACGTTAATATCCAACTTCTGGGGTTTAGGAACTTGACATGTCTAGGTTCTACAGAAAAGTACATGACATATTTATGGAATAAGGAACACAGTTTGAGAAATATGGTAGTAATTCCAATTCAAAAGGCCTAGATTTAAATCATGGTATATAGAAAAAAGAAAGCTGAAAATCCTCTCTCATAAAACACCTGGGATTCTGTATCTGCTTGAATACACTAAAACAGGAATCAATGTATGGCTGTTATATAATCAGACATCAGAGTTATAGTATTATGGGGAATTTAAAAATTTGTTCTTCCATGTAAAAAATTTTTCTTCCTATGGGATAAAAATGTTAATAAATGTATAGCATTGCCCCAGAAATCACAGCATTTAAAAATATTTTTATTGGAGTATAGTTGATTTACAATGTTGTGTTAGTTTCTGCTGTACAGCAAAGTGAATCAGTTATACACATACATGTATCCACACTTTTTTAGATTCTTTTCCCACATAGGTCATTACAGAGTACTGAGTAGAGTTCCATGTGCTATATAGTAGGTCCTTATTAGTTATCTATTTTCTATATAGTAGTGTGTATATGTCTATCCCAATCTCCCAATTTATCCCCCGCCTTACCCCCGTGGTAACCATAAGTTTGTTTTCCACATGTGTGACTCTACTTCTGTTTTGTACATAAGTTCATTTGTACACTTTTTTTCGATTTCACAAATAAGTGATATCATGTATTTGTCTTTGTCTGACTTACTTCACTCAGTGTGACAATCTGTAGGCACAGCATTATTTTTGATAAATAGATCTGCTTCATTTTTAACTCAATTATTGTGTCTTGATTAGATACCTTCTTAGGAAGACAATGTATTAATTCAACAAATAACTAATGACTACACAAATCCTAGATTCCATGTATTATGTGCCAGAAACTATGTGCTAGGTGGCTTCACTGGTGAATTCTAATAAATGTTTAAAGAATTAATGCCAATCTTTTCCCAAACTCTTCCAAAAGATAGAAGAGGAGGAAAAACATCCTAACTCATACTATAGGGCCAGCATTACCTTGATACCAAAGCCAGACATATATACCAGAAGAAAGAAAATTACAGACCAATAGTCTTTATGAATATAGATGCAAAAATCCTCAGAAGAATTCTAGCAAGCTGAATCCAGCAGCATATTATAAATATTACATTCCTTGTCCAAATAGGAATTATCCCAGGAATGCAAGGATGGCTCAACATAAGAAAACTGATTAATCAAAACTACATTGATAAAATGAAGGGGGAAAACACCCTCATGATCATCTTAGTTGATGCAGAAAAAGCATTCAACAAAATCCAACAACATTTCATGATTAAAACAAAAACAAAAAAGAAAACACCCAGCAAACTAAGAATAGAAGGGAAATTCCTCAACAAAATAAAAGGCTTTTATGAAATACCCTAGCTAATGTCATACTCAATGGTGGAAGACTGGAAGCATTTCCCCTAACATCAGGAACAAGAGAAGAATGCTTGCTTTCAGTGCTTCTACTCAAGACTGTAATGGAAGTCCTACTCAGAACAATGAGGCAAGAAAACGAAATGAAAAGCATCCAAGTTGGAAAGGAAGTTGAACTACTTCTATTCTCAGATGACATGCTCTTCTGTACAGGAAACCCTAAAGAATCCACAAAACACTATTAGAGTTAACAAACGAATTCAACCAAGTTGCAGTATACAAGATCAACACATAAAAATCTGTTGTGTTTCCATATCCTAGCAATGAAAAAATAATCCAAAATGAAATTGACAACAGTTCTATTTCACACAACATCAAAAGGAACAAAATACACAGGGATAAATTTAGCCAAGGAGGTGCAAGGCTTGTGCACCAAAAACTACAAAGCACTGCTGAAAGAAATTAATGATGACCTTAAAAAAAAAGGGGGAAAGATAGCAGATTTTGTGGACTGGAAGACTTAATAACTGCTAAGATGGCAATCCCACCCAAAGTTGTCTAGAGATTTAATGAAATCCCTATGGAAATCGCAATGCTCTGTTTTACAGAAATGTAAAAGCCAATCCTAAATGCATATGGAATTTCAAGTGACGTTGAATAGCCAAAATGATCTTGGAAAAGAAGAAAAAGGTTGGAGGACTCACACTTCCCTATTTCAAAACTTAGTCCAAAGCTACAGTTATCAAAACTATGTGGTACTAGCATAAGGATAGACACATAGATCAGTGGAGTAGAACTACGGTCCAGAAATAAACCCATAGATGTATCCCATGGGTTGTAAACCCAAATGAGTGGAAAACAGGTGTTCAAACAGAACCCTGTACAGGAATGTTCAACAGAGCACTATGCCCATCAGGCACAAGGTGGAAGTCACCCAAATGTACATCAGCTGCTGAGCGGATACACAACATGTGTGGTCTAGCCATGCATTGGAATATTATTCAGCCTGCTGAATATTATTCAGCCAGGAATATTATTCATTTGGAAGTAGATTTATAGTCGTGATGGTGGCCCAGCACCGCCAGTGTATACTTAGTGCCCCTGGATGTTCTGCCATTAGCTGCCTTCTCTGTACAAAGTTCCCGTCCGGTGGACAGTGGGAGTTCCACCAAAGAGAGTCCAGCGAGCACGGCGAGCAGGATCCTGCCAATGCCATTTCTTTGCAGGCCCAGGACCCCGGCGGTGGGGGTGGGGGCGGGGTGAGGTGGGGTGGAGGAGGGGTTATGGGAAAGCAGTGACCTCACAGGGTGCTACCCGACCAATGAGGGCCCGGCCTGTGGTCGCTAGGATACGGAGGAGGGGCCTGAGAACACCGGTTGTCTTGAGATGTTGGGACCAGCAGGCACAACCGACAGCCCCTCATCCCGCCGCACCTCATCCCAGCGCACCGCAGAGAGAGGCCGTCGCAGAAAGCGCGCCCAACGGCCAGCATGCCGGGGAAGAGGGGCGGTCGAGGGTCACCCGGTCGCCGCTCCCGCACCCCCCCGAGCCGAGCTGTCCTTCTCCGTGAGCCACATGGAGCGCCTCCTGCGGGAGGGCCACTACGCCCAGCGCCTGAGCTCGTCCGCACCCGTCTACCTAGTGGCCATCATCCAGTACCTGACGGCCAGGGTCCTGGAGCTGGCGGGCCATGAGGCCCAGAACAACGGCAGGAGGTGCCTCACTTCCGGAGCTGATGGACATGGCGGCCCGCAGCAACGCGCTGCTCCCCGACTTGTTCAGGACTATAGCACCATCTCCCAGGTGGCCCCGGCCCAGCACTAGCTGCCCAACGACACCTGGGTCCCCGGACCCCGGGGGGGTGGCCGTCAGGCGCCAGGCCCGCTCACTGACCGACTGCACAGCCCGGGCGGCCCCGGCCTGCCCGCCGCCTTGGGCACAGTCATTGCGAGTCAATAAAGTGTTTCAAGAGACCCCCTGCGCGTGCTTCACTCACTTGGCGTGGGAGGTGGTGGTGGTGGGACACCCTTCGTCGGAGGGATGGGGGCGGGGCGGTCTGGCCAGAGTTGGGGGGTGGGGGGCGTGGAGCCGGGGGTACAGACAGAGAGGAGCGGTCTCTCACGGTGACAGTGCCTGGGGTGGCCCTGGGTGGGAGAGGCTGGCTGCGGCGGGGGTGGGGGCGGACTGGGGCCTGGGGTGAGGCGGGACAACGGAAGGCTCCCCCGCTGGCTCTGAGCAAGTCGGAGCCAGGCCAAAGTCCCCAGAGGGACGGGGTTCCTTGCGGCGGCAGTCGACACTGTGAGGGCGGCGTCGTGATAGGATGAAGGTGCCAAGGCGACCGACCGCCCTGGGTGCGGGAGGCAGGGGTGGGTGGACAGAGCGCTTGGCATGGACTCCCATGGGGCAGGGGCTTTGACGGGAAGATTGAGGCGTGATCGGGATTGGGGTGGGCGGGACACAATCAACACATAGGCAAAGTGGAAGTAGGGTCACGCGGGGTCAAGAGTTTTTGGTTGTGTTCCCCTAGAGATGCCAAGGGATGCCCTGCTTGGCAACCTGCGTAAACAAGCTGTCACCTACCGGTTGGGGCCCTGGTCTGGGAAGATCCTACATGCCGCGGAGCAAGGAAGGCCGTGCGCCACAACTACTGAGCCTGTGCTCTAGAGCCCAAGATCCACAACTACTGAGTCCGTGTGCCACAACTACTGAAGCCCACGCGCCTAGAAGCCATGCTCCACAAGAGAAGCCACCGCAATGAGAAGCCCGCGCACCGCAAGGAAAAGTAGCCCCCGCTCGCCACAACTAGAGAAAGCCCCTGCACAGCAACAAAGACCCAACACTGCCAAAAATAAATAAATTAAAAAAAAAAAGCTGTCACCTAGCAACAGGGGGCGTCCAGACACGCCCCGCCCCAGCACCATTGATCTGATCACAGAACCCCGAACGGCGGGCCAGGCCCCACCCCAGGTCCCCCGATTTGCATACGCCACCCGCAGCCAGTCCCGACCGGGCCTCCGTGCTTGCTATTTTGCATATCACCAGGGCGACGAGAGCTCCGGGCGGCCGAGCCGGCGCGGTCGCGTGGTGGGCTGTAGCCCGACACAGGGCACGTCTCAGCCCGCCGCCGTCGCCCAGCACGTGCGCCCACTTGCGTCAGCGCGCCCGGAAGTGCCTAAGCGGCGAACATGGCGGCTTCCGTGCCCGGCCTGGGTGGCGGTTCGGGCCCCGGGCTTGAGGCCGGGGACTTCCTGGCGCGCTACCGCCAGGTGTGCAACAAGCTGAAGAAGCGGTTCCTGCGGAAGCCGAACGTGGCGGAGGCCGGCGAGCAGTTCAGCCAGCTGGGGCGCGAGCTGCGCGCCCAGGAGTGCCTGCCGTACGCGGCCTGGTGCCAGCTGGCCGTGGCCCGCTGCCAGCAGGCGCTCTTCCACGGGCCCGGGGAGGCGCTGGCGCTGACCGAGGCCGCGCGCCTCTTCCTGCGGCAGGAGCGCGACGCGCGCCAGCGCTTGGCCTGCCCCGCTGCCTACGGGGAGCCGCTGCAGGCCGCTGCCGCCGCCCTGGGCGCCGCTGTGCGCCTGCACCTGGAGCTAGGCCAGCCGGTTGCCGCCGCCGCGCTCTGCCTCGAGCTGGCGGCCGCCCTGCGCGACCTGGGCCAGCCGGCCGCCGCCGCCGGCCACTTCCAACGCGCCGCGCAGCTGCAGCTGCCCCAGCTGCCCCTGGCCGCCCTGCAGGCGCTCGGCGACGCCGCGTCCTGCCAGCTGCTGGTGCGCGACTACAGCGGTGCCCTGGCGCTCTTCACGCGCATGCAGCACCTGGCGCGGGAGCACGGCGGTCACCCGGTGCCGCCGCCGGGGCCGCAGCCCCCGCCGCAGCCGCAGCCCAAGCCGCCAGGGCCGCAGCCCGGGGCCGGCGCGGCCTCCGCCCCACCGCTCGCGCTGCTCCCGCCCGGCGCGGGGTCCGCGGCCGCGCCCTCCCCTGCCGCGCTGGGCGCCTTCGCCGACGTGCTGGTCCGCTGCGAGGTGTCCCGCGTGCTGCTGCTGCTGCTCCTGCAGCCGCCGCCCGCCAAGCTCCTGCCAGAGCACGCGCACACCCTGGAGAAGTACTCCTGGGAGGCCTTCGACGGCCACGGGCAGGACAGCAGCGGCCCGCTTCCCGAGGAGCTCTTCCTGCTGCTGCAGTCCTTGGTCATGGCCACCCACGAGAAGGACACGGAAGCCGTCAAGTCGCTGCAGGTGGAGATGTGGCCCCTGTTGAGCGCCGAGCAGAACCACCTCCTGCACCTCGTTCTGCAGGAAACCATCTCCCCGTCGGGCCAGGGGATCTGATGAGTCACTCCCAGCGACTCTGTGCCTGTCCCCGAACCTCACGCACCCGCCTGCGCGTTTACGGGGACACAAGAGGCGTTGACCCAGCGCTTCTGCCTTTGCAGTGTATCTTACCCCCTGTTGCCACCAGAGGAATGTGGTTGACTACAAGTTACGTTGTTTCCACAATAGTGGCAGAAAAAAAACCATATGGTAGAATCGGCGTAGAGTCTCCGATTCTCTTCCCCAGAAACTGCAGCAGAACCATGAGCGTCCCTTCCGCCCCCTTTCCTCTTCTGTTTTCACCCAGCTGTCCCCACCCACCCCTCTTCCCCCGCAAGGCTCCCCTGCCCCCGCCTCCTTCTTTCCGACTGAGGATTAATTTGCACAGCTCTGGCTTGCTACTTAAGCTGCATGACTTTTTCACGGTGACTCTGATTGCTTAGCGTATTTCGATGTCCGCCTGCGTGATGGCCCAGTTCCCCCTGTGTTTCATGCGCCCCGCTGTGTTTCGCTACAGCCCTCAGTCCATGATAAAGCCATTCTGACTCTCCTAGCTTGTGGTTCTGATTTACTTTATCTGTAAAATGGGAATAGCTTATCTACCTGGCAGGAGGCGGCAAGCAGAAGCAGATAGCTCCCTTTTAGCTCCAAGATGGGTTCGTTCATTCGAAATGGACAGTGTGCCTATGAATCTACAGAGATCATTTGCAATGTGGTCCTTTCTCAGCTGCAGTGCGAATGTGTTCGGTGCAGAGCGGGGTGGGAGAGGCGGTGAGGGTGAGGGCAGGGTGGGCTCCAGAGCAGAGGTGTCAGATGTGCACTGGAGTTTTCAGTTCTGGCTCCATTTCGAGAGGTACAGGTAATCCACGTGGCAGCTTTTATTTGTAGTGCGGGTCCTTCTACAAATCTTAGTTAACTCATATGTAAAATCAGCATGCTGCTTTGGTATTGTGTGATCGTGTGTATGCCAGACTGTGCCCTTGTTCCCCCAAAGCAGGATGGTGTTCCATTTTTAAACACTAAATTTCCAAGGCTTTTTGGTCCAAACGTTGCATGCAAAGCGACTTAGCTCTTTTCTCAAATTCACTTTTATTTTCTTTAGTGTTGGGAGTGATGGTAGGAACTCTTCAGAATATAATCTCAGTCATTTGGCTTTGGGAAAACGCATCCTTTAGGCTGAAGTTGTAGACAGCACTAATCTTTTGAGGTGAGATTTAAGGACACAGTTTGGGAACAGATCTTGGTTTTGCGTATGTGGGCGGGGGGATATGTGGAGTGTTGTCACTCTGAGTTAAGTGTCCCAAAGTGGATGGGGCTTTTAGGGTATTCTTTTCTACTTCTATTTCAGCAGTGGCTAAGGAAATGTGGGGAGGCCCATTTGAGACAGATTCAGCCACCCTTCCTGTGCTCTCACTTGTCTGCCAGGAAGGGTCTTTCCGAGCCCTAAAAGCCTAGTCCAGCTTGTTGCCAAAGTGGTAAGGGTGCATGCTCCCTTGTGCTTTTGCTTTTTCTGGTACACTCTTTTCAGCCTGGGCTGCAGCTCTGGCCACCTTCCGTATTGTCCTTATGACAAGAATGCGTAGGAATTATGGACTGTGACTGGTGACAGCATTTGGGTTTGGGCGCAAGGAGAAGCCTCCTTAGACCTCTGGTCTAAACTCCTTGCTTTGAGGAGGTTGGGGGAGGGATTACCAGAGAGCCTGGTATTGGGTATACAAGTGTAACTATAGAAAACTCTAAAGATTTTTTTCCATTTGCCATTGGTTCATTTATGTATCTCCCTCAGAAACTTCATAGCACGGAGAGCTGGGCCAAGGCCAGATTTCAGTGATTTTGACAGAAATCTCTTGCTATATTTCAACTTATGGTGACAGGACATGATTAGTGTTCTTTTTAACTTGAAAACCAGAGGGAAATATCTGCATCACTGAAATGTTCATTGACAATTCAAAATTAACATTCAAAATATTATGAAATATTGAAAATAGTGGCAGTGAAGCAATGATCCTGAAAGGGTGCTTGGGCTCCCCTTTATAAGGGACTTCTATGATGAGAAATGTTGCTTATGAAAAAATATTTTGCATGTAAATGGTACAAAGATATTAAATCATTTGAGAGCCACTATACTGGAGGAAGATGACCAAGACTGCAATTTGTAAATTGGGCAAGCTCTGGGATAGAAGGGTTCTGGTTCATATGAACTGTCTAGGCATCTCTACTGCCATTAGACTAGACCGCCAGTCCACAAAAACTTTCTGTAAAGGAGGAAAGGGAAATATTTCAGTCTTTCACACCACATAATCCTCCTTGTTTGTTTGTTTTTGAAACTTTAAACATGTAAAGACCATTCTTAACTCACAGTCCATGCAAAAGCAGGTTGTAGTCCAAGTCCATGGGCTGTAGCTTGTGCAGCCCTTCACTAGAACCTAGAACATAGTAGTTACTCAATAACTGTTAAAGGAATGACCCTCATGAGTGTAGTTAATAACTATTTTATCTTTGTCATTGAACAAGAAAGGTTGAAAATAAATGAACTAGTCATTTAACTCCAGATTCTAAGAAACAAGAAAATAAATGAAAGTGAATTTTTAAAATTTTAAACAAATTAATTAATTAAAAAACAACACCTTCAAATCTATGTTTGATTTTAAGACCAAGAGTTGATTCTTTTAAAACCCAATAGAATAGATAAACACTCACCAACTCTGATAAAGGGGGAAAAAGAGAGATACATGTGTGTATGTAGGTAAAGATATATGGCATGGGAAGGGAGATAGAACTTTAATGTACACATTTACAGAAATTAACTATAGGTAACAGAAAATGAGAATGCCAGTAATCAGATAAGGAACGGAAAAGATAGTTCAAGTATCTACCACTAAACGAGGCACAGTGGCTTTTCCATCCAATGTTCATTAAACAGATGATTACTACATTAATTAAACTATTCTAGAGCAATAGTTTAATGGAAAAAGATGGAAGCTCTTACACTGTTTTCAAGGTTAGTATAACTCTAATGCCAAAGCCTGATAAATACAGCCCCCCAAAGAGGTAAAACAACTTTATTGATTGGTGCAGATAGAAAAACTCTAAACAAAATGTTAGCAAATTGGATCCAGCTAAACTTTAAATGACGGATACACTATGACTTAAGGGCAGTTTTCCCAGGAATGCAGCACCACGTTGTGCTGGAGCCCCAGCTAGGACTGGCTTGTGAGAGCCCGTTGTGGGCGTCTGCTCCCAGCTCTGCATTCAGTGACACTGTGTCAGCACCTTGAAATCAGGTGTCATGGGAATATTTACATCATGGAAATCAGCAAAGACTACAAATAAAGGCCTTTGTGCTGACTGCCCCCCACTTTGCCCCAGAGCTGGTTGTTAAACATTTGCCAGCCCACCACTGAATGTGAGTATAATGTGACAATAGCAAAGAGAAGAAATGTGATCATAGCCAAGATGCTGAGAAAGCATTTGATGAAATTCTACAGCCATTCCAAATAAAGTAGGAGTAGCAAGAAACGTTAAATGTGATAAAAATATTTGAAACTAACAGCATGTTAAACAGCAAAATATGGGATCCATTCCCATTAAAGTCAGAAGCAAGATCTGCTAATATTTAATCAACATATGCTAATATATCTATACATATATATCACACTGCAAACAAAAGAAGAGCAAAGAGCATTTTGGTCACCATCCAAGTCTACAAAGACTAATCTGCTGCAGCCGCTGATGGACAGCGCACTTGGTGTTCAGAGGAGGAGATGAATGGGACAACAGGATGAGGCACTCTGTGCTTTAGACAGGAAATTAAAGATGAGAACAGGATGCTCTGTGTTTTGGACGAACAGGCCGTTAGGTAGTTAATATGCATTTCAGGAAGAATTTTAATGAACCGTGCTTCTTGCATCTTCCCATACATAGAAAAACACTATAATCGTGAACTTGAGGTATCTGTTCTTTGTGAAGAGTAGGAATATTTTACCAAGATTTATGCTTGACTGCATGTATTCCTTAACAAAAAAATCATATGTAAACTAGCCT
Source organism: Mesoplodon bidens (assembly GCF_964165515.1). NCBI lineage: Eukaryota > Metazoa > Chordata > Mammalia > Artiodactyla > Ziphiidae > Mesoplodon > Mesoplodon bidens. The sequence continues at coordinate 999,571 of NW_027672558.1, read as the reverse complement.
CCCCCCAACCCCTTTGGAGCAGTTCCTCAGAGCTATCTGAGAGGCTGTCTCCCAGGCTATAGTCATCAGTAAGACCCTGAATAAAACTTGATTCACAACTCTCACGTTGTGTATTTTTCTTTTAGTTGACAACACAATATATAATATTTATGTGTTTGTATATGTGTCTGTGTGTGCGTGTATTAATCGCAAAGGCATTTAGAGTGATTACTATTTCCGGTTTACCAGGTCCTGTCAGCATAATGTCATCCATGTAATGGACCAGTATGGTGTTCTATGGGATGTCAAGATGTTTGAGGTCCCTAGGGTCTATATTATGATAAGGAACAAGGGAAGTGGCATTGCCTTGAGGCATGAACAGTAAAGTTAATACTCTTGTTCCTACTTCACAAATGCAAATCTATTCTGATTTTGGTTGTCAATGGAACTGAAGAAGAAAGCATTTTCCAGGTCTGTAGTTCCGTATCAGGTGCCTGAGGTTGTGTTAATGTGCTCCAGAGGAGATACTACCCCTGGAATTGCAGGGGTTTTGTCATCACCACCTGATTAAATTTGTGATGATCTGTCATTTTTCCATGACTCGTCTGGCTTTTGTAGTGGCCAAACAGGGGCCCTAAGGAGACTAGCCATTGGCTTGGGAAGCAACTATTCAAGGTGTAGTCCCTGAGAGACTTGTATGCAGAGCATGGATGACTGCTTCAGAGACTGGGGAAGGGTTGCCTCTTCAGGCAAAGGAGGTTCAGGGCAAATTGGAGGTTTGCAGTTCTCAGCCTCATGCGTGTCTGCCTACATGTACCCATCCCGGGATTTCCCTGCTGGTTTAGTGGTTAAGACTCCAGGCTTCCACTACAGGAGGCATGGGTTGGATCCCTAGTTGGGGAGCTAACATCCTGCATGCTGTGCGGCACAGCCAATTAAAAAAAATGTACCCATCCCTGGTCTCAGAGTTCCATTCCTTTCCACCAGTGCCCTTACCTTAGCATAATAGGCCTGGTGGGACTGACCATTTAATTCTCACTGTGACTCTGCAATTCATATGCTCAGCTCCTAGATTTGGTATTAAGTCCAAGTATCTGCCTATAACCACAGGACATGGAAGCCTCCTCCAGAGCTCCATGGATGCATCCTGATTCTCTATGTATGTTCATGGGTGTTCTGTATATATGTTCATAACATTTAATTTCTTTTTCCCCTATGTATGCCATAAAAGGAAGGGCCATAAAAAGAAGACAGGTCACTCTACAATCAGGTATGCTAAACTTGTTGCCATAGCAACTAAATGCCACTGTCAATTTAATCTCCCAATGTCTTCCTCACCATCTGTAGCTCATCCCATTGTATCACTCACTGGTGATAATCTGAGAAATTGTGATGCCACCGCATGTCATAGGTTACTCAGCATCCAGTCTTCTCCCCAAGCAAGGAATTATACCTGTGTTCCTTGAATATATTAGCAACGTAATCCTAGAATTCCATTCTGAAGGTCTGTTTCCTGGGGCTGCTTTTGGCACCAATTACTGTATGAGGCAGGGTTCCAGCAAGAAACATGGAACACTAAAATTCGTATAATTTGAGGAAAGGTTAATAAAGGTACTAGTTAAGAACGTGGGGGCAGGGTACCGCCATCCCTAGGCCTGGAAGGATGAGGAGAAGATTAGGTAGACAAAATGAGCAGAAATTCTGTACATTCCTCCCATTGAGAAGTGGGGTCTGGGTCCCTTCCCCTTGAATGTGGGTGGATGTGTGACCTTCTTATAACCAACAGAATGTATTGGAAGTGATACTACATGACTTAAAAGACTAAATCAGAAAAGGTGATGTCATCTCCACCTTGCTAGCTGGGCCAGTCATGCTGGAGTCCCTAAGATGCCTTGAGACAGTCATGCTGGGAGAAGCTACTTCAGTCAACAGCCCCAGAGGTCACTCAGCACCAACCACCAGACATATAAGTAAAGATGCTTCCAAATGATTCCAGCCCCTAGCTGTCACGTCTTCCCAGCTGAGGCCCCAGATATTATGGAGCAGAGAGACAGGCCATCCCTGCTGTGCCCTGTTCAAAGTCCTGACCCACAGAATCCAAGAACAAAACAAAATGGTTTTTTCTTATGACGCTAAGTCTTGGGGTCACTGGCAACTCAGCGATGGTAACTGGGACACGTAGAGAAAACCACGTTGAGGGGAGCAGTGACCTTCAGTGGAGAGTTACAGCCAACTCCTCTACAAGGAGGAAGCCAAGAGAAGAAATACCCTGATATTCCACACATGCCAGGCTCACAGAAGAAGAGGCGCGGTAGCGAAGCAGGAAAACGGATCTGAAGGGGCAAACAGAAGTCATCTGGCATGGGGCCATTTTAGGATTTGAACCTTATTCTGAAGACAAGAGGGAGACATTGAAAGGTTTAGGCATGGGACTGATAGTATGATCCCCAAAATGATGTGCAGCTTTTATTAGAGAAGAGACTAGAAACAGAAGAAGACTAGTTAGGAATGTACCAGAATACGTCAAGTGTGCGGTGACGGGGCCTCGGGCTGTAGTAACAACTGTATAAATGAAACAGAAGAGATGGGAGAGGTGTTACCAAGGAAGAGTTGGCTGGATGTGTGGCTGTTCATCAGAGGGTGCAAGAATGAGGGAAAAGTAGATGATGAAGCTACGGTTTTGAGCCCATTTGCCCTTTTGTCACTCCAAACCTAGAATATCCATAAGCAAACTGACAATCTTATCAATCCACCCAGTCAGGAATCACGTTTCTCTCAATAGAGCACCTGTTCATTTCTATTACCTATGAGATCCTTGATGCTACCACTTTTTTGTCCATATGTCCATAATCACTCCTATTGCCCATGAGTGGAAAATTCTTTTTTGGGGGGTTAAATTTGTAGAAGCTATGGGTGTTTGTTCCATACCTGAAATCTGTCAAAAGCTCTTTAAAAGGTTCATGCATTCTCTTAAAAGGACTAATTACATACCATTAAGGTCCCAGTGGAATTCCCTCGATAACTCCGCCACTGCCTTCCATCAAGGCTATACATGATGATAAATTGAGAAATGTAGAGGCTGGACAACTTCTGACGGGCACCCTGGGTCATGATGCCGTGAATAATCATTGGTGCCAACAGATCCACCTATAGATGAAAACAACCCTTTATTTTAAATGTATGTACCACTTTCTGAAATCATTTATCAGCTTAAGAAGAATCTACATCGATACAGATACACCCAGTATTACCTCGGAGGTGCAGGTGAAGCAGAGACCAATGTTGAAATGTGGATGCATGTGAAGCTGTGGAATAAATGATGGGAACGCGTAGGAAATGTGCTTATTGAGTTCCCAGACTACTTCCTGACAAAGGAAATCACTTCTACATCATTGAGCTCCAATTTCCTCTACACACATCCTTTGTGCTGCACAAATTTAGTGCGGCTTCTTCTATGTTTCCATTTCACTTTATATATTATTTCATTATAGTAAATTATTGCACCACATTGTAAGGTCTTCTTTGCTTTCTGCCTTCCTTGTTAGACAGATCCTTAATGCAGTAAACCTGTTTGAGTCACCTAACCTCTCCATGTCTCAACTTCTTTATCTGTAAAGTGGAGGGAATAATGGCATTTATCTCAAAAGGTTACCAGAAGGATTAAAGAGTTAATACAATACATTACATGTGCTGAGTTCACTGCTGGCACATACTAAACAGTTAATACCTGTTAGCTTTTATATCCTCTCTAGCCCCAGCACCTAACGTAGCATCTGATATAATACTGATGCTTAGCACATGTTTTGGAATGAATGAGTGAATAACAGTGGGTCTTAAAGAGGGGGGCATGGGTCACGCAAGCATTACAAGGCAGTAGCTGCTACAGGAATTTTGACATCTGTTACTTCCCTAACAAGCCAGTCAAACTTAACTTCTCCCAGATGCCTGGCACACTCAGATTGGACTGGTCATGACTCTTGTGCTTAATGACTATCTTTTTCAGTTGACTGTAAGCTCCATCTATACATACACTCATTCATTCAAAGAATATATTTTTAGCATTTGTTATGTGCCAAGCACTGTTCTAGGTACTGGGAATAGAGTCGTGAACAATTAAAAAAAGAGTCCTGCCCTCATGGAACTTAAATTTGAGTTGGGGAAACAGACTATATATATATATATATATATATATATATATATATATATATATATATATATATATATATGTTTTATTTGTTTACAGCTACACAAAGAAACAGTACAGTTCAACATAAGTCATGATTTTGTACCCAGTACTTTCAGTTGTTTATGCCACTTATTGGCTGTGTGACATGGGACAAGTTATTTAACTTTTCTGTGCTTCACCTTCCTTATCTGAAATGAAGATGATAATATCAAACGTTGTGGTAGGGATTTAATCGCTTGGTTTGTTTTCAGTACATAGTAAGGAAGCCCTGTATACTTTAATATTTTGATCATGATTTTGATAAAGTATAAAAAAGTTTACTGATCAAGTCAGTAAACTGTGTGAAACTGGGAAGACTAGAGAATACTTTGGGAGACAGAGCTTGGCAAGCTGGGACAATGGCCAAATCTAAGAAGTGGAAATTTAATAGGCTGTATCATTCAGGGTTCTTTGGCTATGCTTGGAAAAGGTGCTCTGTTTACTAGTCTCATCAGATTGTATCCAGTGAGGCAGATAGATTTCCCCAAATAGAAATGAGGATGCTATTACAAAAAGGAAATACATAGAACAGATGCAGGGCAGCCAAATAGATTAAAATGTCCACTATGCGGTGATACATATAAAGTTGAAAGTGATAACCACAGAAATACAAGGTGAGAACATCTGGTTTGGCAGCTTCACAAACAAAAAAAATACTTAGGAATTAGCGAACAGTCAGCTCAAATTGAGTCATAATTGGCAGTGCCTACAAAACAAAAAAAAATGAGCTGATGTGGCATTAACAGATGTACTCTTTGTGTCTGCTTGCTGGTAAGCTAGCTCATCTTTCCCTGATCCCTATTTATTATTTTATTTTATTTTTTTAAAGTAATTAATTAATTTATCTTTGGCTGTGTTGGGTCTTCGTTGCTGCACGCGGGCTTTCTCTAGTTGCGGTGAGCGGGGGCTACTCTTCGTTGCAGTGCACGGGCTTCTCATTGCGGTGGCTTCTCTTGTTGCGGCGTATGGGCTTCAGTAGTTGTGGCACGTGGGCTCATTAGGTGTGGCTCGCAGGCTCTAGAACGCAGGCTCAGTAGTTGTGGCATGCTGGCTTAGCTTCTCCGCGGTACGTGGGATCTTCCCGGACCAGGGCTCGAAGCTGTGTCCCCTTCATTGGCAGGTGGATTCTTAACCACTGCGCCACCAGAGAAGTCCCCTATTTATCATTTTAACCTCAGGGAAAATAGGAGAGCAGATGCAATCTTGCAAAGGAGTAAAGTATGTAGGGGAATTTCCTCAGCTGACTGAGAAAAAGATGAAAGCTGATGGACTATGAGAAGAGGATGCAGGTGGGGGAAGTAGGTGGTAAAACGTGTGTAAATTAGTCCTGACTGATCACACGTTGACATGAAAATATTTTTGGATATTTCGGGTTAAAGAAAATGTATTATTATTGTTATTTTTTTGGCTGTGCTGTGTAGCTTGCAGGATCTTAGTTCCCTGACCAGGGATTGAACGCAGGCCCTCAGCACTGAAAGCGCAGAGTCCTAACTGCTGGACCACCAGGGAATTCCCAAGAAAATGTATTATTAAAATGATTTTCATTTTAATGAAAATCATTAAAATTTTAATGATGTTCCTTTTTTAATGCAGCTACTAGAAAATGGAAAAGTACATGTGTGGTTTGCATTTGTGGGTCACATTACATTTCTATTGGACAGCGCTGCTCCAGAGGAAATTGGGAAGTGAGAAAATATGAAAGACTGGGTCATTTAAAAAGAAATTGAGTTAATCTAGGACACTTTCAGTTATGGCTCCAAGTTGGTTTAGCAGATTGGACTAACTTCAGTAGGAGTTTCTTACTACTGGGTGGTGTAGAAATTGTGAAGAAGACAGATTCAGTTTTAGAAAATGAGGAAGCCAAATTTTCTTGGTTTGTGGGATGGGGGATTGAGCCATTTGTTTTTGTATTAAAATGAAGGGACTGGAGGACTCAAGGACATCTAGGCAGTTGAAGGCATCTAAAGATAGAATACAGTCTTGGGAGGTGGTAAGTTCAATGTTATAGAAAATATTCAGAGATTCTAATCCCAACAGAAAGATTAAAAACACAGTGTACTCAATTCTATTCCTGAGTCTTTCATTCCTGACTCTTTTGGTACAAATCATAAGCCACTCTATTCTTCAGTTCTTTCCTTGTCTATTATATGGAGTTTGATGAAAATGACTTTGCTATAAAGGAGATATAAAATGCTTTGAGCTTGCAAGAGGAATGTGTGATGTGATGGAATGCGATGCATTTTCTAACCTTGATCCAGGAAAAGGGGTCCTTGGTGCTCCAGGCATTGATTGATCCAGAATAATGAAGTCTGGCCAGCTTTGGGGCCCACTGTCCTTTACCCAAGAAAGGGGAGAGAGATTAGATTCAACTGGGTTGGTTCTAGACACTTAGGAATAAAATTACTCTCTTGAGAAAGGTTAATCCTAGCTGTGGAGAAGTTAAAGGCATAAATCATATTAGTATCAATGACTACCAGTGTGGCCTGCGGGCTGTAGTTTGAGAACTCTCATCAATGACTACTACCAGGCTTGTCCTTGTTGTCCATTGTATTTTCTAAAATTTAATAATTTTGTTGATTATTAGTACCTCTAGTTAGCTAATACTGGAATGTGTTACCATCACTATCAAATAATATTATTATTTCTTTATTACATAATGTACGTTCACTGGAGAAAAATTAGAAAATAAAATATAAAAATAAAACATAAGTAAAAATAAAAATAAAAGAAGTAAAAAACACCATACTTCCACCCAGAGAAAAATAATACTATTTTAGTATATAACTTTCAAGCCTCTTTTTTTTTTTTGCGGTACACGGGCCTCTCACTGTTGTGGCCTCTCCCATTGTGGAGCACAGGCTCCGGACACACAGGCTCAGCGGCCACGGCTCACGGGCCCAGCCACTCCATGGCATGTGGGATCTTCCCGGACCAGGGCACGAACCCGTGTCCCCTGCATCGGCAGGCGGACTCTCAACCACTGCGCCACCAGGGAAGCCCTCTTTTTCTTTTTTTTTCTTTCTTTTTTTTTCAAAGTGGCCTTACAATTTGGTAATTCCTCCAGCAATTTGTTTGTTTGTTTTTCAAGCCTCTTTTTCAAATGCAATTTTTTCCCTCTAAAACAGAGTTTGGCCAACGTTTTTCTGTAAATAATTTAACCTTTGCAGATCATCTGGTCTTTGTTGCAATTACTTAAATGCTGTTGTAGAGCAAAAGCAGCCACAGATGATTGTAAATGAAAGAGTGTGGCTTCTTTATGGACAGTGAAATTAGAATTTCATATAATTTTCACATGTCATGAAATATTATTCTTCTTTTGTTTTTTTTCCCCCAATCATTTAAGAATAGAAAAATGATTCTTAGCTTGAAAGCCATACAAAATCAAGTGATGGGCTGGATGTGGCCTGTGGGCTGTAGTTTGAGAACTCTCTCTAGATCCAGTTCAAGCTTTCTATCACTGCTCACAGAAAAATGTAGCTTCTTGCTACAGTGAAGAGAATGGACTCAAGGGAAGCCATATGGAAGGCAGGCAGGACATTTAAGGAGGCAGTGGTATTACTCAGGTGAGAAGTGATGATGGCCTGAATTAAGATGCTCACACCGAGAAATGGAGAAGGGAAAATAGATTTGAAAGGCACCTATGGAGACGGATTGGTAATCTGAATCTTTCCAATAGAAATAAAAAAGATGTAATCAGCCCAGTGCTTTAAGAGAAAGCAATAGTATTTACCATATTGTCCTGAAGCTGTAATCTGAAAATCTCTAATGCGTCCAGAAGCCATTCCCAGTGGAGTCTGACATTCTGAAATCACATGAAGGGAGCACAATAGTTAGAAGTGCAGAAAATATAGCTTCACAAATGCAAGTCAATGAGAACACCAACAAATGCTCATATTTTTTAGTGTTTACTATGTGCCAAGAACTGTACTAAGTATCTTATTGTACTATATCATTTTATTCACTCCAACAGGTAGGTGCCATTGCTACTCACATTTTGCAGCTGAGGAAACTAGGGTCCATATGTAAGTAGACCAGTGGTTCTCTTACTTGTTTAGGGTTAAAACTCAAATTCTTCTAAGTGATATTTGTAAGTTATCTTTGGTAACTGAACCAAAACTAAGTTTCAAAATTTGCTCTTGGAGCTTCAGGGTCAAAGTGTTCAAAGCTTCAAGCATATCTGCCCTCCTCTGGGGACTCTGACGATTTCTACCAGCAATATTCATTTTAGATTTGGTAATGACTGTGAGCTTGTATTCATTTCCTGACAAAAGCAACCATTCTAGGAAGGGAGGAAGAGGTATAGAGGTAGGTGCCACTCACTCTTGCTGTACACCAGGAAGAGAGTGCTCATCCCAGCTTGCAGGTGTTCGCCAATAAGACATTCTATCCGCCAAATTCCAACTTTGGATGGTAGCATTTCCACTGTCTCAAAAACACCTTATCAAAACCAAAAGGAACAAAAATTATTTCTTTTCACACAAATGGGCATGAGATACACTGGCTTATGCAGAATATCAAAGGAGATCTACCCAAGTCAGTTGCACCATTCTTGGACCCCTCAAACCCACAGTGCTTGGCATGTGATCCCTACAGCTGGAGACCCTGGAAATTGAGTACTGACCCCAGGAAATGGGAGAGACCGGGTGACGGGATGCTTTGGTGGTGGAGACAAGAGAAAGATTGGCCTGCACTCTTGGTGCTTTTCGAAGCCAGAGGTGTATTTCTTATTGACGAGATGTGGGCTCCCTGCCTTGAGGGGTAAAGTAACTCCAGGAGCAAGAAGCTAGAGGGTGAATGCTGAGGGGCTGGGGAATCAGGCACAGTGACCACCCAGAATAAAGGTGGAAACAACCAGGTCAAGGGGATTTCATGAGAGAGGGTCCCAAAAGGGAGTCTCTGAAGAGCCCCTGAAAGTACCCCATCAGAAAAAGAGTCAGATTGAAATATCTGCCTGGTGCAGACAGTGGTGCCATCCCTCACCTCTACCCTTGCCACGCTGCGGTTCAAATCAGCAACCAGCCAGGAGTGGAGGGGGAAGCATAAGGTAGAGAAACAGAAAACTCAACCAACTTGGAGGAGGAGATATTGAACTTAAATCAAATTCAGAATTTTGATTAATATCTTGGAGTAGACATTGTAATTTGTGACCTGAACTGTATTTGTGATGTAAAATGACTGCAGGACTGTTTATTAAGACTGAGCAGAGTATGGTAGGAGGACCTTCAAGATGGCACAGGAGTAAGACGTGGAGATCACCTTCCTCCCCACAGATACACCAGAAATACATCTACACGTGGAACAACGCCTACAGAACACCTACTGAACGCTGGCAGAAGACCTCAGACCTCCCAAAAGGCAAGAAACTCCCCACGTATCTGGGTAGGGCAAAAGAAAACAGAATAAACAGAGACAAAAGGATAGAGCCGGGACCTGCACCAGTGGGAGGGAGCTGTGAAGGAGAAAAGGTTTCCACACACTAGGAGCCCCTTCACTGTTGGAGACTGCAGGTGGCGGAGGGGGGAAGCTTCGGAGCCACGGAGGAGAGCGCAGCCACAGAGGTGCGGAGGGCAAAGCAGAGAGATTCCCGCACAGAGGATCGGTGCCGACCGCCACTCACCAGCCCGAGAGGCTTGTCTGCTCACCTGCCGGGACGGGCGGGGCTGGGAGCTGAGGCTCGGGCTTCGGTCGGAGCGCAGGGAGAGGACTGGGGTTGGCGGCGTGAACACAGCCTGAAGGGGGCTAGTGCGCCACAGCTGGCCGGGAGGGAGTCTGGGAAAAGTCTGGAACTGCCTAAGAGGCAGGATGTCGGAAGCCATCCTGGAGCCATTGCACCATGACAAAGTCATGAGCAACGGAAGGCGAAACTGCAAGGCGGCGCCGTGCCAGGAAGGTGGACTACAGCTCTGTTGTTATGTTTTATGATAATAAATTTACATATAGGGGCAATTTTGGGGGCATGTTGCTCCACGTGAAAGAAAAATTCCTCTAGGACTCCCCCTCCTGAAACTACCACAGAACAGGAAGTACCCACTAAAGCCCCGGGGAAATGGGTGAAGAATTAAGAGCCTGGAACTAAGGGGATGTTTTTATGAAAAACACCCTCTAGTATGGAGTTATGGCCATGGGCTGGAGTTCCTGATGACACAGGAAATTTATGGTTCTATTATAAAGGAAGATTAATTATAGAAAGCAAATGACTAGAGCAGAATTGGTTGCCAGGATAGGGAGAAAACACTGTCTCAGTTGAAGAAAACAATGAGAAAGAGCATGCAGGTACATTGTAAATATTTTCATGGAACCATTGTAAAAGGTTGCCCATGCAAGAAGAGAAATAGGAACAAGTAGCTCCAACTTTTACAATTGAAATAATCAAATAACTGCTTGGCTTGGTTACTAAGAAACAACCTGTGATTAATGGGAACTTGGGGAAATATTTTAATAGGACATCTAAAAACTAGGAGATTTTTTTAAAAAAAATCTTTATAGAACATTTTGAGGTTTGATTGTGCTAAGATTGTTTGGCCACGTACCTGGTAATGTAATCAACTACAATATATAAACATGTGATTGTAAACAATAGAAGAAGAATGAAGAATAAAGACATGAGAAAGAGAAACATGCAATGTTGATAGTTTAAGAAGTGTAATAGAATTATTTCCTTCGCCGACGCTATCCATCCCTCGGGTATCCCTGGACTCTCTGGAGCTGGACTCCGGCAGCAGGAGACCATTTTTTCGGGGTGCACGAGCAGAGGGGATTCAAAGCACCACCTAAACGAGCTTCAGAGTCATCAAGACAGTATGGTACTGGCCAAAACCAGAAATATAGATGAATGGAACAGGATAGAAAGTCCAGAGATAAACACACGCACATATGGTCACCTTATCTTTGATAAAGGAGGCAAGAATATACAATGGAGAAATCACAGCCTCTTCAATAATTTTCTTTCTATTAGAATTTCCCTGGAACCCTCCTTGCCCCTGACCTTTCATGCTCCATTCCTTCCTTGGTTGCCTTTGACCATTCCTTCTCCATCTCTTGGGCCTCCTTAATCACTCCATTTTGTTGGTCTCTATACACCTGTTACCCCTGGGGGGAGGGGATTTTCCTTCTCTCTCTAGCCTCACAACCTCTCTTGAGCACCAGAGCTGCACTGCCAACTCTCCCTAGCCCTTTCCTCTCGCCTGTCCCCTTGGCACCTCAAACCCAATAGAATTAGCAGTAAGAGTGCCATCTTTCCCTCGCTGCCAGCTCCTGTGCCGGGTTCTGTGTCTTTGTTCAGGGGTTCATCCTCATTCTACCACGAGGTAGAGTATTCTACCATATTCCCTCACTTGAATTATTGGAATTTCATTTCAAACTCCACATGCCCAAATCTGAGCTGCTGGTTTCCCACCCAAAACCTTTTCCATACACAGTCTTCCCATCTCAGTTCGTGGCAAGTCCATCCTTGCAGTTGTTTAGGCCAAGCGTCTGCCAGTCAACTCTGACTGCTTTCTTTCACATCTTACGGGCCGTATCCCCAAGATACATCCAGTACCCAGCCACTTCTCGCCACGTCCACTGTGACATCCTTAGTTCCAGCCCCTGGGTTATCCTGAATGGGCTCCCTGTTTCTTTCTTTCACCCTGGTCAGTTTCCAGTAGGGCACTGTGAATGAGCTTTTAAAAATGTAAATCAACTCACATTCCCACCAGCAGTGCAAGAGTGTTCCCTTTTCTCCACACCCTCTCCAGCATTTATTGTTTCTAGATTTTTTGATGATACAGCCACTATGGAGAACAGTATGGAGGTTCCTTAAAAAACTGCAAGTAGAACTACCATATGACCAGCAATCCCACTACTGGGCATATACCCTGAGAAAACCATAATTCAAAAAGAGTCATGTACCACAATGTTCATTGCAGCTCTATTTACAATAGCCAGGAGATGGAAGCAACCTAAGTGTCCATCATCGGATGAATGGATAAAGAAGATGTGGCGTATGTATACAATGGAATATTACTCAGCCATAAAAAGAAACGAAATTGAGTTATTTATAGTGAGGTGGATGGACCTAGAGTCTGTCATACAGAGTGAAGTAAGTCAGAAAGGGAAAAACAAATACCATATGCTAACACATATATATAGAATTTAAAAAAAAGGTTCTGAAGAACCTAGGGGCAAGATGGGAATGAAGACACAGACCTACTAGAGAATGGACTTGAGGATATGGGGAGGGGGAAGGGTAAGCTGTGACAAAGTGAGAGAGTGGCATGGACATATATACACTGCCAAACGTAAAATAGATAGCTAGTGGGAAGGAGCCGAATAGCACAGGGAGATCAGCTCGGTGCTTTGTGACCACCTAGAGGGGTGGGATAGGGAGGGTGGGAGGGAGGGAGACACAAGAGGGAGGGGATATGAGGATATAGGTATACGTATAGCTGATTCACTTTGTTATACAGCAGCAACTAACACACCACTGTAAAGGAACTATACTCCAATAAAGATGTTTAAAAAAAAAAGTGAGCAGAAAAGTCACTGGGCTTATCAGAATTTTTACACAGAAACAGGGAAAATTTACTTCCACTATTAAACCTGTTTGAAAGGGACACTGGCGAACTAAAATGAAATTATGTTTTGATCAACATTGTGAGGAGTGCTTAATCAATATATTGCTTTCATACATAAACAAATCAGTCTTTGGGAAACTACTGGTGCCATGTGGGATTTGAGGTGGTAGAAAAATCCCTTTTTCCTAGGAAAGTGCTGTGACATCAATTATCCATTTATTCTGTTCTATTTCCTTTATAGCACATTATCTGTATCTGAAATTATCATGTTCACTTGCTAATTTATTTATTATCTCTCTGTAGGGTAAAGTTACTTGAAAAAGTAAGCTACCCGAGAGCAGGGAGTTGGTCTGCTTTGTTCACTGGACACGTCCCCAGGGCACAGACCTTTAAAGTAGGTTTTCAGCAAGCACAGTAAGTTGAAGACAGAGCACAGAGTGGCTCGTACCTGGGTAGAGATTGTAGACGGCCATTTTATACTCCTCCTTTTTCCGTACTGTGAACACATGTCCACTGAAATGAATAGAATGGATATTTTCATTGCTGCCCATGCTGAGCAGATACCACCGGATCTTTTGATCCTGAGCCATTGCTAAACCAGGTAGTGTATCCATCACATAGCCATTGATTGCTGGAGAAAGAACACAGAGAAAGCTGTTAAAAATCTATTGTATAAGTGTCTTTCCCTCCACTCCAGTCAATAATATTGATTCCTATGAGGATTCCAGTCCCATACATATAGTCTCAAACCATACAATGTCGAAACCTCAGGCTCAAGGTTCATTTCACAGCGAGTAATATTTGGGTGTGGAATATATTACCATGGAAGCGATACTTTTCTCTAAAAGTGGGGTCCTCCATCTGGATGTTGCAGGGAGCCCTGCAGTTCCTTTCCATGTTTTCAGTGAAGTACCAGCTCTTGGTCTCATCAAAAATAGTGAAAAACAGAGCAAATTCCTGCACTGTCACTTGTCTCCCATGGGCAGCGCTCAGAGTGTTTGTGCGGCAGATCAGAAGGGGTCCAATCAAGCCTGAGTGCACATCTTTTTCCTGAAAGACACCAGTCCTATGAGCAAGAGTTCTCTCACCCATGAACCAGAGTGGATTTCTCATCAACTTCTATGCCACTCCAACCCACTCCCCATCTTCCCACAGTACAATTTCTTCCTCTTTAGTAGATTCCAGAGCGATATGTCTAAGTCATAAATAAGATGACACCTCCCCTATTTAAAGCTTCCCATTATGCTTAGGATAAATACCAAACTTCAAACATAACACAAAGACCCTTTCTTTTAAACCAGAAAGGGGCCAGCACAACATAGACCTGCTTACCAGATCAACATCAGAAAAATAAGCCCAGGCTTTGCAGTCAAACTCATCTTTAGTTGGTGCCATATGGTGCTGCACTTTCCAAAAGTAAGTTTTGGTTTCATTAGGCTCAACAAACTTTTTTCTAGGTTCTGCTCCTTGCCTCTGATCTTCCTCATAAGAAATAAGGCTAGAATAGAAGGAGTAGGGACGAGATGCCTGGTTTTTAAATGTTACCTGCAGAGCAAGAAAAAAAAAGAAAAGAAAAGAAATTTAAAAAGCAAGTGTAATGTTTTAAGATCTTGTAAAGTTCTTAAGTTAGGGTTTATATCCCTAATAGCAATGCCAATTTGGGGGGTTTTTATCCAGGTTTTTAATAGCTGGAGGAAATGGCACTCCAGGTTTTTAATAGCTGGAGGAAATGGCACAGAGTATGGATGTTGTTAGAACCCAAACCTAAGATCTGCAAAAGAAACCGAGACATTTTTGAATTCCAAAATCTTTATGGCATGAACTCAAAGTTGCAAAGGAGAAAATTTCTAAATACTTAAAAGCAATTCCAAAGTAAAAGGGAAAATATCACCACAGGGGTTTTAAGAGACCATAACCCCAGGAACTGATACTCTTAAATTAAGGTTCTTCCTGACAAATGCCAGGATGAATACTTACGATATTTAAAGAATAAGCCCAGGCTTTGCAGTCAAACTCATCTTTAGTTGGTGCTTTTTAGTTAATGTTTTTCAAATTAAAAAAATTATACATTTTCATGAGACATATGGAAAGTAAAATAAAATTGAAGTCAGAAAAAAATTCACTCACAACCCCATAATTTTAGATCCTCCTATATCCTTCATGTAAACAATCAATTGGGACAATGGATGACTGTTTCTGGAAAAAATAAAACTACCTTGATCTTTGGCTCACACACACCAAAAGCAAATTCTAGTCTACAGGAATTATTGATGGATTAAAAAGTTAAATGTTAAGAAATTAAACTGTAAAAGAAAGTTGAAAAAAGTATAGGTGATTTTAAGAAAAAAAAATCTCTGTATAGGGAAGGATTTTTATAAACAAAAAAGCTATGAAAGTGTCATAAAGGAAAGATTTATGGGTTACTACCTAAAATTTCAAACCTGTTTTATTTTAAAAACCATTATATACAAAATTAAGAGAAAACAAACTTGGAAAAATATTATTCACTAAAATGATCAATGTTCATCAATATATCAATGATCTATAATATACAAGGTAATATAAATGAACAAGAAAAGCACTCCCTCCAAAAATTTCAACTATGCAAAGAACATTAATAGATAATTCATTAGAGAAAGTCTTAAAATGTTCATGTACATTGCACTCCTGGAATTTTATCCTAAGAAAAGGGTTGTGGCTGCAGCATTACTTAAATAGTAAAAAAAAAAAAAAAGAATCTAAAAGGTTGTTCAAAGTAGACAGTTAAGTAAACCATAAAATCATATAATGGACTAATATTCCATCATTTAAAAATATATGTAGGAAGTGTTTTTAATGACATAAGAAATGTTTATGACATATTTATTTAAAAAAGAAGTAGGATGATCCATTGTATAATTTTGAATACATAAAGAGAATACATAGGAAAAACATAAGAACATACAGCAAAATGATAATTATGGTATTATTTTTCAACTTCCCTATTTTCTATACTTTAAACTTTTTCAAAAGTAAGAATACATTATTTTTATTTAAAAAATTTTATTGGAGTATAGTTGATTTACAATGTTGTGTTAGTTTCAGGTGTACAGCAACGTGAATCAGTTATACATATACATGTATCCACTCTTTTTTTTTTTTTTTTTTTTTGCGGTACGCGGCCTCTCACTGTTGTGGCCTCTCCCCTTGCAGAGCACAGGCTCCGGACGCACAGGCTCAGCGGCCATGGCTCACGGGCCTAGCTGCTCCGCGGCATGTGGGATCTTCCCGGACTGGGGCACAAACCCGCGTCCCCTGAATCGGCAGGGGGACTCTCAACCACTGCGCCACCGGGGAAGCCCTATCCAGTCTTTTTAAGATTCTTTTCCCATATAGGTCATTACAGAGTATTGAGTGGAGTTCCCTGTGCTATACAGCAGGTTCCTACTAGTTATCTATTTTATATATAGTAGTGTGTATATGACAATCCTGATTTCCCAGTTTATCCCTCCCACCCCCATTCCCCCCTGGTAACCATAAGTTTTGTTTACCACATCTGTGACTCTATTTGTTTTGTAAATAAATTCATTTGTACCCTTTTTAAAGATTCCATATATAAGCGATATCATATGATATTTCTCTTTCTCTGTCTGACTTACTTCACTCACTATGACAATCTCTAGGTCCATCCATGTTGCTACAAATGGCATTATTTCATTCTTTTTTATGGCCATTATTTTTAGAATCAGAAATCTAAAAAACATACACGGGATTAATTTTCTTGTAATTTCATTGTCCTCAACTTACCATGATGTTGTCTTCGACTTCTGCTCTTATATATGGTCCCAAGAGTCCCAAATGTTCATTTAGTTCTCCACGGTATAAGGGCTGAGTAAAGGAGCCATCAGCAAATTCCTCAAATACCACCTTTTTGAACTGAGGGACACCTCCATTCTCAGCTCTGGAGAAAAAAGCAGAGGAAAAGTAATATCCTCATGGACCAGGTGGGTAGAAATGCCTCACATTGTTGTCTTCCCTGTATTTGAGATACATTTGGTAGAATTGATGATGAATTGGAGATGTAATGGAGAAGGGAGGGAGAAAGAGGGATTAAAGATAACTTCCCGGTTTCTGATTTGGGCAAATGGATGGATGGTGATGCAGTTCACTGAGATGGAGAACCCTAGAAGGGTAGGTTGGTGTATACAGTTTTGGACACATGGGGTATCTATGGGAATTCTATTGGGAAACACACGGAGACTGGGAGTTCACAAAAGAGGTCTAGAGGAAGATCATCTATATTTAGGTGGTAACAAAATCATGCAAGTGGCTTATCAAAGCCAATAGTCAATTTTATGTCCCCATTTTACTCAACATCTAAGCAACATTTTGCATAGTTAACCACTCCATCCTCCTTGACATACTCTCTCCAGGCTTCTCTAGTATATAAGATCCATGAAAGCAGGGGGATTTGTCTGTTTTGTACACTGTTGTACTCCCAGCAGCTGGAACAAGTGCCTGCCACATAGTAGGTGCTCAAAAAAGATTTGTTGAACGTTGAATGGATGTAGGGTTTATAAACATACCCTAAATATGAGAGCCTCAGTGTTCAGTCCTTGGACCACTTTTCTTTGCTTTTTAAAAATTCTGTAAAAACTGTGAACTAAAACTATACAATAAAGTGCATAAAACATAAATGCTTTTGATACAAAAATGCAACCACCACTAAGATCAAGAAATTTGCCAACAGCCCAGAAGACTCACTGTTATCTATCTACCTTTTCAATCACATCCTCTCCCTTCCCACTAAGTGTAACCCCCATTCTGATGTTTATAATTATTTATTTGATTTTGGTCATAACTGTACCACTTATGTATACATACCTAAAGAATATAGCTTAGTTTTGCCTATTTTTGAAGTATGCAAATGGAACCATACTGTATACATTCTTTTGTTTGTGATATTTTTTACTCAGCATTATGTTTGTGATTCATCTATGTTGTTGTGTGTAGCTGTAGTTCGTTCATTCCTATTGCTGTATAGTATTCCATTGTGTGAATATAACACAATCATGTGCATTCGAGTAATTTTTGGTGCTTATACATAGTCCTTCTATGAACCTTCGTATGCATTTCTGCTGGGCACATATCTAGGAGTGGAACTGCACCATTTTCCATTTTCATCAGCAATGTATGAGAGTTCCATTTGCTCCAAATCTTCACAAACACTTGACATTGACTGTGTTTTTACATTTTTGGCCATTCTAGTGGTTGCATAGCAGTGTCTCTGTGGTTTTATTTTGCATTTCCCTGATTAATAATGAGGTTAATTTCTTATGGGTAGTAGCCATTTGGATTTCCTCTTGTGGAATGCCTATCCAAGTTTTTCTTCTTTTTTGTACCAATTTTTCTATTGGATAATCAGCTTTTTTTTCTTATTGATTCAAAGGAGTACTCTATATATTCTTGATATAAGTCTTCATTGGCCTTTTGTGCTGCAAACATCTTCCCTTCTGTGGCTATTTTTTCATTCTCTTTTTGTTATCTTTGGATGAGCATAAATTCATAATTTTAATGTAGTGAAATTTATTTAAAAATTCTTCATGGTTAGTGCTTTTTGTATCTTGATATAAATTCTCTTTCTTTTCCTACCCTGAAGTTATTGAGATATTCTCTTACTTTTTTCTTTCTATTTATGTTTAGACTTGTAACCCACTGTTAGTGAACTTTTGTGCATAGTGTGAGTTAGGGATCCAGTTTAATGTTTTTCCATATGGATATCAAAAAAATTTCAGCACATTTATTGAAAACTGCTCTTCTGTGACACCTTTTCCATAAATCAAATGCCTATAAATGTGTGAGTCTATTTTTGGATTTTCTGTTCTCTTTCACTGACCTATTTGTTTACTCCTAAGCCAATTATCACATTACTATAGCTTTAAAATAAGTCTCAGTATGTTATACAGCAATTCCTCCCATCTTGTTCCTTTTCCTCAAGAGGGTCTTGGCTATTCTTGGTGCTTTGCATTTTCTTAGTAACTTTAAAATCAGGCTTATTGAGTTCTGCAAGAGAAAATACTTGTTGAGATTTTCACATAGGTTGTGCCGAATCTATAGATTGGTTTGGGGATAGTTTACATTTTCATAATATCGCATTTTCCAGTACATGTACATGGTATATCTTGGCATCTACTTAGGTCTTCTTTAAAGTTTCCCAATAAATTTCCATAGGTTTTTCCATAGAGGTCTTGAAAATTTTTTGTCATATTTATTTCTAGGCACTTGTTACTATTTCATTCCATTGTAAATGACATGTTCTTTTAATTTCATTTTCTACCTGTCTGCTGCTACTATATCGATATATAATAGATTTTGTATATTGATTTTCAATTCTACAAACCTGCTAACCTTCCTAGTTAATTCTAATCACTTATTTGTAAACATTTTTATATGTATAAAATCATATCATCTGTACTCAAGGATAGTTTTATTTCTTTCTTTTCAACCTTTATACCTTTTATATGTGTTTACTGCTTGAGTGTTCAGTACAGTATTGAATAGAAGTGATGATAATGATTGAGAATTTATCTATTTCTCTATTTAAGTCTGTCAAGTTTTGCTTTATGTATTTTAAAACTATATTATTAGGTTCATAGTAATTTAGGAATGTATGGCTGCCTATTGAATTTACTGTTTTATTATTATAACATTTCCTCCTTATCTCTACAAACCTCTTGCTTTAAAGTTTCCTTTCTACTTAACTGAGTACTTAGATTTTTAAAAAATATTTATTTATTTATTTGGTTGCACTGGGTCTTAGTTGCAGTTCGCCGGCTCCTTAGTTGCGGCATGTGGACTCCTTAGTTGTGGTTTCTTGCTTATTTTTCTTGTTTCATTTCATACCCAGTATCTTTGTGTGCTAGAAGTTGTATCTGTAATATTTGTGAAAATAACTTGAGGCCTAGAATGTTGGTTTCTTATACTAGAGAGTTTTTATGTATTCTTCAGCCAGATGTCTGCAGGCACTGCCAATCCAAGACATGCTTAAATTTTGATCAAGAATAGAGATTTCATGGACAACACAGATGACAGAAAACTGGGCTGTAAGTTAATGAAGTGCAAGTTAACTGGTTTACCATTACTTTGAGGATGTAGCCCTTTGGGGACCTAGCATAAAGTGGGCACGGTTTACATCTACTTTTACTCCCTTATCATCCCATCAAGTCTTATTTGAATGCTATTAATAAGCTCATAACTCCTAAATTTATATCTTTAGCACAGACCTCTTCCTTGGGTTCCAGACTCATATATCTAACTGCCTACTCAACATGTCAACTTGAGGACTTCCCTGGTGGTCCAGAGGTAAAGAATCCACCTTCCAATGCAGGGGACATGGGTTAGATCCCTGGTCGGGGAACTAAGATCCCGCATGCCACGGGGCAACTAAGCCCCTGTGCCACAACTACTGAGCTCACGAGCCTCAACTAGAGACCCCATGTGCCACAAACTACAGAGCCCACGTGCCCTGGAGCCAGCATGCCACAACTAGAGAGAAGCCCGCACGCCACAATGAAGAGCCCGTGCGCTGCAATGAAAAGATCCTGCATGCCTCAACGAAGATCCCGCGTGCCGCAACTAAGACCCAAATGCAGCCAAAAAAAAATTAAAAGAAATTAAAAAAAACCTCAACTTGGATCTCTAATAGGCATCTCAAATTAAATATGTACAAAACAGACCCTTGAGTGTTTCCTCAAATAAATCTGTTCTGCTTCAAGCCTTCCACATCTCATTAAATGTCACTATCATCCACCTAGTTGCTCAGGACAAAACCCGAAAATCTTCGAGTCTTCTCTCACCATTCCTCCCCATACTCAATCTAACAGCAAGCCCTCTCTGCTTATCTTTAAATTATAATCAACATCCTTACATTCCTTTTGATTTTCACCACCACTACCCTGTTCTAATCAATAGCTTGATTGATGCTGGTGAGACTAATCCGGTGGAGAGTGAGAAACTGATGATGTAAGAGAGAACAAGGGACTTGCTGAAGCAACGTTTTTTATGAAGGGAGAAAGGATGGGATCGAGTGCAAAACTGGACAGTATATTGGTACAGACGCCAGTAAATGTGGTGTTGGAAGTCTGTGGAGTTCAGTGCAAAGCATCAGCTAGGAGTGAGAAGGGGTGTTGGAGAACGGGCAAAACGTGTTGGAGATTTAGGGAAAAAGCAGAAAATGTAAGATACAGGTCCAGGAGAGCAGGAAATATTCTACGGTTGCTGTGCAGCAATAAGGGCTCATTTGAGGTAGAAAGCGAGGCTGGGAAGTGACAATGACTAATGAAGAGGGATAGCATCTACTCTTCCTCTAGGACCTATATTATCTGACCACTGCTCATCTCTGTCACCTCATCTCCCTACCCCTGCACACACTTCCTTACTGTACTACAGTCATGTTGGTCCTTTTTTGTTCCTCAAACATGCTAAACTTGTTTCATTCATGCCTTTGCATTTCCTGTTCCCTCTGCCGGAAATGTCTTCTCTCAGACCTCTGTTAGCTGACCCCTTATCATCATTTAGGTCTCAACTCCACAAAGAGAATTTCTCTGACCATTACAGCTAAAGTAACACCCCCGTCACTCTACCATATTATTCAAGTCTACCTTTTGAATGGCACCAAGATTCCCCTATTTAGTTTTCTACTAATTTATTGTCCCTTGCTCTCCCCAGTAGAATGTAAGCTACTACTTTGCTGCACTCCAGTGTCTATGCAAGTGTCTGGCATATAATAGGTGCCCAATAAATACTGGTTGACTGGTTGACTCTCCTTATGTTTATCTTCCAAATGTCTCTGTGCTTTCTCTCCCCTGCCCAACCTCCTTCTGCTCCCCTAACAATCAAATCCTCCCACTTTGCCCTCTGGATCCCCAGTACTATGGAAAACAACTTTCCCTGCATCCTCAATCTCTTTACCACACACTTCACTGCTTCCTCCTGCGTCTATCAGGGCTCTCTCAGGAGACTAAACCTTACCCTGCAGCTCATAGGGCTGATAGGTGAGGCTGACTTTCTTCCTGCTCCCCATGGCTGCTTCTGACCCCCCTACCCTTTTGTAGACCCCTCTTCTTCACCATCCCACCAGAGTGAGTTTCATGCCATCTGGGTTTACCATCCCATAACTCTCATTGTTAGTGTCATCATCTAATCTCCCATTTGCTCCTCAGCTTCATCTAGACTTTGCCATCTGGTTCTCAGTTTCCTCAATCTTTGGAGTCTCGCTGCTGGTTGTGCCTTTCCTATTGTTTCAGCAGCTGGTAAAATCAAAGGTCACAACAGTAGGACAAAGGAATAATCAATGTACCCATACCTGTTTCTTAGTGCATGGGGGGATCTATTCATCCCATAATCCCAGAGCCGCTCCACTGCAGCAATAAAATAGTGTCGCGTTCTCTTTTGAAAGCTGCGGGGGTCCTGATTTTCATCCTCATCATAAATGTCAAAATCTTCTCTATTCGTATCAAGTGAGAAAGTATCATCATAGTCAATTTTGTCTTCCTCTGGCTGAAAAGTAGTAAGGGTTATTTCCCTTTGATGGCGTTTCAAGACTGGTGGATTTTGAGACCACAACATTCCAGTTCCTCCTTGCTTTACCCAGGTGGCTTCTCTTTGGGTCTTATCTTGTACTTCATTTATTGCTGCTATTGAATGATTGTTTTCACAAGGGTCCAGGGGCAAAATGATGTCTTTTGTCTTAAAAGCTGTGTGTTTTTGTGACTTCTCTAGGGATTTCTCTTCTCTTGGTATCAGGGTAGCATATTGGTTATCCCAAGCAAGGGGACCCAGCAGCTTGGGGGGAGTATTTTCAGAGCTTTCTGTTGCCCATTTCAGAAAGGGCACTTTTCCAGATCTATTTACTTTATTCAATTTAACAAGTCCCTGTGTTTTCTGAAGGAATATCTCTTCCCTGAGATCCAGGTGGGCAGGAGAACCATCGCTAGTTTTTGTATGGAAAAAGTCTTCCTGATGAACAACTTTGCCAGATGCTTCAGGCAATCCTGGTTTCAAGAGAACAGTGTTCTCATGTTTCTTGTACATGAGTAAGTTTGTGGCCCGTTTCCCTAGGGCGCTGATCTTTCTTTGACCTCCAATCACTTCCAAGGTTAGGAAGGCTAAAGAAAGGTTATTTCTCTTAACTCCTTGTAAGAAATGACTGCTTTCTTGGACACCAGAACTCCTTTCCACAAAGCTATAACTACAGGCGGATGCTGGAGGATGAGAAGAGTTGTCTTGGGATGGAATCTTGGTCAGATCTGTAGGTCTAATTGATGGGAATACTGATACCTGTGCAATGGGTAACGCAGAGCCATTTGTTTGAATGATGTCATGACTCCTCATAGAACAATCTGATAAGAATGACTGAATAACGGCCCCTTTCTCCTTCCTGTTGTACTCTATCTGTGTGAAGGTGCCCTTGGTCAAATATTTCATGTTCTTGGACCACTGAGTCGAGGTGTCATTCAAAATTACCCCCCTTTCAAGCTTTATTTCTTCTACTGGGAATCTGAATTGTTTCAAATCCCGCTTATCACGTTGAGGTATAGCCTTCTGCTGACTTGGAATAGGAGACACCTTTGTGGTGCTTGGATATTTATCTAGCATTTGCTTTGTTTGATTTCCCAAGTCTTCCAAGTTTGCTTCCTCCCTTATTTTTGAGAAATGGGCCATGTGAATCCCTGCTCTTTTTGCTGAGCCATTTAATGACCTGGTGTCTTGAAGTACTGGAGTATATGTCTCCTCATCTAAACCTTCTACATTTTGCTTAGTGCTTAGTGAGAAAAGGTTCTTCAGAAAATTCTTAGTTCCAGTCACTGTATACACCTGAGGCAAAACTACATTCTCTTGGATTAATTTTTCTTTCCTTTCTATCTCTTCCTGAGACTTTTTTTCTTGATTGTGTGTATCATTTTCTTGGACATTAGCCAAGTTAGTAAGAAATACGTTCTTGCTATTTGGAAAAATCATCTCTTTAAGACCTGTGCCCTTGCTAAATTCATCCTCTCCTACTACCACGTTATTCTTCTCTGACAAGAAATTCTGATCTTTCACAGATTTTTCTGATCCCAAAGATGTTAATTGCTTTGGATTGGGCCTTTGCCCAGAACTTAGGGAGTTCTTGCCATGGGTCCTTTTTATCCAATTTGTTGAATCTGGCAAGAACAGAGCCTTGAAGAACGATGTATCTGGATATTCTGCATCTAGTGGTGCAGAGCCTTCTTTGTTTTGGTGGATCATTTCCATATTTTTTGATGAAGTAGTTTTATTTGACACATGATTTAGTCCCAAAGCTGTAGTATTTTTGTCCATAAACATTTCATCATGAATTAAGGAAGTTACTTCTGGAAACTCAGTATTACTTTCTAACATAATATCTTGCCAGACTGATGTACTATTCTCAATTAATAATGCTGGGTCATCAATGTGAGTCTTTGTATTAGTTGTTGAGTTAACTGGTGCCTTGTTTGTCTTTACTAAAGAGATATTAACTTGAAATAAAGCATCATCTTTGGTCAATGAAGCAGGTCCATGAACTCTTTCCTCTTTAAATAACTTATCACTCTCCACTGATAATACATTTTCTCCCAGTGAACTTTCTTGACTATTTGTTAAAACTGCTTCTAACAACTTGGAATCATTATCTTCTTTACTCAGGCCCAAAGGTACACCAGACCCAATAAAGTGAGATGAATTTTTGCCAAATACGATGGCACCTAATTGACTACTAAAATTAACTGGTATATTTGGGGGTCCTAAGGAACCTGTCTTTTCAGTACCTGCTGACAACTTGTCTGATGGAATTGTTGGTGGAGTCATTAGGTTGTTTGATGAACTAGAAATTTTAAAATCAAGTTTCTTCAACTCTACTGTTACAGTTGTCCCCAAAATCTCATTCAATCTTAATGGCAGCTCTGGCTCAGGAGTAGATACTCCTTTCCCACTGTGATGGAGCTCTGGTGTGAGATGTGCCATGTCAGACGGGCCCTTGTTTCTTTCTATTGCTCTAGGTAAATGATCATTAGCCTTATTTCTGGCTTCTTGGAGATCAGATAAGGATAATCCATGTGGAGTAGGATTCTGTCCCAAGAGCATCAACAAATCACTAGAGGAGACACTTTGTTCTTTAAGCAGCTGCATTCTCTCTCCAGACTGAGGGTCAGTCTTCTCTATATCATTTTCTGGAGTTGTGGTGGCTTTGAATTGCATTTGCCTAGTGCTAGGGTGCCTTGAATTCTGGGAGAAGCTTCTGGGTTCAATGACATTGTTTTCATTCAGCAAGAGGGTTGGAATATCTTCATATGTGTCCTCGTAATAATCACCAGTGTTCCTGTCACAACTATAAACCTTCAGTAAGGCTGTCATGCCTCTGTTCCGAAAGTCTGAGTTGTGGCACCCCAGAACCCACAGACCTGGAGATGAGGAAGAATAAGACTCTGGTTACTCATAACCCAGGTCCCAAGCAAGATCTGTGTTAGAGGTTCTCTTCTATTCCCAGATAAATGAAAAAATACTACTCAGTATCATTATATTGCAGGTCGTTAGGTTCAATCCCTCACACAGTACAACAATGGTAGTAAAAGTGGTTTTGCATTGCTGCTGTTGTGGTATATCTGTTTGTGACCACAAGAAAGGGCTGTGATTTAAAATGAATATATATATATATATATATATATAGATAGATAGATAGATAGATATAGATATAGATAGATAGATAAAAATGGAGAAATGTAATTATACACAATAGTGGAGAGTCTTACTAGTCACACAGAACTCTTCGGTGACCAATTTGTAGGATAAGTAAGCATAAGGGAGCAGGACTTAGGTTTAGGATACAAATAACATAAAATCCCACCACAGTCCTAGCAATATTAATTTCTACTATGAACAGGGTTATCTGAGTAAAAGAATTTCATGGTGGTAAAGTATATGCATAAACATAAATGAAAACACCTTTACTAAGCTACCCATCAGGTACCTGAACAGTCTCATCAAGTCACAATATTTGCAAGTAATTATGTTAACTGAATACAGCTTTTTCTCAAAGAGAAAACTTTTCTCAAAGTATTATTTCCACAGAGCCCTATGAGACAATGGGATGCCCATGGAAAAGGTTCCTGTGCTCAAACATTTTGGAATTAATGCACACTGCAATCTATGTGCAGCCAGATAATCACTCAAATGGGAAATGAGAATAAAGAGATTTTCTAATATACAAGGATTCAGAATATCTACGTCTAATTTAGCCATTCTCAGGAAGTGATTAGAGAATGTCTTCTACCAAAATAAAGGAGTATATTAAAAAATACGAAGACATGGGATACAAAAAACCAATTTCATGATATTTAAAGCGTATTTTTGATGGTATAAAACCATGTTGGGTCAGAGTAGACCAGGACTGGAGCCGAAATGAGTAATTTAAATAAGGTTTTTCACTCTAAAAATTCCACTGTTATAACTTAGATAAATCTAATACTTCCTTTTCCTGAGGAAGACAGTAATTGGGTGAGAAAAGGGGAAATGAAACTCCGTAAACAGGTCTAGAATGACATCCGCCATACTCTGAGAAGGGCCTGGGATTGGGAATAGTGATCAAGAGGAACTTTAGTTATATCTGTACTGGTTGAATTTTTGTAATGAGAACATATTTTTGTATTACATGTGTGAATAAAAATAAATTAAAACATTATAGTAATTAACTAATAAATTTCAATCCAAGAGCTTAAAGAAGAGTTGATTCTGATTAAAACTCAATAAAATAAATAACCAAATAAAAATAAGAAATTCCACACATATAAAATTTGAAATAAGGAAGGAGATATAACCACAGATGCAAAGAAAATTAAATTATAATTCCCTTGGAGACACCTCAGCTGCCAATCTCCCACTCCAACTTCCGAAACAGGCATAAGACACCTGGCCAAGTTTGAGATTTGGTCAGCACTACAAATGTATGGACCTGCCTCCGACCTCAGTGATATAACTGGGGCTTTCAATGAACTAATTAATTTTTTAGGCTGATATTCAATCCTGGAGCTAGTTCCTATCAAAGTAACCTAGAGAGACAGAGCACAGCTGATCACAAGTGGGTAGGAGCACACCTCAGGCTTCATTAGGCAAGAGCCCTTTAATGATAGTGCAATATTCCTAGCATGGAATATTAACCAATCTTTTAAAATGATGATGTTCATCTATATTTATTGATATAGAAAAACAGCAAATACATTATTAAGTGAGGGGGAAAAAAAGAAGATTACAAAACATGATATAACCACCATTCTACTCTCTGTTTCTGTGAGTTCTACTTTCTCTTTTTCTTTTTTTCAAAAAGATTTCCCATAGTAGTGATTCCATACAATATTTGTCTTCGTCTGGCTTATTTCACTTAGCATAATGCCCTCCAGGTTCAGCCATATTGTCTTTTTTAATGGATGAATAATATTCCATCATATATATATATATATATATATATATATATATACACACATATATCACTTTTTTCTTTTTCAGAGAGTTTTTTTAATTTAAATTTTTTTATTCAAAAATTTTCTTTTTCATTGAGGTATGGTTGATGTACAATATTATATAAGTTTCAGGTGTACAACATAGCGATTCACAATTTTTGGTTATGCTCCATTTATCATTATTACAAAATATTGGCTATATTCCCTGTGTCATAGTATATATCCTTGTAGCTTATTTATTTTATACATAGTAGTTTGTACCTCTTAATCCCCTTTCCCTATCGTGCCCCTCCCCCCTTCCCTCCCTCCACTGGTAACCACTAGTTTGTTGTCTATATCTGTGAGTCCGCTGCTTTTTTGTTATATTCACTAGTTTGTTGTATTGTTTAGATTCCACATATAAGTGATATCATACAGTATTTGTCTTTCTCTGTCTCACATATTTCACTTAGCATAATACCCTCCAAGTCCATCCATGTTGTTGCAAAGGGCAAAACTTCATTTTTCAATGACTGAGTAGTATTCCATTGTGTGTGTGTGTGTGTGTGTGTGTGTGTGTGTGTGTGTGTGTGTGTATACTACATCTTCTTTATCCATTAATCGGTTGATGGACAGTCAGGTTGGCAATTGTAAATAATGCTGCTATGAACATTGGGGTACACATCTTTTTTTCAATTAGAGTTTTCTTTTCTTTTTTCTTTTCTTTTCTTTTTGGATAGATACCCAGGAGTGGAATTGCTGGGTCATACAGTAGTTCTATTTTTAGTTCTTTGAGAAACCTCCATACTGTTTTCCATGGTGGCTGCACCAATTTGCATTCCCACCAATATTGTGTTAGCCTTTCATTTTTCCACATCCTTGCCAACATTTGCTATTTGTTGTCTTTTTGATGATGGCCATTCTGACAAGTGTGAGGTGATATCTCATTGTGGTTTTGATTTGCATTTCTCTGATGATTAATGATGGTGAGCACCTTTTCATGTGCCTCTCAGCCATCTGTAAGTCTTCTTTGGAAAAATGTCTATTCAGGCTTTCTGACCATTTTTTAAATTGGGCTGTTTGTTTTTTTGATGTTGAGTTGTGTGAGCTGTTTACATATTTTGGATATTAACCCCTTGCTGGTCATATCATTTGCAAATATTTTCTCCCATTCAGTAAGTTGTCTTTTTTTTTAATATTTATTTATTTGGCTGCGTTGGGTCTTAGTTTCAGCATGCAGGATCTTTTGTTGTGGCAGGCGGGCTTCTCTCTAGTTGTGGCACATGGGCTCTAGAGCGCGCATGGGCTTAGTTGCCCCGTGGCATGTGGGATCTTAGTTCCCTGACCAGGGATCAAACCCACATCCCCTGCACTGGAAGGCAGATTCTTAACCACTGGACCACCAGGGACGTCCCAGTAGGTGGTCTTTTTGTTTTTGTTTTGTCAATGGTTTCCTTTGCTGTGCAAAAGCTTTAAGTTTAATTAGGTCCCATTTGTTTATTTTTGCTTTTATCTCCTTTAAGAGACAGATCCAAAAAAAATTTTGCTACTATTTATGTCATAGAGTGTCTCATCTATGTTTTTTTCTAGGAGTTTTATAGTATCTGGTCTCACATTTAGGTCTTCAATTTGAGTTTATTTTTGTATATGGTCTTAGAGAATTTCTAATATTCTCTTACATGTATCTGTCCAGTTTTCCCAGCTCTACTTATTGAAGGGACAGTCTTTTCTCCATTGTATATTCTTGCACCCTTCGTTGTAGATTGACCAGAAGTGTGTGGGTTTATTTCTGGGCTCTCTATCGTGTTCCATTGATCTATATTTCTGTTTTTTTGTACCAGTACCATACTGTTTTGATTACTGTAGCTTTGTAGTATAGTCTGAAGTCAGGGCACATGATTCCTCTAGTTCTGTTTTTCCTTCTCAAGACTGTTTTGGCTATTCATTATCTTTTGTGTTTACATATAGATTAAAAATTTTTTGGTTCTAGTTCTGTGAAAAATGCTACTGGTAATTTGATAGGGATTGCATTGGATCTGTAGATTGTCTTGGTCATTTTGACAATATTGATTCTTCTAATCCAAGAACATGGTATATCTTTCCATCTGTTTGTGCTATCTTTGATTTCTTTCATCAGCATCTTATAGATTTCTGAGTACAGGTCTTCTGCCTCCTTAAGCAGGTTTATTCCTAGGTATTTTATTCTTTATTATGCGACTGTAAATGGGATTGTTTCCTTAATTTCTCTTTCTGATAGTTTGTTGTTAGTGTATAGAAATGCAACAGATTTTCTGTATATTATTTTTGGACCCTACAACTTTACTGAATTAATTGATGAGCTCTAGTAATTTTTTGGTGGTGTCTTTAGGATTTTCTATGTATAGTGTCATGTCATCTGCAAATAGTGACAGCAAATAGTGACAAAGAGTGACACCTGTTGGTGGGTGAAGCTGGTCCCAAGGCTAGAGCAGGATCACTGGAGGGCGGGGCCAGAGCCCGGGGGGTTCTGAGGCTGGTGCCTACCCACTGGTGGGTGAAGCTGGGTCCCACGGTCTCTGGCTGGAGGTCCCTGGGGGTCCCGGGTCTGGTGCCTGCACACTGGTTTGTGGGGCAGATCCCGTGCCCTCTGGTGGGCAGGGCCATGTCCAGGGGCAGCTGTGGGCTCAGGGGGTCTTAAGGCAGCCTGTCTGTTGGTGGGTGGGGCTGTGCCCATGCCCAGTTAGTTGCTTGGCATGAGGTGTCTCAGCACTTTTGCCTACAGGCAGGGATGGGTCCTGAGGCTTATAAGCTAGAGGGAGGATTTCACAATGGTGCTTACCAGCACCAGTGTCCTCATGGTAGAATCAGCTCCCCAAATGGCTGCCACCAGTGTCTGTGTCCCCAGGGTGAGCTGCAGTTGCCTCCTACCTCTCTGGGAGACTCTCCAGGTCAGCAGGTAGCTCTGACCCAGGCTCCTATTAATGCTTCTGCCCTGGATCCCGGAGCATGTGAGAGTTTGTGTGCACCCTTTAAGAGTACAGTTTCTACTTCCCACAGCTCTCTGAGACTCTAGAGAGTAAGCCCTGCTGGTCTTCAAAGCCAAATGCTCTGGGGGCTCGTTTTCCCAGTATATGACCCACAGGCTATGGAGCCCAACAAGGGATCAGACCCCTCTCTCGTTGGGGAGAACCTCTGCAATGGTAATTATCCTCCCGTTTGTGAATTGTCCACCCAGGGGTATGGGATTTGACTATATCATGATGATGCCCCTCCTACCCATCTTATTGTGGTTCCTTCTTTATATCTTTAGTTGTAGACAATCTTTACTGGTAGTTTCCAGTCTTTTCCACTGATGGTTGTTCTGAAAAATAGTTGTGATTTGGTGTGCCTGTGAGAGCAGGTGAGCTCAGGGTCTTTCTACTCTTCCATTCATTCATCAATGGACACTTAGGTTGTTTCCATGTTTTGGGTATTGTGAATAATGTTGCAATAAACATGGGAGTGCAGATATCTCTTCAAGATCCTGATTTCATTTCCTTTGTATGTATACCAGAAGTGGGATTGCTGGATCATATGGTAGTTCTATTTTTAATTTTTTGAGGAACCTCCATACTGTTCTCCATAATGGCTGCACCAATTTATATTCCCACCAACAATGCACAAGTATGCCCTTTTCTTTCTTTCTTTTTAAATATTTATTTATGTATTTGGCTGTGCTGGGTCTTAGTTGCGGCACACAGGATCTTCACTGTGACATGTGGGATCTTTAGTTGCGGCATGCAGGATCTTTAGTTGCAACATGTGGGAACTTAGTTGCGGCATGCAGGATCTAGTTCCCTGACCAGGGATTGAACCCAGGTCCCCTGCATTGGGAGCACGGAGTCTTAACCACTGGACCACCAGGCAAGTCCCAAGGATTCCCCTTTCTCCACATCTTTGCCAACACTTATTATCATGTGATTTTTTTGATAATAGCCATTTTGACAGGTCTGAGCTGATATTTCACTGTGGTTTTGATTTGCATTTCCCTGATGATTAGTGATGTTGAGAACATTTTCATATACCTGTTGGTCACTTGTATGTCTTCTCTGGAAAAATTTAATGGTATTCCATAAATCCTGTAGGCTTTCTTCATTCTTGTTTTTTCTCCTCTTGACTGCATAATTTCAAAAGATTTATCTTTGAGTTTGCAGATTGTTTCTTCTGCTTAATCAAGTATGTTCTTGAAGCGCTCTATTGCATTTTTCATTTCGTTCATTATATTCTTTAGCTCCAGGATTTCTGGGTTCTTTCCTTCCTTCCTTCCTCCCTTCCTCCCTCCCTCCCTCCCTCCCTCCCTTCCTTCCTTCCTTCCTTTCCTTTCTTCCTCCCTTCCTGCCTCCCTCCCTCTTTCTCTCTTTCTTTCTTCTGCAGTTCAGCAGCTGCAATTGCAGGGAGGGCACAACAGCATAGTCTCCATGCAGCTCTGTCAGTTGAGGTCAATGTCAGCGAAGACTGTGGAGGGTCCTTGGTGGTCAAGGCTGTGAGTGTCTGTGATGGAAGTAGTGGTGAGGGTTGTTGGCCTCCTAGATGTCAAAGGATGCTGGGGTCCTCTTGTTCTTCTTTTCACCCACAGACTGAGGTCCTAGCTGAGGGGATTCTTCTTGGTGCTGTGTCTGGCATGTGAGCACACAGGCCTTGATGGCAGTGCTGGGTTCTGGGACAGAGATGTACATGCATTGATGGTGGTGCCAGTGTTTGGGGTGCAGGTGCTCAGAGTGACAGTGTAGTTCATGGTTCCTGAGCTTGGAGTGTGAGCACATTTGCTGTAGTGGTGCCAGTTTCAAAGGCACAGGCATGCACAGATCGCCAATGAAGCTGGGGTCCACATTCTCTTAGGGCATGCCACATCAGCTCAGGTACTGGTGGGTGGGGTGCAGTGGTGTCTTGGTGCTTGGAGGGGCAAGGTAGAGCAGCAACATGGGCCCCAGGGATGATGGGGTCCTCAGGCTCTGAGTTGCAAGCACACCAGCAACTCAAGCCCTGAAGATGGTGGGTGCTGGGGGAGGCCTAAGCCCTGAGGGGAGGGTGCAGCTCCTCCTCTGGGGGGAGTGCAGTGGCTTGGACTCTGAGCAGGTCCATCAGCTGGCTTCAGTATCTGTGAAGACTATGGAGCTCCTCAGGTGGTGAAGGCTGCTAGTGTTCCTGGTGGTGACAAGAGGTGTTACAGTTCTCCTGTTGTCCTTTCCCTATGGGAAGAAATCCCTTAGAAGGGATCCCCTTTGGCATCAAGCTGCTTCAGACTGAGGGACAGAATGACACAAGTCAACTTTTTGATACGCTCTTCTATTTGGCCATCCTCATTTTTGTGCTCCACAGTGTTTCTGATACTTCTTCATTCTGTTCTAGATTTGTCCAAGAGCTATTTTCATTGGTATGTACACAGTGCAAATATTATTCACAATTTCAGGAGAAATGAAGACTTTTTAGACAAGCAAAACCTGATAAAATTAATTAACCAGAAGACGTGCACTATAAGAAATGTTAAGGAGATACACTATAAATGGAAATGCATAGATAGGTTGAAAGTACCAGAATGGAAAAAGTATATACCACACAAACATTAACCAAAATAAAGGTGATTGAGGCACATAAATTTCATAAAAAGCAGATATTATGGCAACAAGTACTACTTCAGAAAAAGAAGGACATTTCACAATGATAACATGGTTAATTTAACAAGAGTACATAACAATCTTAAATTTGTAAGCACCTGATTTTATTTTGCCTCATTTATTTTGAAACAACAAACCCAACAATTATAGGTAGAGCTCTTAACATAGTTCTCTCAGTAACTGTAAGAAGCAGACAAAATATCAGTAAACTTATAAGGATTTTAACAAAATGATAAAGCAACTTGACATACATGGAACAGTCCACCTAACAACTGCAAAGACACATTCATCTTAAGTTCCAACAGGCCATTAGCCAAAGTAAACCATATGCTAGGCATAAAGCAAGTCTCACCACATTTCAAAGAACTGAAATCATGTAGAGTATGTTATATAACCACAGTGAAGTAAAAATATGAAATGAGCAACAGAAAACTAGAAAATATCCATATGTTTAGGAATTTAGTAAACCAGTTTTAATACTTATGAATAAAAGAAGAAGTCACAATGGATTTTAGAAAATATTTCTAATATTTTAATATAATTGATAATAAAAATGACTCATCAAAACTTCTGATATGTGGGTTTTTTCCCTGCTCTTACCAGTTTTATTCAAAATTAAGGCACGGA
The DNA here is from genome assembly GCF_964165515.1 of Mesoplodon bidens. Classification (NCBI taxonomy): domain Eukaryota; kingdom Metazoa; phylum Chordata; class Mammalia; order Artiodactyla; family Ziphiidae; genus Mesoplodon; species Mesoplodon bidens. The sequence continues at coordinate 966,081 of NW_027672558.1, read as the reverse complement.
AAAAAAGAAATAAAAGGCATAAGTGTTGGAAAGGAAACACTGAAATTGACAATATTTGCAACAATTTGATTGTGTACAAGAAAATCTTATGGGAGTCTATAAAATAATTGCCAGATCTTACAGTGAATTTAGCAAGGTTGCAAGATACAAGGTCAATATACAAAAATTAATTGTATATCTTTTGTGTATGTGTTCCAGCAAAACGTTATTTACAGAAACAGGTGACCAACCTGCTCGCTAGTTTCTTTTTTTATTGAGATATAATTGATAGATACCACTGTGTAAGTTTAACCTTTACAGTGTATTGATTTGATACATTTATATATTGCAATATGGATTACCATCATAGTGGTAGCTATGTGCCTGTATCACATCACATAATTATCATTTTTTGTGGTGATATGTGGTTAAAGCAGGGTGTAAAGTGAGCTGCAAGAATGATGTACTAACAGGGAATTCCCTGGCGGCGCAGTGGTTAAGAATCCACCTGCCAATACCGGGGACACGGGTTTGAGCCCTGGTCCGGGAAGATCCCACATGCTGCGGAGCAACTAAGCCCGTGCGCCACAACTACTGAAGCCCGCGCACCTGGAGCCCATGCTCTGCAACAAGAGAAGCCACTGCAATGAGAACCCCACGCACTGCAATGAAGAGTAGCCCCTGTTCGCCGCAACTAGAGAAAGCCCGCACACAGCAACGAAAGACCAAATGCAGCCGAAAATAAATAAATTTAAAAAATAAATAAATAAAATTTTTTAAAAAAGAATGATGCACTGACACATATCACAACGTGGATGACTCTGGCTGAGTGAAGCTGAGTGAAAATTATGCCAAGTGAAATAAGCCAGACACAAGAGGACAAATAAAAGGGATCAGACTTTTCCCTCAAGACACATAAAACAGAGTTCTAATTTGTCTTTAGAATTTAAGTGATCACCAAAGTAGTTTAAAAGCTTCTCAAAATATTGATATTTTAAATATCTTTCTCTGCCTACACACAGACACACACACAGACTTTCTTTCTTTCTTTGGTTTAGACAAATACAACCATATTATGCATACTGTTTTATAATATTTTTGCAGGTATTTAATTCATTCATTCATCGAAAAAATGTTTATTAAGCGTCTACTATAGGCCAGGCACTGTAAACATTTGGGATTCAGTGATGAGCAAGATAACAAGGTCCTTGTCCTTAGAAACCTTACAACTTAGCTGGAAAACAGATAACAAAGACATGAACATGAATAAACAAGATACTTTCAGAGGTGTTATTGGAGTTTTGTCAGGTTCTTCACTCACTTCTTACAAAACTGCATTTCTTGAAGTAAGATAAGTTTCTGGGTATGAAGGTGAATCTATATTTTTATATGATGAGATTGGTTTTTATTCCCAAGAAATTTCCCCATGAGAATTTACCTCCAGAAAAGCCATAAGTGTAAGAGAATAACTACAATCTGTAGGTAGTTTTATGTACTTCCCTCTGCAGATGATGGGGGTGGGAGGGACAAGGAGCACTTGTTACTAAGCTGCAACAATCTGTGTTAGATTTAGGCCAGGTCTGTGTTCCTCCTGATCACTGGGCTGGTGCTCTCAAAAGCCTTGCAGTAGTTATGGAGGGAGAGAGAGGACGAGAGGCTGACAGCCACATTCGTCCAGAAGGCTTCACAGTGGTTTGATGTTATGTGTGCAAAAGGAGATTATGATGTAATTCCCAGCAATACCAATGTTCACAAGGCACATAGAAACATTTTTAGTCCCTGCGTGTTAACTGCATGTAGAAATGTATATTCACCACTACAGTTTAGTAAACACACTTACAATTTTGGCCGATGGCAAGTAAAAGCACTTTTTAGAACAAAGACTTTTAACTTAAATACTTGATGTGGTGTTGTCTTTAAAATGCCTTGTAGTTACCAAAATCACTTGAACCATTTAGTATCTACCCAAATGTAAGCTAGTGGGCTAAAGAACATGTGAATGGCTAGTGAAGCAAACACCACTGTTAGTAAAAGAATAATATAAATAACTAACCTGGGTTTTCCATTGACATGAAGACAGTTTCTCCTGAGAAGGGGAATAGGGTAAGTGTGTCTTCATAGACCATTTTGTGTTTGAAGGTATATCCAGAGAAGAAGACAGACAGGAAGTCAGTCTGTGCTCCAATACTTAGAATGTACCAGTATGCCACCTCATGCAAACAAACCGACAGCTGCAAGCTATCAAAAACATAGCCATTGATGCCTGTAAAAAGAATGGAGAATAAAAGATTTTAGCAGTATCTGCATGTATTATTTTGGATTGTCATGATCTGATTAGAAATGATTATATGTTATGCCCGTTACCTTATTCCCAAGAAGAGGTAACATTATACCTTTCAAAAAAGTAAATTGTTAATACTTGATCAGCTAGGTTCCAATCTCAAAGTGAGGAGAGTCATAGACCATCATAGTAATGATGGATTTAGATGCTATATGGTGGGCGGCAGTTTGATGAGGAGCAGGATATTTGCATGGTCTCAAAGTATCTCCCTATACACTGCTTATTAGTTGCAAGGAGAAAAATAATAACTACACAGAGGAAAAAAACAGAAAAAAAACCTCTTGATCTGGTGATCAAAATTAGTATCTGCTAGTGTTCCAAATTCAAGGAAACAGATTTCAAAGAAGCAGGGCAACTAGATCCATGACTAGACCCTGAAACGGAGAGAGGAAATGCTACAAAAGACAGCACTGATTGATACAACTGGAATATTGGCTACCAATTAGGTAAGTTTATTGTATAAATGTGTTAGATAATGTATTCTATCAATGTTAAATTTTCTGGATTTCATAACTCCACTTTGATTATATAAGCAAATATCTTTATTCATAGGAAATACACAATGAAGTATTAAGAGATAAAGGGGCATGATATCTACAACCTATTCTCAAGTTGAAAATAAGTAATAAAAAAGTATATATAGAAGAAAGAATGATGAAGCAAAAATAGCAAAATCTTAAAAATGAGTGAATCTGGATAAAGGGTATATAGGACTTTACTATTCTTGCAGCATTTCTGAAAGTTTGAAATTATTTCTAAATAAAAAGTAAGTAAAAGTAACACAGATTTCAATATATAAACAGAATTCTTTCTGAAAGCCTCTTCCATACATCTATCTGTCCATCCATTCAATAAACATTTGTTTACTCTGCAAGGTGGAGGCCCACAAATCCACTAAGCAATGCTCAGACACTAGCTTAGTGCAACTAATTGAGAATCAAAGTTTCTTGCCCTACAAAGTGTTAAAAGATATTTTAAAGCTATCGTAATTAAAAGCATGGTCTTAATGCAGGTATAGATGATTATGTCAATCAGAATATAGAGTCCAGAAACAGACACAGATATAAATGGAAATTTAATATATGACAAAGGGAGCATCCCAAAACAGTAGCAGAAAGAATGAACTATTTGGTAAACGCTGATGGAAAATATGACTATTCATATGGAACCACAAAAGACCCTGAATAGCCAAAGCAATCCTGAGAAAGAATAACAAAGCTGGAGACCTCACACTTCCTGATTTCAAACTACACTACAAAGATATAGTGATTAAGATAGTATGGCACTCGCATAAAAATAGACACATAAATCCATGGAAAAGAATCGAGAGCCCAGAAGTAAACTCTCACATATATGACCAACTGATAAATTACAAGAGAGCCAAGAATACTCAATGGGGAAAGGATAGTCTCTTCAATAAATGGTGCTGGGAAAACTGAATAGCCACATGCTGAAGAATGAATTTGGACCTTTACATTACATGATACACAAAAATTAACTTGAAATGGATTAAAGACAAGCATAAGACCTGAAATTGTAAAACTCCTAGAAAACATAGGGAAACTTGTATTTGCAATGATTTTTTGGATATGACACCTAAAGCACAAGCAACAAAAGTAAAAATTAATAAATGGGACTACATCAAACTAAAAATCTTCTGCACAGCAAAAGAAACGATCAACAGAATGAAAAGGCAACCACCTATGGAATGGGAGAAAATATTTGCAAAGCATATATCTGATAAGGGATTAATGTCCAAAATATATAAAGAACTCATACAACTTAATAACAAAACAAACAAAAACAATTTGATTTTAAAAATGGGCAGGGGAACTGAATAGACATTTTCCCAAAGAAGACATACAAATGGTCAACTGGTACATGAAAAGATGCTCAACATCACTAATCATCAGGGAAATGTGATCCTCAGTGAAATAAGTCAGAGAAAGAGAAATACTGTATGATTCCACTTATATGTGAAATCTAAAAAATATGAACTCACAGAAACAGAGAGTAGAATTGTGGTTACGAGGGGCTGGGGTGTGTGTGCGTGGGAAATGGATAGATGTTGGTCAAAGGGTACAAACTTCCAGCTATGTAAGAGGAATAAGTTCTGGGGATCAGCATGGTGATTTTGTCAATAATACTGTATTATATACTTGAAACTTGCTAAGAGAGTAGATATGAAATGCTCTCACCACAAAAAAGAAATGGTAATTATGTGATCTGGTGGAGGTGTTAGCTAACACTATGGTGTTATACACCTTAAACTTATATAATTTTATATGACAATTTTATATTAATAATGCTGGAAACAAAACGAAACAAACAACAACAGTCTGTGTATAAAGGGTAAAATTTCAAAGGTATTCCCCCCGCAATGCGAAAAGACGTGTGCATAACTCCCAAACTAGTAAAGAAAAATAGGAATTTAAAAACACTTAATTGATCAAAAAATAAAGGAGAAAATACTAAAAATTTAGAAAAAAAGGAAACACGTATTAGTATAAATAAATCCCATGTAGATAGGATAAACTCCCCATTTAAGAGGGAGATGGTCTAGGACTTCCCTGGTGGTCCAGGGGTTAAGACTCCGTGCTTCCACTGCAGTGGGCACAGGTTCAATCCCTGTACAGGGGAACTAAGATCCTGCATGCCAGATGGCGCAGCCAAAAGCGAGAGAGAGAGAGAGAGAGAGAGAGAGAGAGAGAGAGAGAGAGAGAGAGAGATGGTCTAATGGGATCTCGTCTTTAGCACAGATTCTCCCAGGGTCTCCGCACAGATTTGCTCTGGCCATTGGCTCCTCCTGATTGGCAGAGTCATCCTTGGGGGGTTTCTCCTCTATTCATATGGCTTTCCTTCCTGGGGCTGCTTGGCAGAGAGTCCCTGGCTCAAGGCTCAGGGGTTTGGAGCTGGCTCCAGGTTCTCTGATTATTTCCAACTTTTAGCAATTATGGATAGAGCGGCTGTATACATTCATGGACAGGTTTTTGTGTGAACCTATACCCAGGAGTGGGATTGCTGGATGATATGGTAGTTCTATGTTTAATTTTTTGAGGAACCTCCATACTGTTTTCCATAATGGCTGTGCCAACTTACATTGCCACCAACAATATACAAGGGTTCCCATTCTGCACATCCTTGCAACACTTGTTATCTTTTGTGATTTTGATAATAGGCATTCTAACAGGTGTGAGGTGATATTTCATTGTGGGTTTGATTTGCCTTTGCCAAACTGTCTTCCAGAGTGACTAAACCATTGTACATGCCCACCAGCAATGCATGAGGATTCCTGCTGCTCTGCACTCTTGCCAGCACATTTAATATTGTCCGTTTTATTTTAGCTGTTAAAATAGACAAGTAGCGGTATCTCACTATGGTTTTAATATGCATTCCCTTAGTGGCCAATGATGTATTTTTTCATATGCTTATGTGCCTTCCATATATCTTCTCTGGTAATGTGTCTGGTCAAATCTTTTGCACATTTTTAGGGATCTGTTTGTTTTCTTACTGCTGAGTCTGAGACTTTACATATGGATATGTGATTTGCAAATATTTTCTACCTATCTGTGGCTTGTCTTTTCATTCTCTTTAACAATATCCTGTGTAGAGCAAAAGTTTTTCATTTGATGAAATCCAATTTATCAAGTTTTTCCTTCTATTAATTTTGATTTTGGTGTCATTTATCAGAACCCTTTGCCTAACTCCAGGTCATGAAGATTTCCTTCTGTTTTCTTTGAAACTTCTTGTTGTTGTACCTTATACATTTATATTTTTTAATATAAATTTATTTATTTATTTATTTTTGGCTGCATTGGGTCTTTGTTGCTGCGCACGGGCTTTCTCTAGTTGTGGCGAGCGGGGGCTACTCTTTGTTGCGGTGCGTGGGCTTCTCATTGTGGTGGCTTCTCTTGTTGTGGAGCACGGGCTCTAGGTGCATGGGCTTCAGTAGTTGTGGCACACGGGCTCAGTAGTTGTGGCTCACGGCCTCTAGGGCACAGACTCAGTAGCTGTGGCGCACGGGCTTAGTTGCTTCACAGCATGTGGGATCTTCCCGGACCAGGGCTCGAACCCGTGTCCCCTGCAATTGGCAGGCGGATTCTTAACCACTGCTCCACCAGGGAAGCCCTTACATTATACATTTAGATCTATGATCCATTTTAAGTTAATCTTTAAGTGTGAGATTTAGGTTGAGGTTCATCTTTTTGTATACGGGTGACTAATTGTTCCAACACTATCTGTTGAAAAGACTATTCTTTCTCCATTGAATTGCATTTCCACCTTCATCAAAAATCAATTAGTCATATACGTGTGGGTCTATTTCTGCACTATAAATTCTATGTCATTCATCTTTGTCAATACAATGCTACCTTGGTTACTGTAGCTTTATATTAAGTCTTAAAATCAGGTAATATGAGTCCTCCAACTCAATTTTTCTTTTTCAAAATTGTTTTGGCTATTCTAATGCCTTTGGCTTTCCATATAAATTTTATAATATACTTTTCCCTACCAACAAAAAAAATCCTCCTGGGATTTTAATAGGAATTGCATTAAATCTATAGATCAATTTGGGAATAGCTGACATCTTCACTCTATTGAGTCTTCCAATCCATGAATGTTGCATGTCTCTCCGCTTATTTAGGTCTTTTAAAATTCCTTTCATCAGTATTTTGCAATTTTTAGTGTACAGATCCTGCATGTTTTGTTAGATTTAGGCCTAAGTATTTCATTTTTTGAGCTATTATAAATGGTATTATTTTTGTAATTTAAGTTTCCAATAGTTGGCTATTGCTACATAGAGATATGACTGACTTTGGTATGTCAACTTTGTATTCTGCAATCAGACTAAACTCACTTATTAGTTCTAGGAGCTTTTTTGTGGTGATCTTGAGATTCTCTATGTAGATAATCATGTCATATTCAGTTTTATTTCTTTACTTCCAATCTGCATGCTTTTAAATCTTTCTAGTTTCCTTCCCCAATTTACCTGCTGCCAACTACTTTTCAGGGTTCTCAGATAGCTGCTCCATGCATTTTGTATGGAACAATCCTTAACTATCATTCAGTAGGATAGACAGTGTGATTCCATCTTAAACAGAACCAGAACTGCAAAAGGCATATATTTTAAATTTTAACGGTTTCAATCAGATTGGTTTCAAAAAGACTGTGCTAGTTATCCACTAGCATTGTATGCTAATACTCTTTTACTCACAAGCCCACTAGTAATAATTATATTATAATTTTGCCAGTCTGACAGGTATTAATCGTTATCGCAGTGGTATTCTATTTTGCATTTCTCTGTAGTGAGATTGAAATTTTTTATCAAATTTTTGACCATTCTGACTTGAGTGTGTATACAAACACATACACATATGTGCCCCCACCCAAATTCATATGTTGGAGGTTCTAACCCCTAGTACCTCAGAATGTGACTGCATTCAGAGATAGGGTCTTTAGACAGGTAATTGTTTAAAATGAGGTCATTAGGGTGGGCCCTAACCCTATATGATTTGTGTCCTTATAAGAGGAAATTTGTACACAGACATGTGCACACACAGAGGAAAGACCACCTATAAGCTAAGGAGAGGGACCTCAGAAGAAACCAATCCTGTTGACACCTTGATCTCGGACTTCTGGCCTCTAGAATTATGAGGAAATAAATGTCTACTGTTGAAGCCACCCAGTCTCTGGGACTTTGTTATGGCAAGCCTAGCAGACTAATACAACGTATATGTGTTTATATATTATTATATAATCATAGAAAAATATGTTTTAACATGGGCTACTGGACACAAAATGATTAGTGGAAAGGTATAATATGGAAGGAGGAGAGAAGATAAGAGGGAAGGGGAAGCCAAATAAATATCAAAAAGATCATGTTGTACACTTTAAATATATACAATTTTTATTTGTCAATTATACCTCAATAAAGCTGCAAAAAAAAGATGTTGGGTTTTTTTAAATGTACAATGTCATGATTAATTTGACTGTTAATTTGTTATAGCTGGCAATTTTTTTACATATGTAAAATTGCATTCCCTTTGTATTTCATGTGTAATTTACTGATTGAGCACATTTCATATTAAGGATGGCTTATGTATGTTTGGGTAAATGAAACCTGTGTGTCTGATTTATCCTTTAAAAATAAACTTCATTGAATATTTGATGCCTTCTAAAAGAAAATATATGCATTATATGATCATATTTATGCATTTATATAAAATTGAATATGTTCATATGTAATAATGTTTAAGGAAATATGACTCTTATATGGCATATGAATTAACTGCACATCAATTTGGTGTCTTCAGTTTCCCTTTATCCATTACCCACTGGACTCAAGTGCTGCTTTACTTACTGTGCATGATGTTGGAGACTTGGAACTCTGGATCCTGAGGCTGCACTCCATCTGCATTGGGGAGGAAGCGCTGAATATTCTCTGTGAGGTACCAGCTTTGATTCTCGTCAAATACAGAAAACAGGATGACATTTCTCTTGTCTGACATCATCTATTAATTACATGGAATGAAAGGAAGAAAGAAATGCTACTAGTATTGTCAAGTAGAAATTAGCAGTCTATGATGGAAGTGATGGCATGCATATGATGTATCTACAATCCTCTGGTTCAATGCCATTTCTCCCTAGGGTCACTATTATGGCATGTCCCAGGGCCTGGGAGCAGTGAGTATACATTTAGAGCAAATGTGTCCTCAGGGCAAGAGGGTGACTGGACCCATTACACTTAGTTTCTTCTGGACCCAAGGCTATATGCTGGCTGATTGTTTTGGTAGAGTCTGTAGCCTCATTCTCTCCATGTTCATGTTAGAGAAGTTTCACTCTTTAAAGACCCAAGTGATTATTCAATGTCTTTCTTAAACAATTTAGTCAAATCAAGTAAGGTGAATGCCTTCACTAAACTTTCATCTAGCAAATGCCCTTCCACAAGACTACCAATCTATGAAAAATTAAAAATACAAAATAGAAGTAAAATAACAAAGCTAAGATGAACCATAAAATGTTTACTAACACTAACACTTTTAAGTTTTATGTTTACAAAGTTGAAAGTTTTTTGGGGGGGAGGAGCTGTTTGTATATGAACCGAAGTTATGAGTTAGTCACTTGCTAATTGAATCCGCTAAGAATTAATGTATAAACTTCACTAATATGTATAAATTTCATTTTGTATAAACTATTACTACAGAAATGAAAATGCTGAGGGGAGGAGATTGGAGAATATAGGTATATCTCAGTCCTCTTCCAAAAACTGATGGAAAACTATAATTAGGAAAAATTAGGAAAGATACTTGGCCCAACTGATGCCTCTCTGGGTTTGTGTGCCACGTGTTTTACCTGCATTAAAGTTCATAAAATGTTTTCAGACTAGTAGGAATCCTATATACCATAAATAACCAAATGGACATGTAGTCAAGCCTCAGCAATATGGCAATGAGTTATTTTGCAGCCAAGCAAGGAGTTTTTGTGAAGAATCAAGCTTTTTAAATTCAGAGTATTTAACTCAATTTTTTCTAAAATGGCAGAAGTGGTCCAAATTCTAACCATATTCTGAAATATTTTACATATTGCCTTGAATTTTGCTCAACAAATATTTACTGAACTCCTACTAAAATACCACACACTATGCTAGATGCTGCACATGTGTTCATTTTGAGGTGTCTTTGAATCTCCCACAGTGAGACGTCCAGGGGAGACGTCTAAGCTATGATATACATTTGTGGGTCATCTGAAAATAGGTGGTAATTGATCATGTAAAAATGGGCAAGATCACTTACAGAGAGAGGAATTTGAGACTGAGAATGATAGAATTATAGAAATTCTATAGAATTATAGAAATAATCTAGGGCCCAGGCTCTCTTACCCATCCAGCAGGCAAGTTTATTACACCAAAGTCAAATCCAATAAAAGCAGTGAGAAACCCAGTTCATTTCTTTTTTTGCTCAATATTGCAGACTACTATATTTTCTGCAGGCTATAGGTGGATGTACACTGAGAGAATATAGGAAATACTATCTGGAAGTTCATGTGCATCTTCATTCCATTTTAGCTTCAGACCCAGCACTTGGAAAGAGATGAACTCACCTGGTTTCCTCTTTGATCTACAGATTCTTTGTAGCAGATGAGGAGAGGGCCAATGAGTCCTGAAGCTAGATCTCTCTCTAGATTAACGAAGCTTGAGTAATATCGGGTCAGGCACCGAGGATCTGATTTAGTTGGCCCATCTTCTACAGTCACTGTCCATTTATATTTGAATATCTCTCCTGGCAGAATTGGCATATCTTTCAAATGTTTCACACCTACCCACACCCAAAGCCCAATATAGCTAGATTAGAAGTATAACAAGGCACATATTGGCAATCATGTCATCATTACAGTGGCTCTACAAATTTATATGTACATATAAAGTTTCTCAATAAGTGAAAACTAAATTTGCACCTCTTATAAGTTTAAGATTCACACAACTTTTTACAATAAAAATAGGTTCAGGAGATTTCTGCTAGCATGTTAGTTTGAGTTGAAATTAGCAGGTCTACCCACTAATAGAAATAATAGATAATAATATTTTTAAACATTTTAAATACATAACTGAAAATATATAAAGAAGAAAAAAAACCCAAGTGCCAAAAAAAAACCCACAACAAAGCCAGAGTGTCCTGAATAGATGCTGAAAGACTGCACACTGAAGTTTTAACTCACATGTGGTATCAAGACTTGTGGTATCTGGCCTCTGTGAGGAATGGAAGCAAGAATTAAAATCTGCCCTTGGGCTAAAGGGTCCTCAGGACAACAACTGTCTGATTTTAGTAATTAAAACTCACTTTTGCATATGTTTAATACCTAAAGATCCAGTCTATGTTCATTCCCTAACCATAGGTCAGGGTTAACATAATAGGGAGTGAGGGTAGATGGGTATTAGAGGAAAGGGCAAATAGATTTTTGCTTAACAGGTCCAGCTGTGTGAGTGCTCTCTCTCTGACAACACTATTTAGTCACCAATGCTTTCTGTGTGGCAGGTGCTGAGATGCTGGTCTTTTCTTAGGGTACATGTATGGCTTCCTTGGAGTAACCATCCGGGCCTCAGCACCGTATACATGAGAGATGCTTACTTCAGTTATCCTTCTGCAGCCCTCCTCCCTCCCCAGCTCTTCTTATGTCTAGTGATATATGCAAGAGCCTATTATTTCTGGCATCCCTCACCCTGTCAGGTTGCCTTCTTAGGCAGGGTATCTTCAAAAGAGAGCAAGCCAGCTATTTGCAATAGTATCTACTTTTACAGAGAAAACTCATGCATCCTAGCCAGGTCAAACAGCAGAAGGGCAGACTGTTCCACTCTTACCCTCTCTTCTTATCTGCTAGTTATGAGCAGTAAAGCCTTCAGAGTTTTCCACATAAAAAGCAAATTACCAGGAATTGTATTTGTGTATGCCTCCAAATTTCAGGGTACACATTCAATATCTCCCCAGAATTCTGTTACATTGCCCTTCTCCCATAAAGGAATTGCAAATCAATTTAGCATTAGAATTTTCACCAGCAACAATGAGTATTAGAAAACAGTGGATTGAAAATTATTTATAACCAGCCTATCTATACATCATATAATACTGAAGGACTCATGAAGTTTTCCCCCTATATACTAAATGTATTCAGAAGTATATTGAAGGTATACTTCCAGAAAAACAAAAGAAATCAAAAACCAGAAATGTACAAGATAGGAGCAGTAATGGCACTAGCCTACAAGTCCAAAAAAAAAAAAAAATCCAAAGATGGCAGCTTTGTAGCAGGCCTAGAAAGCTTATAATCCAAATTAGAATAGTAAGCTGGTGAACTACCAGAACATCTTTAGAAGAAAAAAGGATCAGATACCAATAAACAGCATGGTTAAGAAGCTGGAAGACCTAAGGGATATGGTGAAAAGGCATACATTTCTTCTCCAGATAAAAGAAAAGAAAGTCAGGGCTTCCCTGGTGGTGCAGTGGTTAGGAGTCCACCTGCCAATGCGGGGGACACAGGTTCGAGCCCTGGTCCGGGAGGATCCCACATGCCGGGAAGCGGCTGGGCCTGTGAGCCATGGCCGCTGAGCCTGCGCGTCCAGAGCCTGTGCTCCGCAACGGGAGAGGCCACAACAGTGAGAGGCCCACGTATGGCAAAAAAAAAAAAAAAAAAACAGAAAAAGAAAAAAAGTCTTTTTTCAGGAATACAAACACAAAAATTCCAAGATCAGCATGGTCCTAATATAAAGCAAACTAAAATTTACCATGATTTTGAACTACTGGTAGAGAATAAAGAAGGATAATCCATTTGACCTTAACAGTAAAATCATTGGAACTGTAGACAAAAGAATAATCATAGCATATCACCTAGTTCTGCAGTAAACTCATATACTTATAATAAGAAACATACTGAAATAATATAAATGCTGGTTTTTTGACTTTCAAAGTTTAGAATAAATATATAGAAAAAGCAAGGAGTTATTTGAAATTACAGTGCAAAATGTAAATGTTATCAACTTTAGTTTTATAAAAGTAAAGGTATAGCTGGCAGCAGTGGGGAAATGGAAGAATAGAGGAGAAGAAATGGGAAACTGTTGTTAGTACCTTAATGTATATAAAACGTAGGTATTTAGCATGTTTTTTAAAATTCTAATGATAGCCAGTTGAGGAACTAAAAGCACTGATAAAAGTCTAAAACAACTGGAATGGGAAGAAGCACAATGCTAAATCCTCATTTAACACAAAATAAATATATAATGTCTAAAGCTGAAAAACAAAGGAGTAGCATATAAATGATTTTTTAGAGCTATAGAGATAACTACCAAAAATCTAAAACAGAAATGCTTAAAAATGGATGCCTCTAGGGAGTGGAACTTACAGCCTTTCAATATTTTAAGCATGTATTATTTTGATAAAATAAATATTCATCCCCAAGTAAAATTAAAGCAACAGTGAAATACCACTTTTCACCCACCAGATTAGCAGGATTTTAAAAGACTATTATCTTCTAGCTGTCAAGGATGTGGGAAATTATATTTTCATACATGACTAGTAGAAGTGCAACTTATTACTTCATCTGGGGACAAAGGTCTGGCTATTAAAAACAAAAATACAAATATTGTGACTCACAGGAAGATCAGTGAACCCCAAGTAGGATAAATATGAAGAAAATCACAGCCAGAGAAAAATGACATACAGGGGAAGAATGAATGAATAGAATTTAGCTATTATATAGGCAAGAAGATAGTAAAACAATATTTTGAATGTGCTAAAAGGAAAAAGAAACCCTCTCAACCCAGAATTCTATGTCCAGCAAAATTATCCTTCAAAAGCAAAGGCAAAATAAAGACATATTTTCAAATAAAATAAAACTTAAGAGAATAAGGATGGTGGGGTAATAAATGTGCATGATTTTAGTTGTTATTGAGGCTGTGCCCTCATCTGTATCTACAGGTAAGGAAGACCTATAAAATTGAGGTAACACTTACCTTTTGGAAGTCTCCCTGAGTGCAAAGGACTGACATCAGTGATTCCATGAGGGTAGATGTTATATGCTCGGCTTGCTTTATTCTTAAATATAATCTGAAAGTATAAATGAGATATAAGATCAGGTACAAGACAATTAGGATCAACAAGAAAAGTGTGGCCTACCTCCAGAAAACAAAAGCTGCCTTGTATCTACAGTATAGGGCTTTGAGCCTAGATAAAGCTCAAAATGTTTGTTCTTTTCATAAAATTGCTCAGACAGCTACTTAGGTTTCTCACTAAAGGTTCCTTTCCATTTATTTAAAATTATTTTAATCACTTCAGGAAGAATTCCTTGCACCTTCTGACATTAGTAATTGAAATTTGGATGTCTGCTGAGGACACTGCTTCCCCTCAGCCTTTCCCACCATTTGGGCCCTGAATTCCCCAATAGTGGAAGGGAAAACAGTGGTTCAAGTGATAAAATCTTCACTGGATAAGCAGGCATGACCAGGAGGACAGCTGATTACAGCATTAAGCAAGGGTGGCAGTTGGAATTGTCTGATTGCACGAGCTTTAAAAGAGAGGTAAGATAGAAGAGTGATAACATGGAAGCAGCATTAAGAACCCTGAACATATCAACTGGGTTCTATGTCTGAGGTTCTATGATATGAGTATAAAAAACCAACTTCTGGGCTTCCCTGGTGGTGCAGTGGTTGAGAGTCCGCCTGCCGATGCAGAGGACACGGGTTCGTGCCCTGGTCTGGGAAGATCCCACATGCCGCGGAGCGGCTGGGCCCGTGAGCCATGGCCGCTGAGCCTGCGCGTCGGAGCCTGTGCTCCGCAACAGGAGAGGCCACAACGGTGAGAGGCTCGTGTACCGCAAAAACAAAACAAAACAAACAAAAAAACCCAACTTCTACTTGCAGTCTTTTTTAAAAAATTTTATTTATTTAATTTATTTATTTTTGGCTGCATTGGGTCTTCATTGCTGCACGCGGGCTTTCTCTAGGTGCGGTGAGTGGGGGCTACTCTTTGTCGTGGTGCACGGGCTTCTCATTGTGGTGGCTTCTCTTGTTGCGGAGCACGGGCTCTAGGTATGCAGGCTTCAGTAGTTGTGGCAGCCGGGCTCAGTAGTTGTGGCTCACGGGCTTAGTTTCTTCACGGCATGTGGGATCTTCCTGGACCAGGGCTTGGACCAGGGCTTGAACCTGTGTCCCCTGCATTGACAGGTGGATTCTTAACCTCTGCGCCACCAGGGAAGCCCTCTACTTGCAGTCTTGTCTTAAACCCACTCATTTGGTAAAACCCACTAACAGCCTATTCCTTGCCTGCACCTAAGCAGCAGAATGATGTAGGAGAAAAATCACACAGCTCTGCTTCTTTAAACTGTTGACCAAAAATCTCAAACAGACGCTCAAGCTACCTAGCTATCCTATTATTTTTTTCCTAGAAATTCACCTTCCCACTTATTCAGCTAATATTTGCTTCCTGATCCTCACTATCAGGCGCTTATTTTTTCACTGAGAGGGGAGAAGCATTCAGAAAAGAAATTCCTCATCTTCCCACCATCAAATCTACCAACCTATATGCATATATGGCCATATTCTCTCCTATTAAAGTCAGCTCCTATCTAATGCCAACATCTCCTCTTTTGTACTAGTACCTAATAAAGTTCCATTTTAAAAAGTTCCTTTTGGAAGAGAATAGAGAACTCAGAATTAGACCCACACAAATATAGACAACTGATATTTGACGAAGAAGCAAAGGCAATAAAATGGAGCAAAGATACTCTTTTCAACAAATGGTGCTGGGACAACTAGACATCCACATGGAGAAAGAAGAAGAGGAAGGAGAAGAAGAAGAAAGAGAAGGAGAAGGAGAAGGACAGGGAGAGGGAGTGGGAGAGGAAGGAGGAGGAGGAAGATGAGGGAGAAGAATCTAGATGCAGACCTTACACCTTTCACAAAAATGAACCCAAAATGGATTATAGACCTATAAAATTGATTTGGAATTCTTCTGTATGTGAGATTTGCCTCTACTCTTCCATTTATTTATTTATTCAATCATTTATTTATATCAGTATATACTCATGGATATTTCTTTTATACTTTCTTTTATTGCTCATATTCTTCCACCTTGGCTGTTAGAAGCTCTTGTATTTCTTTAACATTGTCCCATCCTTTTATTTTTTTGAGCACTTTCTTACTTTCTGGAACCACAAGATTCTCCAGGCTCATCTTATGTTTCCCCTGGCCCAGCCCTAGAATCATCCATTCTCCAAATGGCCTTGGTTCCTTTCATCAGAGAATGGTATTAGAAACGAAGATCTGGGTGTGCTCATTGCTACTGGGATGTCATTGCTTCTAGATCCTCTCAGTGGACAGCGCTAGGAAATATACTAACCTAAACATACACACACATATGTAATTATTTCTGTATGCATCCATCTGTATCTATATTTGGCAAATATGAACTCATAGTAATGTCTCCAACTCTAATCCAGTATCACATGATTTATTCTAGCCCTTCCTTTTTGTTTATTTATAATTACCCTCTTCAACAATGACAAATATAGCTTCCACTGTCATTCATTTACTTAATCTTCAAATAATAACAGTTTTGTTTATTCATTTCCAATATTAAAACTTTTTTTCTCCTAAGAATACTGGCTAGGATTTCTAGTAAAATATTAAATAGAGGTGGTGATACTTGTTAACTGTTTCTTGTCCTGATCTGATCTTAAACAGAAGGATTTCTGAGTTTCACCACCAAGTATGATTGGTGCCTATAGATTTTCTTCAGATCTTTATCAGGATAAGGATGTCCCTTGTGATCCCAATTTCCTATGACTTTTTATTATGGATGGATGTTGAATTTTGATAAATATTTGTATGAAACTGTTGAGATTTTCAAATTATATTTTACCCTTTTATGTGTTAATATGGTGGATTACCATATTTGATTTTCTAATGTTAAATTCATCTAGTACTCCTCTGATAAATCAACCAGGTCATAATGTATTATTTTTTTAATATATTGCTCCCTTAGGTTTATTAATTTTTGTTTAGGATTTTTTGAATCCATGTTTATAATGCAACTGGTCTGTAATTTTAATTTTCCTTTCTCATACTGTCCTGATCAGGTTTACAACTAAGGTTATGCTTGCCTAATAAAGAACTGGTGGGTCTTTACTTTTTTCTTATACTCTACATTTAAAATTTTAATATAAAATTATATATTCCTTGGATATTGGTATAAATTGCCAATAAAATGGTAATTCTTGCTAGGTTGATAGTGATTTTCTTTCAACACATTAAAGACATGATTTCATTGTCTTCTGGCTTCCTTTGTTGCTTTTGAGAAGTAAGCTGTCAATTTATGTGGCAGTTTTAAAACATGGTTCCCAAATTCTTTGACACTCCTCCCAACAAGAGGTAGGCCAAAGTTTCCCTCTCCTTGATTCTGGGTGGGATTTGACTGCTTTTACTCAGATTATGCCATGAAATGCTGTGTGACTTCTGATGCTGGGTCATTAAAGGTGAGGCACTTTCTGACTGGTTTAGTGGAACACACACAGTTGGAGTCCTGAGCTGCTAATATGCTTCCTGCTCTATAAATTGGCCTTTTTTTTAGATATTTCACATAAATTAAATCACGTAATATGTCTTTTTTGCTTGGCTTCTTTAACTTATCATAATGTTTTGAGTTTTATCCATGTTGTATCATGTATGAGTAGTTCATTTCTTTTAATTGCTGACTAGTGTTCCAATTATATGGGTACACTACATTTTGTTTATTCATTCACCAATTGGTGAACATTTGAATGGCTTCCAATTTGGGGCTATTATGAATAGTGCTGCTATGAACATTCACATACAAGTCTTTGTGTGGACCTAGTTTTCCTTTCTCTTGAGTATATGCCTAGAAGAAATTGCTGGATCACATGGTAACTCCATTTTTAACATTCTGAGGAACGGACAAACTGTTTTCCAAAGTGGCTGCAAATTTTTACATTCCCATCAGTAGTTTATGAAGCTTCCAATTTCTCTGCATCCTCACCAACGCTTGTTATTATCTGCCTTGTTGATTATAGCTATTTTAGTGGGTGTGAAATGGTATCTCATTGCAATTTTGATTTGCATTTCCCCAATAGCTAATAATGTTCAGCATCGTTTCATGTGCTTATTGGTCACTCCTTTATATATCATCCCTGGAGAAATGTCTATACAAATCCTTTGCTTATTTTTCAGTTGGATTATTTGCCTTTTTAATTTTTTAATTTGTGTTTTAAACATTTATTTATTTGTTTGTTTGTTTTGGCTGTGCCAGGTCTTAGCTGCGGCACGCGGGATATTCATTGCGGCATGCGGAATCTTTAGTTGTGGCATGCAGACTTCTTAGTTGTGGCATGCATGCGGGATCTACTTCCCCGACCAGGGTTTGAACCCAGGCCGCCTGCATTGGGAGCACGGAGTCTTACCCACTGGGCCACCAGGGAAGTCCCTATTTGCCTTTTTATTATTTAGTTGTAAGAGTCCTTTATAAATTCTGGATACTATTCCCTTATCAGATATATGATTTGCAATTATTTTCTCCTATTCCATGGGTTGTCTTTTCACTTTATGATTGGTATCTTTTGAGGCACAAAAGTTTTTAATTGTGATGAAGTCCAATCTATTTTATCTTTTGTTGCTTGTTGCTTTTGATGTCATATCTAAGAAACCATTGTATAATCCAAGGTCACAAAGATTTACTCCTGTATATTCTTCTAAGGGTTTTAGTTTTAGCTCTAACATTTATATCTTTGATCCACCTTCAATTTGTTTATGGTATAAGGAAGGGGTCAAACTTCTTTCTTTTTCATGTGGGTATCCAGTTGTCCCAGTACTATTTGTTAAAAATACTATTCTTTCCCCATTGATGGTCTTAGGACATTTGTGAAAAGTCAAGTGTTCACCTCCTACAGTGCTGGTGGGAATATAAATTGTTGCAGTCACTGTGGAAAACAGTATGGAGGTTCCTTTGGAAAAACTAAAAATAGAGCTACCATATGACCCAGCAATCCCACTCCTAGGCATATATCCAGAAAAGATGAAAACTCTAATTCTAAAAGATACATGCACCCCTATGTTCATAGTAGCACTATTTACAATAGCCAAGACATGGAAGCAACCTAAATGTCCATCTACAGATGAATGGATAAAGAAGACATGGTATATATATACAATGGAATACTACTCTGTCATAAAAAAGAACAAAATAATGCCATTTGCAGCAACATGGATGGACCTAGAAATTATCATACTAAGTAGTCAGTCAAAGAGAGACTAATTTCATATGATATCACTTACATGTGGAATGTAAAAAAATGATACAAATGAACTTATTTACAAAACAGAAACAGACATACAGACATAGAAAACAAACCTACAGTTACCAAAGGGGGAAGGGGGGTGTCAAATTAGGAGTATGGGATTAACAGATACAAACTACTACACATAAAATAGATAAGCAACAAGGATATACTGTATAGCACAGGGAATTATACCCAATATTTATAATAACCTATAATGGAGTATAATCTGCAAAAATACAGAATCACCATGCTGTACACTTGAAACTAACACAATACTGTAAATCAACTATACTTCAATTAAAAAAATAAGTCAAGTGTTCATAGATATGTAGGTTTATTTCTGGACTCTCAATTGTTTTCCATTGATCTATATATCTATCCTTATGCCAGTACCACACTGTCATGATTACTGTAGTTTGTGGTAAGTTTTGAAAGTGATGTGTGAGTCCTCAAACTTTGTTGGGTTTTTTTCCCCCAAGATTCATTTGTTTATTAAGGGTCCTATGCAATTCCATCTGTATTTTAGGATGAGCTTGTCAATCTCTGCAAAAAAGGCAGTTGGGATTTTGATAGGGATTCAATTTGTATCTATAGACAAATTTGGAAGAGTCTTAACAGTAAGTGACTCTTCCAATCCATAAATATCATATGTTTTTCCATTTATTTAGATATTTAAAAAATTATCTCAGTAACTATTAGTTGTTTTCACTGTACAAGTGTTGCACTTTTTTGTTACATTTTTCCCAAGTTATTTCATTCTTTTTTTATGTTATCATGAATGAAACTGTTTTCTTAATTTCATTTGCAGATTTTTCATCGAAGTGTATAGAAATACAACTTATTTTTTAGTATTGATCTTGAATCTTGCAAACTTGTTGTACTTGTTTATTAGTTCTAATAGCTTTTTAGTAGATGCCTTAGGATTTTCTGCATAAAAGATCATATCATCAGCAAATAAAGACAGTATTCTTTCTTTCTTTCCAATCCAAATGCCTCTAATTCCTTTGTTTTTTTTTTTTGCCTTATTGCATTGGCTTCCAGTTCAGTAATAAAAGTAACAAGAGTGGACATGCTTTTTTTTTTTTTTTACTGTATGATCTCACTTAAATGTTGAATCTAAAATACAAAACAAACAAAATGAAAACAGACTCACAGATACAGAAAACAAGCCAATGGTTGTCAGAGGGTAGGGTGGTGGAAGGGCAAAATAGGTGAAGGGGGTTAAGAGGTACAAACCTCCACTTAAATAAGAAATATGCCATGGAGATGTCATATACAGCCTAAGTAATAATATTGCAATAAATTTGTATGGAGACAGATGGTTACTAGACTTACTGTGGTGAACATTTCATAATGTATGCAAATATCAAATAACTATGTAACTCAGCTAAAACTAACATAATATTGTATATCAACTATACTGCAATACAAAAATAAAATAGAAGCCTTTTCTTCTAACTCCAGTATCAGTCTAGAGTCTTGCAGCAGTGGAGGAAGGTTGCTCTTGCTGGAGTTTGCTATTTTGTAATTTGATGTTTGTGGTACCCTCCATTTCCTAGTATTGTATGAATCATGTGTAACTTTATTTGTACTACTTGTACACCTCATGGTTTTTTTTTTAAGATGTGTGGACAGATTTTGGTTCAGGTAGATGACATAATTCTCTGGACCTTGGCATAACTTATCTGTTATTTCTTATTTTTTTAAAGTTATTAATTAATTTATTTTGGGCTGCGTTGGGTCTTCATTGCTGTGCCTGGGCTTTCTCTAGTTGCAGCGAGTGGGGGCTACTCTTCATTGCGGTGCGCGGGCTTCTCATTGTGGTGGCTTCTCTTGTTGCGGAGCACAGGCTCTAGGCACGCGGGCTTAGGTAGTTGCCGCGTGTAGGCTCAGTAGTTGTGGTGCACAGGCTTAGTTGCTCCATGGCATGTGGAATCTTCCTGGACCAGGCTCGAACCCGTGTCCCCTGCATTGGCAGGTGGATTCTTAACCACTGCACCACGAGGGAAGTCCACACTCCTATATTTTCTTATCAAAGTATATTTTGCCTTTTACATTTACATCTTTATTCACCTAGAGATTATTTTTGTGTATAATGGCAGGTAATACTTTAATTTTTTTCCTATGTGGAGAGTCAATTGCTCCAGCACCACAAATTCACACTTACAAAGGTTCTTCATCTGTTCAATTGTGTTCAAAACCAGCTGAGTGTGTAGGGCCTTTCACAACATCTTTAACCGCATCCATTGAGCTTATCACTCACCATGCCCTTCTACAGCAGCATTATTTTCTTGCCAAACCAGACTACATATTGTATTCACTCTTCTTGAAATATGTTCTCTCCACAAGTCCTGTTCTCTTTTTTCCTTACTAAATTGTAAACTTCTTATGAAAAAAGACATTGTCCAGTTTGTTTTTGCATCCTCCATACTTGGCATTGATTGAGTTGATTTTCAAACACTCTTCAATTTTATTCTGAATTTGACCCTTATAGGTGGGAACGCCCACCCAGTATAAGCCATACCTTTATATTTAGGTTTTCACGCAGAAGGAAGATGCTTCTTTCATCTGCTTTCCCTCCAAAATATGCCTAGTGTTTCTAAATCTCTTAAAATTTTAAAAAGAAACCTCAAAAAACTTCTAATGACTAGGAACCCAAGTCATCCTTTCTAACCCGTTTGTAGGACAGTCTGCACTTGGGGTCAACAGTGAAGTTAGGAGGCACCCTCTGTGGGCCTGACCTGGCCTTGACCCTTTGCTGTGATGCCAGCAGTAGGCGGACCCAGTTTGGAGCTGGGGCGATGCTTCCGTGGACGTGTTTGCATCCATCGTCCTTCCCTCGTCTTCCCTTCGTGTCGTCCATAAGCCTCGACCCTGAACACAAATAGCAGGATGTGGAAATTACCTCCCAAGTCACTGTCTATCCTCGTATGGAATGCTAGGGTGTCAAACTTGGCTGCCAGCCTTCCTAAAGACGATTTTAGCAGCTCCCGACGATTTTAGGCAGGAGCTGCCGATGGCACAAAGTTCTCAGGCAACTTCTAGAACCTCTCGCCAGCTTCCCCTGCTGCCAGGTTACCATTTCGGTCAGGCAGAGACCCTCCGGTTCCCCTTCGACTGCTGGACCGGGCGTCCCTGTTAGTTCTGGGTGACTTAAGGTCACGTCAAGAAAATAACTGAAAGGGCAGATTCGAGGACGTGGAGACCACCCCATGCCCACCTGGCACTTTCCCGAGTCTCTGTAGGTGCAGTGGGGTGGACGGGGGGCCGCGGCGTCTGGGCAGCAATGGCGTGATGGGGCGAGTAGGGCCTCGGTGCCCCCGAAGCTGCTGCCTCTGCCCCCGCCCTGCCAAGAGTGGACATCTTGACTTGTTCCTAATCTCAGGGGGAAAACATTTAGTCTTTCAGCGTATTATAAGTTTTTCTTAGATGTTCTTCATCAAGTTAAGGACCTTGCATTGTGTTGCTAGTTCATTGAGTTTTTTCTATCAAGAATGGGTAATGGATTTTGTCAAGTCCTTTTTCTTCACGTATTACATGATCATGTGCTTTTGTCCTTTATTCAAGTAATATGTTGTATTGCTTTAATTTTCATATGTTGAACCATCCCTACATTCCTGAGATAAATCTCACTTGACTATAGTGTATGATCTTTTAAAAATGTTGCTAGATTTGGCTTAATAACGTGGAGGATTTTTGCACCTATATTCACAAGGAATTTTGAACTATAGTTTTCTTTAAAATTTTTGAGACTTGGTTTGTGGCCTAATGTATAATCTATCCTGGAGAATGTTTCTTGTGCATTTGAGAAGAATATGTATTCTATTGGAGTTGGGTGGCCTGGTCTGTAGATGTCTGTTAGGCCTAGTTGGTTTATAGACAAAATGAGATTAGCCATTTGTTGATAACTGTTGAAGCTGAGTGATGGGTTCAAAGAAGTTTATCTTACTCTTCTCTCTACTTCTGGGTATGTTTGATAATTTCCATATAAAAAGTAAAAAATAGTCCTCAAATTCTCACATTAACAGAAAAGCCTTATAGGATTTAGCATATATAAGAGCAAAACTTACAAAAATGAAAGAATGAGGTAGACGTACATATATTGATATGAAATTATATATGATATATTGTTAAAATCTACATAGTGCTTCTATTTTTGTGTGAAATATGTGCACATACACTTGTATATGTATATACTGTTTCTGAAAGGGAAAATAAAAAACTGACAGCAATGATAGCTGGTCAGACTATGGGACTGGAAGTCTGGGAGGAAGGAAAGCTTGCTTTCTCTTGCATAATCTTTTTTGCCTTTTGAGTTATTTGTACTGGCTAATTCAAAAATAGGTAAATAAAATTCATGAAGAAAAACTGTACATTAATAGTTAATTAAAATTTTAAAGAAGTAAAGTGAAGGTAGACATGCCCTACAAATATCAAAACATATCACAAGGTTGCAGTCATTAAAACAGTGTGATAACAGATCAGTTAAACAGAACAGATTTTATCATTCTAGTATATAATAAAAAAGGCATTTTAAAATTAGTGAAGAAAGGATTGATTGGACCAATTGGCTGTCATTGGGGAAATCCCTATTTTACATGATGCTTTATACCCAAAAGTAACTTCCATAGCAATTAAAATGCTTATTGTAAAAATAAAACTGTAAATGTAAAAGAATAAAATATAGTAGACCATATTTATAATCTCTTAGAGGTAGTAAAGATGTTCCTAGGCAGAAAACATAAATGAAAAATATCCAGAAAAACATAAATTTAAAGATTGAGAAAAGATCTTGACTACATAAAAACTGAAAATTTTTATAGGACAAAAGACATCACAAAGGACTTAAAGTACAAGTGACAGACTGAGAAAAATATTTGAAAGATAAATAACAATGTGTTAATATTCATAATGCATAAAAACTTTTACAAATATATAAGCAAAATATAGCCATGTTAAGAACGCTGCCTGCCATATCAGTAAACAAAGGATGTCGCAGCCATCAGTGAGCCCTGAGGTAACTCAGGAGAGGAAACAAAGAATGCCCAGCTGTCTAGCAGTCATCAGACTGCAGCCACACCCAGTGGTGCAGCTTAAGGAAACGCAGGATAAGAAAGCACAGGATACTGGCCCCAGATAGCTGAGGTGCTGTTCAAAGGAATGATTTCGATAAGCCCAGACTCTTGCATCTTCCCATACACAGAAAAGTACTAAATTCCTTAACTCGGGATACCTGGTTTTCTTTAATTAACAGTAATCTTTTGTTCCTACTACCTGCCGTTTGTTGCAAAACTCCTATATACCCTGGCACCCCCCTTGCCTCCTTGGAGCAGTTCTCTCAGGGTTACTTGAGACGCTGTCTCCCGGGCTTGAAGTCCTAAGAATGTCCGCCGAATAAAACATAACTCTCAACTTTTAGGTTGTGCATTTTTTTACGGTTGACATGACCATCTATCTATCTCTAAATTGATTGTGAAAACATAACTCCCTATTTTTTAAAGCCACTGTTATTTGAAGCATAAGTATTGTTAATATGCTATATCAAGGGTCAGGAAACATTTTCTGGAAAGGGACAGATAGTAAATGCTCCAGGCTTTGTGGGCTGTATCTACTCTCTGTCACATATTCTTCTTGTTATTTTTTTCCTTACAAGTCAAATGTAAAATCCTTCTAAAAGTTGTAGAAGGATATGTATGAAAGTCTAAGCAATGAGTATTTCAAAGGGGTGTCAGGTTTAATAGGTGGCATTAAATATTTTGTTCTATAATATTTTAAAACAAATTTATAATCCACATTTATTTGTGTAACATTTATAATTTTTAAAAGATCCTGCCCATTGGAGACAAGGCTGAATTATGAAATTTTAAAAAACTCAAAACCGTCCAGACTTTGTCTTCTTACCCAACCTTATATCTTTTCCTCAACTTACCAAAAGTGTGTCTCCAACTTCTCCATAAAGTAAAGGTCCCAGGATTCCTGATTCATACTGAATAGCTTCACGAGTCTTAAATGTTTCATCTGTGTAAGCTATAAATCGGACTTTTTTGTACTTCCTACCAATCCGCTGAGGACCATTGTTCAAATACAGACTTTTATAACTTCTGTGTGAGACACAAAAAGATGAGAGGTTGGAATGGAGAATTCTAGGTAGAGGACAGGTTGCTAAAATCCAACTCTAAAATAGCTCATATGATTTAATCAAGGAAAGGAGTGAGAAAAATATAAGCATCCCTGATGTTTAGCTATGTTAATTTACCAAACATATTAATGCCCTTGCCATTTGATTCTATACCTGTACCTAACCTTAAACATGGCTTAAGGATTTGTTGTTTTGAATAACTGGGAAGAATTTTTGATTATGGGGAAGAGATAGCACCAAGAGTCAAAAGGTACTTGCCTGTCATTGGAGGTAAGGACTGAGGGAGCATAGTCCCAGTCCTCCTCTTCAGCAGCAATGTAGTGGACCCAGGCTTTAGGATGCTTCTTTGCAACTGAGCGGATTTGGATAAAGGGAGGAGCGCTGTCACCATCAAATCTGACCACATCCATGTCAGAGTCATAAAAATCATCATAATCTTCTTCTTCATTACTTTTCATCCATATGTGGGGTTCCTCTGGGCAGCTATCTACTGTGACATAAGCTTCCATACCATCTGGAGTCAGACAAACGAATGTCAGGTTCCAATGAGACTTTCTTGCCTTTCTTGTTCTTTCTTGTTAGGCCTTCAAGGCCTTCTCTTAAGTGTTCCCTTCTCCACACCAATATCCTTTCTTGCCATTGTCCTATATGTCTTACCTTCCCCATATCTGGTACTTTCTGGTTTCTTCCTGTGGTCTTTGCACTCACCATTTCCCTTCTGCCTGACTCTCCTCCAATATATGTTTCACCCCTTTTTCAAGACTCACTCATTTGCTCACAATATCCATTTGTATTTGCTATATAATGCTCTGGGCATCACTACTGATATCCTGGAGCCCCTATGATTACAACCTAGACAGTGCACTTTTTTCCTTTTCCCTAAATTTCTCATAAAACATCTCTTCAGCTATGACCCAAAATCCTCACTCTTGCCACCTCATTTTCCCCTCCCTATATCACAGGTAGATTCACCAGTACATTCACAAGTACTACTAATAATCAAGCCCTCTTATACTCAAGGTGAAATATTTGCTCTGAAAACTGGCAACTAGGGAATCTCAGTTGAGGTCTAACTAACATAATCCTATACTGGACAGTAGACAGTAAATTCCATTAAAAGAAGAGCTGGATATTTATAATACTCATTTTTAAGATCCACAGATATTACCATGTTGGTGGGAAGAGATATGACAAAACAGTAGAAACTGGCCAAGGTCCATCAGGAGTGTCTGAGCCGTAAGGAATGTTATTGGTGAGATCTCCAAAGAAGCCTGGCGATGGTTCCTCACAAGAAATGTGTGGCCTTCGAGGAAAACTGAGTGCACTTCAGGGGTGGTGCCCATCCCAATCACATGCCAATAGACTGATTTCTTATGACATCCAATCAGACCTGTAAAGTAAGAATAACACAGCTATAAGCAAGAAGTAGAGAATTTGAAATGGAAAACACTTTCTAGGATAGGATGAACAAATTGTCCTTACAAATTTTATTATCTTGACTTGGAACCAAACTTTCCAAGGACACTGGGGTACTGTCAAACTAACAGCTCTTGCCAAAGTCATCAATGACTATCATGCTGCTAAATCCAATGGGTATTTTTCAGTCTTCATCTGCATCTGTTGACCATTCATTTCTTATTGAAATTCTCTCCTCCCCTGGCCTCTGTTTCAACAGGGTTTTGTTCCATTAAGCCTTAGACTGCTCCTTCTTTAGCCATCCATTAAATGATGGATCACCCCAGGGTGCATCCCTAGGCCTTATTCTGTTGTTAATCAAATTTTCTCCCTGAATAATATCATTCATTCTCATGGTATTAACTCCAGACTGATACAGACTGATACCTTCTCAATATCTTCACCTGGATATCTCATAAAACCCACAGGTACAAAACCAAATTTTCAATCTTTATCACCTCATCTTATTCCAGACTTCTTTATTTCAGTGAATGGTACCATCCTGAATTCAGTTATGCAAGTGAGAGTTATTCTTGTCCCCACTCTCACTTCTCACATCCAATCTAACGCCAATGATGGCAATATAATTAATAACAGTAATGTTTACTGAGCACTCGTGTAACATCAAGCACTGTCCAAAGTATTTTACAAGTTTTAACTCCCAATAACCCTATGAATGTAGAAACTATAGTTATCATC
This sequence comes from Mesoplodon bidens, assembly GCF_964165515.1. Taxonomy (NCBI): domain Eukaryota; kingdom Metazoa; phylum Chordata; class Mammalia; order Artiodactyla; family Ziphiidae; genus Mesoplodon; species Mesoplodon bidens. The sequence continues at coordinate 938,638 of NW_027672558.1, read as the reverse complement.
CCTCACTTAGAGGCGAGGAAACTGATGCTCAGAGAGGTTAATTAACTTGATATGTGAGAGCAGGGACTTGTATGTTTTGAAAGTTAATTTCTTTTCTAATTCTGAAATCATGCATATTAATTATAGAATTCTTGAAAAATACAGAAAAGAGTTAAGAAAATATCCTTCCTCGTCCTTCATTATTTTCTTGGGTGTCTGAATTTTCCAACTTCCTCTTTCTTGGTTTACTCTCTAGTTTTATTGTAGCACATATTCAGTGGCTTCTAAGGGCTACCATTTCTGAAAATGTCTTTATTCTTCCCCCAAAGTTAAGTTATAGTTTGGCTATGAACTCTAGGTTGAAAATAACTTTTCCTTTAGAACTTTTAAGGTATTGGTTCATTATATTGCCAGTCTAATTCTCATGCCTTTGTATGTGACCTGTTTCTCCCAGGGGAAGCTTATATATCTTCTCTTTGTTCTTTGAAATTCCACAAACCTAATTTTGTGTGGGGATATTTTTTTATTTATCCTGCTGGGAAATTTTTATATAAAGACTCAACTCTTTTCTTTTTTTAACACTTTATTCTATCATTTCTTTGATTTTAAAAGTCTCTTTTTCTTTTGCTGTCTGGGAGATTTGCTTTCTCCATCTCTTTTTGTTTTGCTATCTGGGAGATTTGTTTTATACCACTTTCTATTAAGTTTGTATTTTGACAATCATATTGCTAATTTTGTGAGCATATTCTTGTTTTGATTGTTTCTTTTTCATATAATCCTATTATTACTTTTTTTACTTACTAGAAACCTGTTTATTATATTCATTATAAAAGGATGTACCTCAGGAACATCCGGATGGAAGGGATGATAAGGCAAGGCATACTACTTTTCTTTATCTTTGCATATTCTCTTCGTGTTTCAGGCTTTCCTTAAATAGCTGTTCATCCTTAGATGCCCATTTACATTTAAGCAAAAGAAACCTTAATTTTTAGGTAACTGAGGAGAACTGGAAAAGAGAGCTCTGTGGTGAATGCAGAAGATCTTGAGGATTCTTGAGCAGGCTGTACATACCTGGCAGAGACCTGTTTATATAGCCATTGATTGTGTGCATTGCAGATGCAGGATCCACAGCCTGTGTCAAGGACTCATTTTTTCCTGAGTGCCAACTTTTCCCTGTTGAGAGAGGATGCGGATAGAGGGCCAGCTAAGTGTCTGTCTCACGTCAGCACAGTAGGCACAGATGATTTGCCCTCAAAGTCATAAGAAAAAGGGAGAAGACAGTTACCAAATGGCAGATATTTCTTGCTCAAAGTAATGATCTCTCCCTATATTTATCCATGACACTACTTGGAAAGGAATAATGACAGATGATAACTAGTAGAAGGGAGAATATTGGTTAATTTGCACCGTGGTGATTTCATTCTATTCATTAGCTGACTTATGTAAAAGGAAGCACATGAAAAGCATCCTAGGAAAAGGCTGCCAGTACCTGTCCCTGTCCTAACTGCTTCAGCCAGTTTGTAATAATGAAAGCCCAAGAACCCGAAAGCTTTCCAACTTTGTCCCTGAAATTAACAAGAGTGAAAGGCACTATAAATATTATTATTAGCAGCTCCTTGAGGTCTTGCCCTTTTGTGCAAAGGACTGAAACTTTCTGAGGCACCCAGCCTTTGGGGAACTCTCATAAGTTCATTTATCCCTTGATCCACTCATTTGTTCATTCAGTTAAACATATTTACTGAACACTACTGAGCACTAGGCACTGATGACAAAGAAGACACAGCCTCTACCTTCTAGGCGCTTACAATTTAGCTCCAATAGACAGAGAAGCAGACAATTATAATACAGAGTGAAGAGTGATGTAAGAGAGATAAGAACAGGATACTATGGGAGCAGAGAGGAGAAGGAACCTCCCTTTGCCTGAAGAGAAAGGAATACGAGGTCAAAGAAGATAAATATTAAATAAAGCTAGCAATGATGATTTAGTGTCATAAGGAGGAAGCTCAAGGTGCTGTGGAAATATATAAAGAGGCATCTAACCTAGACCAGAAGGAGGAGAAACTTGGTGTGAAGCTGGAGATAGGCTTTCCAGGCAGAAGAAACAGCATAAGCAAAGGTCCGGATGCAAGAAAAAGCATGGCATGTTTTGGGTGTTACACAAAATGTGTTCAGTGTGGCTGCAACTTGAACGGTGATGAACGGTGAGGCAGGAAGAGGAGCACAATGAAGCTAGACAGGTCATCAAAGACTAGGTCGTGTATCATTGTGTTAAGAAGTTTACATTTTGCCTTGATGTAAAATTGAAGGATTTTAAGGGCTGGGGTGACAAGATCAGATTCGCATTTCAGTAAGCTCCCTTTGGCTGCTATAGTAATAATGAAGTGTCAGGGGGCACAAAAAGACAAGGAGACTAGTCAGGAGAGAGATGATGGGGGGGGTCTCACTTCAGAAGGTGATCATGATGGTGACGAGGAAGAAATCACCCACTTAATCCTTACAACCGTCCTATGAAAAAGTACTTATTATTACACTTTTCAGCTGGATAAAACTGAGACACAGAAGGGTTAAGTAACTTGCCAAAGTTACTTAAAAGTAAGAGGTGAAGATAAGCAAAAGTATACTCATAGAAACATAGAACACAAGGGGGGTTGCCAGGGTCTGGGGAAATGGGGAAATGTTGGTCAAATGGTACAAGCTTTCAGTTTTAAGATGAACAGGTTCTGGGGATCTAATGTGCAGTGTGAAGACTATAGTTAATCTTACTACATTGAACACTGGAAATATGCTAAGGGAGTAGATTTCAGGTGCTCTCACCACACACAAGAAATAACTCTGCGAGGAGATATGTTAGTTTGACTGTAGTAATCATTTCTCTATCTATATCTATTTATCTAAAATCGTCATGTTGTACACCTTAAATATATATGATTTTTAGTAAAAATTTCTTTAAAAGATAACAGGGGGCATTTAGAAAGTAAAGCAATAAGTCACTTCAAAAAGGGCTTGTGGGGGCTTCCGTGGTGGCGCAGTGGTTGAGAGTCCGCCTGCCGATGCAGGGGACACGGGTTCGTGCCCCGGTCCGGGAGGATCCCACATGCCGCGGAGCGGCTGGGCCTGTGAGCCATGGCCGCTGGGCCTGCGCGTCGGAGCCTGTGCTCCGCAACGGGAGAGGCCACAACAGTGAGAGGCCCGCGTACCGGAAAAAAAAAAAAAAGGGCTTGTGGGACCAAAACCAGGAGCTCTTAAGTGCTGTGACCAAAGATTGAAATTCTCCAAAGGATGTGATAGTCACTCAGTTGGGCTGTGTTTTCCTGAGGAGATAGAAACCTTAGCCACTCGTATCCATGATTGGCGATGTGGGAAAGTGAATAACTGTCTCCCAAGTATAACCAAAACTAACAAACAAGCAAACAAAACAAAATTACATACATGAAACGTTGTCGGGGGCAGAGGCCTTGCCGCTAGCCCTTCAGACCAGAGCTCCTGGTGCAAAACGGCTGCCCCGACACGTCAGCTCCACCGCTGGGAGCAGAAGCTGCCCACGACACTCAAGGCCAGACAGCGGCAGCAGGCCGTGTGCAGAGATGCTGTGCACGCACTGCCGTCTGTAGCTGCGCCTGCCGGGAGAGGTCCGCCCCTTCCCCCCCCCCCCCCCCCCGTCCCTAAAGCAGCCCCGCCCACGGCCTGTCGGAAGGGCGTTTGCTCTAGAGTCTAAGCTCGCACTTCTCCATTCTTTGCACAAAGAATAAAACTTTCCTTTGCTTCAAACCGGAAAAAAAAGAGAAAGTAAAGCAAAAAGTCTTTGTTGATGGATTTAATAAGAGGGACAAGGTTACGCAGCTACTCTGTCTTCTTACTTCATAGCTGCCAGTGGAACTCAGATTGCATTTTTTCCTTGGAATTCATTTTCATCCCTGTCTGCATCATTCCTGAATGATAATGTACTTTATGATCTTTCTGTAATCACTTCCTCTGGACATTAACAGCCCTCATGCTTAAGTACCACATTAAATTAATATATTTCATTTTTTTCAGGAGACCAAAATTCAGACTGCAGCTCACTAACCTTCATCAAATACAGCAAAAAGTAGTACAAATTCGTGCAAGGTCTCTGTCCTTTCTTTGGTCAGACTCCCTGAAAAAGAAGTGAGAGCACTTATCTTCTATTGAAAATCCTCTCATAGGAAAATGAGACGAGGAGGATACATTACTTCATCAACTGCTTTGTCTCTTGGTCTCTTATTAACTTTACCATAACATTATTTCCTTGGTGTCACATCTCCTATGCCAGTAATTCTAAAATTATTCGGGGTAAAGGACTTTTTAAAAAATTTCAGATTTGTTGCAGACCATTACTTTTATAAAATACACTAAAAATTAATTACTAAAAACGAAATTAAAAAGACATACAAACTACAAGTCCATATAACCGTATTTCATATATATGTATATATTCAGAACAAACATAAAACAGAAAAAGAAAAATTACAAAAATCATACACACTGTTCATGGAAATGTGCATATAGGTAATTAATATAGAAAATTTCTATTACACTTTTAACTTTTTCTTCTGCAATTGTAAATTAAAAGTTATGAGCAAAATAACTACTGTCTATACATATATATATTTTACTACTGTCTATATTAAACACCTATACTCACACTTTAAATGAACACCATGTATATCCATATTTAAAGTTATCAATGTTACAAATGAGCTTGCTTCATGCTTTAACTGTTGAATTTGTTAGCTGCCTTTCTTAGCATACTTTTTCACTTGATTGGGAAGTTTTCTTTGCAGGTTTATTTTGAGTAGGAAGATTTTTGTTTATAATGTTCTTTCCTCTCTCGTACTCTTTCTTTTAAAATTAATTAATTTATTTATTTTTGCCTGCATTGGGTCTTCATTGATGTGCACTGGCTTTCTCTAGTTGCAGTGAGCGGGGGCTACTCTTCGTCGCAGTGTACGGGCTTCTCATTGAGGTGGCTTCTCTTGTTGCGGAGCATGGGCTCTAGGCATGTGGGCTTCAGTAGCTGTGGCACACAGGCTCAGTAGTTGTGGCTCGTGGGCTCTAGAGCGCAGGCTCAGTAGTTGTGGCACATGGGCTTAGTTGCTCCATGGCATGTGGGATCTTCCCTGACCAGGGCTCGAACCCATGTCCCCTGCATTGGCAGGCGGATCCTTAACCACTGTGCCACCAGAGAAGTCGTCTCTTGTACACTTAATGCTTGGAAAGTAAAAGTTAAATTGGACAAAGAAACTAACTCACCCATACAAATTTAAAATACAGGTAAAGCTGTCTGAAAAGATATTAATTCTTTTTATTATATTTTTTAAATTATCAAGTAGTGAAATTGATGTCTTTCAGTAGGTGAATGGATAAATAAACTGGTCCATTCAGACAAAAGAATATTATTCAGCACTAAAAAGATGGGCTTCCCTGGTGGCGCAGTGGTTGAGAGTCTGCCTGCCGATGCAGGGGACACAGGTTCGTGCCCCAGTCCGGGAAGATCCCACATGCCGCGGAGCGGCTAGGCCCGTGAGCCATGGCTGCTGAGCCTGCGCGTCCGGAGCCTGTGCTCCACAACGGGAGAGGCCACAACAGTGAGAGGCCCGCATACCACACAAAAAAAAAAAAAGAAAAAGAAAAAGAAAAAAAGAAAAAAATAAGATAAGAAGAAAGAAGCTATCAAGCCATGAAAAACATGGAGGAACCTTAAATGCATGTTACTAAGTGGAAGAAGTCAATATGAAAAGGCTACATACTATTTGACATTCTGGAAAAGGCAAAACTATGGAGACAATTTAAAGAACAGTGGTTGCCAGAGGATTTTTAGGGCAGTGATATGATACTATATATGACATATATTTCATACTATATGATATATGACACTGACATATATAATACTGTATGATACTAATATAATGGACACGTCATTATACATATAATCCAAGTCCACAACATAGTGATTCTGTATTTCTATACATTACAAGAGATCACCACAATAAGTCTAGTTGTCATCTGTCACCATACAAAGTTATTACAGTGTTATTGACTATATTCCCCATGCTGTACATTTCATCCCTGTGACTCATTTATTTTGTAACTTGAGGTTTGTACCTCTTAGTCTCCCTCATCTATTTCACTCATCCCTCCACCTCTCTCCCCTCTGGTAACCACCTGTTTGTTCTCTTTATCTATGAATTTGTTTCTGTTTTGTTATTATTATTATTATTTTTTGGCCGTGCTGTGCAGCATGTGGGATCTTAATTCCCCAGCCCGGGACTGAACCTGTGCCCCCTGCATTGGGAGCATGGATTCTTAACCACTGGACCACCAGGGAAGTCCCTCATTTATTTTGTTTTTTAGATTCCATCTATAAGTGAAATCATACAGTATCTTCTTTCTCCCTCTGACTTATTTCACTTAGGATAATGCCCTCTGGTCCATCCATGTTGTCACAAATGGCAAGATTTCATTCTTTTTCATGGCTGAGTAATATTCCCCACATCTTCTTTATCCATTCATCTGCTGGTGGACACTTAGGTTGCTTCCATATCTTGGCTGTTGTAAATAATGCTGCAATGAACATTGGGGTACATACATCTTTTCGAATTAGAGCTTTCATTTTCTTCTGAAAAATACCCAGAAGTGGAATTGCTGGATCGTATGGTAGCTCTATTTTTAATTTTTGAGAACCCTCCATACTGTTTTCCATAATGACTGTGCCAATTTACATTCCCACCAACAGTGCACAAGGGTTCCCTTTTCTCCACATCCTTGCCAACACTTGTTATTTGTGGCCTTTTTGATAATAGCCATTCTGATATGTGTGAGGTGATAGCTCGAGGTTTTGATTTATATTTCCCTGATGATTAGCGATGTTGAGCATCTTTTCATTTGTTCATTCATTTGGCACTATGTTGTGCACTTAGAACTATAATAGTGTTGTAGGTCAATTATACTTCAATAATTTTTTTTTTACTTTTTTTTTTTTTGGCTGCACCGTGCAGCTTGTGGGATCTTAGTTCCCTGACCAGGGATTGAACCCGGGCCCTCAGCAGTGAGAGCAAAGAGTCCTAACCACTGGACCGCCGGGGAATTCCCAGGAAAAAAAATTTTTATAAAAGGTTTAATTTAAATTACTATGATTTTTAGAATAAGAACTTATAAACATGTATAAATGCTTGCTTTTCTCAGATTTTTATGTTTTTGGGTTACAGATGACTAACCTCCTGAAGTAGTCTATATGCCATTGATCACACGCTTGGATGTATTTACCTTCATGGAGGTTTCAAGGCACCTAACACAAAATTATAAAAGGCACTACTGAGACAGCCCATAGGATATCTGAAGTAGAAAGTAGAAGAAGAGGAGAAGAGAGACCTAATTCCAGAACTTGGCTTTTCTTGAACATTAGAGTGCATTCTGGCTACATAGGATGGGCATCTGTTCTTCTCGGAGACTACATTATTCTCCTTTCCATGGCATGATGCTAGGGAAAAGAAACCTCTTTCAGAAGTTTGTACTTGCCCGCTTATTTCATCTCAATCCTACTCTTTCTTATACTTACCTTCTCTACAAACCAGCAGGGCTCCAATGAGGCCTGAATTCACGTCTTTCACCAGGTCCACATGAGAAAGATATGAGTAGGTGAGACATGGTGGGTCAGAGGCCGTTGGACCATTTTCTTTCAGGACCTGCCAGACGTAGGTATGACTTTTACCAGGAATGACTTTATCATCTTCCTTCTCCCTTTGGCTGGTTTTATCCTCATATTCAGCACCTAAATCAAGGAGGGATAAAATTGTCCTTTCTATGCCCATTGCCCACTCAAGGAAACATCAGGTTTATTGTCACCAGTAGACTCTACACAAGAAACAGTGTTCCTGAAACTTAATTTGGAATACTAACAAGTAGCAGCTATACATGGGGAGAAGCCTTATATATTGCAGAGGAGTTCTTGACCACTAATGCAAACATGGGTGGTTAAGTGGTCCTCTGAGACCTCCAGATTATGACAGTAATACTGCTTTCATTATTGCATCTTTTTACCTAATTCAAGTCAATTCAATTCAGTAGACATACATGGGTATGTACTGTTGTCCCAGACTCTTTACTAAGCACTGGTGAGGGTCAGGGAAGGGTGAGACGCAGAGATTTTTTTAAATGTTGTTTTTAACTTGGTTCTTCTCTGGCAGGCCAGACCATATCAGGGGCAGATATTTTCTGGCTGTCCCATCCTTAGTGATGTTAAAATTGACCCCTGGATTATCCTGATACCTTTATTCTACACTGAGCACTATATGTGTTCATTGTTAGTGAAGTGTCATTGCTTCTACGTCATTTCAGTGGACTGAAGTGGAAAATATTGAAACTCACTGACCATAACGCTTATACTTCTATTGAACTATTTTTCTAGCAACTCACCTAAGCTTCTCAGATTCATAATGGTCTCTGGGACTCCAGAGCCTCCCAAGGCATTCAGGGTGCTCCTCATCTATATCCCATCATACCTCACAACAGCTATACATCTAATAGAGGGACCTCTCCAGCAGAGCTGTACTAGAGACCCCTACACTGGCCCACTATAAAGTCAGCCTCTTTGGTAAAGGGGTGCCCCGCCACTGAGCACTAGGGACAATTGGCTTCATCCAGAAGCAACAGCAGACCAATACCTGTGCTTGGCAGATCCTGGGGGACATTTAGAAAAACGTGAGTTGTACCTCAGGTTGGAGAGTGTGGTTCAGGTGTCTGTGTGATTGTGGGCTGGTATAAAATTCTGAATAGTGAATACATTTGGATAGGGAGGGAGGGGATCATGGACGGGTAAAGAAGGGGCTTCAACTATATCTATAATGTTTAATTTCTTAAAATAAAGTAAGCAAACATGGCAAAATGTTAAGATTTGCCAAAGTGAGGTAATGGGTACATGTTTGTTTGCTCTATTATTTCCTGTACCTTTTTTTGTTTGAAATATTTCATTAGGAAAAGAATGTCCTTTTTCCTAATACTAAGGTTGGGGTTGGGGGGTTGATGAGAGGCCAAGAATGCGTGAAAACTATACCTGTCTTGGCAAGGCAGACGGTGAAAAATTGTAGGGTCAGTACATGGTGGATCCCAATGAGAATGAAGAATTGTAGGAGTGGGCAGTGAGAGAATGACAGCTGGAAAACTAGGAAGTGATGTTCAGAATGTTGAAAGCTTGAACCTGAGATTTTGGGTTCTGCTCAGGTTGCTAATAACAAGGTCTATCCTTCGGTGAAGACAAAGTTGATTTGTCAAGACCAAGTGAAGTAGGCGGTGCCTGGGAAAAAGCATTGTGCACAGCCCTTAAAGTTTACATATCTACTAATGTCTCCATCGGAGTCTTACCTGAGCTTATATATCAGCCACTGCAAATATTCTAAGCAGAATGTGTTTTGTGTAATTTTTATCTTCTATTATATGAGGAAGAACACTGCTTCCAGTGTCCTGGTTAGCCCTCTATTCAACCCCCTGCTACCGCTGGGTCAGCCATGCCCCAGGTCTGGCCTAGGCCCCCAGAAGCTAGCCTGCTGAGACATCCCAAATTCCTGGGCGTCCAGCAGGAGTTGAGACCCACATTCTGACTCCCCATGCCAAGGATTTTTGTTGGTCTCAGTCCTGAAGGGCCACAGCTCAGTGACCCGTGGGCATGACTACTCTACCACAGGACAAATGCTGTGCTTCAGAGGCTACTCCACTTCACCCTCTGGTGCCTTCAGCTATTTTTCCTTTGCCTGATGTCTTCTCGGCAGCTTCGGGTTAGTACTTCTTAACTCGTATGCCCCCATACTGTCTTTCACAGCTCCCTCAAAGTTTTGCAGCTCATGGCCAACCTCATCTCATTCCTACTCAGCGCCTCATTTTGTGGACCTACTTACAGCCTAGGTTGGTGTCTTAGAACGCCACTTGTCCAGAGAAGAAATTAAAAGCCTTTCTCTAGTACTGGGTTTCCATTTTCAGCTCAAGACCAAACTTGAAATTTCCTTTGACAGACACTCCATGTGAACTAGCTATCTTGACATACATCATATGGCCAAGTCCAACAACAACATGGCAGGGAAATGTACTCCTGCCACTCTGGGGGAGGGGATGACTATTTGGTGAACTGAAATGTAATTTACCAGAGTTGGTTTGGGAGATAAAAATGACAGGCCTGCAAAGCTATAGAGATATAGAGCAGATCAGAAGTTGTCTGGGACTGAGAGTGGGAATGCGGCTTGAACTGCAAAGACAGAACTTCTTGACATGGATTGTGTTGATGGCTGCACAACTGTCTAAATTTAGTAAAAGTCATCAAACTACCTTAGATGAGTGAATTTTGTGGTATGTAAATTATACCTCAACAAAGCTGTTTAAAGATGCTATAGGGAAACCATACACAAAAATTAATTTAAGATGGGTCACAGATGTAAGTATGAAAGGGAAAATAATAAAACTTCTAGAGGAAAGCATAGAAGAAATTCTTCATGACTTTGGGATAGGCAAATGTCTTAAATAAGACACAAAGCTCTAACATAAAAGGAAAAAAATGTGATACCTTTTTTGTGCTTCATTAACTGTTGAACTTTTGTGCTTAATTAACTTTAAGAACTTCTGTTTACCAAAAAAGAAAACTATTAAGAGAGTAAAATTAAAATTCAAGCTACAGACTGGAAGAAGATATGCAAATATTTATATGTCAAACGATTTGTATTCAGAATATATAAAGTGCCTCTACAAATCCATAAGAAAAAGATAACTTTTTTTTCAACAGGAAAACACTTAAACAGTTGATCAGATACTTTACAAAAGGGTATCAGAAAGGTCAACAAGCATATGAAGTGATACTCAACATTGTCACAGATTTAACTTACATCCTGGGGCCCCCAGGCTAGTCTAAGAAGGCCAGGAGCCTGTGGATCATAACATATAAATACACAGGCTCGTGCTAGGATCGTAAATCGCATGGGCATTAGGCCGTTGATGCACTGTGTTGTTCCTGGGAAGAACCACTGTAGATGTATGTGTGAGAGATGATAGTCTATTTTCCCAGAACTCACCAGGCTTAGGGTGCAATACAGTCATCTCTATGGTCAGCTCCCAGCTGCAGAATTGTGGGAACCCTGGTCTCTCTAAAATGCCCCTAGATTAGTTCTGGAAGCTTCCAAGTAGATAAGCCTCATGGAAATAGCCTGCCAGGCACCAGTCAGAACCTGGGATGACTTTTCCTCTATAGCACCTGCCCCCTCCTGTCTTTCACCTTCCCCCAGTCCAGGTCTGCCCTGACCTAACGAGTGCAACCTAGAAAACTAATGCTTTCCAATTTCAGAATGAGAAATTAGTCAACGCATAAGCATAGTTAGACCATACAATACAGGGCATGTGCTCTAATAATTTCTTAATGATTTACTTGAATCTTCTTGATCTGTATATGCCATAGTCTATCTGGGCAATATCACAGTCTGTTGTGGCTCTCTCTTCATTCCCTTCCTGCACTGTGAAGGTTAAAGAGAAGCTAGCCGAAGTGGGGACTGTGGCCAAACAGGTTGCTTGCTGTAATGAGGTCAGTTTGTGCTTCTGCTAGTTGGCCCTAATCACATATTTAGAAATTGGGGGGAGGGGAGGCAGAGGAGATATGTGGAAATTCTGAATCTAAGGAAGGAGAAGGAGAATTCTGTTTCATTTCTATACCATGGGCCTTGATCCTCCCTAGGAAGTTTTCTGGGCATAGGAAGGCAGATACAGTGGGATTTTTAACATCCGCAGCCTGGCTCCCCAAGGGAGAACAGGGGACAGCAACAAACTTTAGGGTTTAGACTAAAATGACAAGGTTCTTGACTTCATGAAATGGGCCTAGGTTTGAATCCCGAATCCACCATTCAGTAGCTGTATGCCCTTATACTCAATACTCTTCTGTTCCTAGGATGACAGGACAATAGGAGGGCATTTGACTCACCTTCAGAAGATTTCCAGTAGGATACGCCAATAGCATGAAGACTAACAGGATGAGAAGCCATATTCTTAAGTGTAACGACCACTGTGTCATAAACCTCAGCCTGGATGGTAGGACCCAGCAGACCTGCAAGAATGAGATGTCCCCCAAAGGTCATTTGGAGGGTGGCACTCCAGAAAACCTGTTATCACAAAAGTGATGGTCAAAGTCACAGTAGAGAAGCATGCCCCTATGGTTATTGATAAAAAGTAGTAGCTGAATGAATGAATACATAAACTGCTATAACCAGCTCACCCTCATAGTTGTTCTGAAGACAGATTTCTGGCAATTCATTCAATGCATTTATTAATTCAACTAATAATTGAGTTCCTACTATATTCTAGAAACTGCCATAGGCAGTAGAGATGCAGTAGTTAACAAGATAGATCATGGAGATCACATTCTAGAGACATTAAGCATGTAAATAAAGAAAGAAGAAAATTGTAGGTTGTTATAAGTGCTATAAATGATGATGGTGTGCTAGAAAATGATGAGGCAGGAAGTAGAGGACACTTTAAATATGGTAAACTAACATGTGGTTGAAGCACAGTGAATGAGCAAGGGAATAGTAGAAAATAAGGTTATCGAGGCAGGCAGGGAACATAACATGTAAGACTTTGTAGGCTACAGCAGTTTGGATGAATTTGGAATTTAGAAGAAGCAGACTTGGGACTTGTATTGGAGGAAGAGTGTAAAAAATATTAATTAACAGAAGCATCAATTAAATAGAGTTGGGAGACCAGAAGGGGGCGCTCTCACACCCTGTGACAATAGCAGAACCCAACGGGAAGAAGACTCCTCATCTTTCCTGGCAAGGACTCAGCCAATAAGCAGCCATGGACTCTTTGTTTACTCTAGCCCTTCCAACTTCCTTTTCCCCTCTATAAACTGTGTTCCTCTCCCCTTGCTATTCAGGGACTTGTTTGTAGCTTGCCATGGTTGCAGACCTCAAAATGCAGTTCTCTGCTGATCCTGAATAAACCCATCTTTTCTGGAGAAATATCTGGTAGTCTATTTTATTTCAACAAGGTCAACAAGTCAACAAGACTTGCTCATGGGTTGGATATTGAAGATAGGGGGGAAAAAAGTGAGAGAGCCAGGAGCCAGGAATGACTCCTGTGATTTTGGTTTGTGCAAGTGGGTGGTAGTCAGGCCATGGCACAGAAAATTTAGAGGAAAATCAAGACTTCTGACTTATACACATACTAAGTATAAGATGCCTACAAATGGTTTTATTGAATGGACTGGATTCAATGGGATGAAAATATGAAATAGGTTTATTTTTCATAGCTTTTAATTGTATGTGGAATTTCCCTTTGTTGCATTTTGAACAGTCCCACTTTTTTCCCAGTAACCTTCACATATTAAGAGTATCATTTTTAGGTACTAATAAATCCAGTCTGGTCTAATATCAAATTTTTGATGTCACCTGCAATTTAAGGGTCCCTCCCTCCTCCAGTTCAGTTCTGAAACAGGCTCAGAAACCTGTAATGGGAAAAGGAAGTTTGGTTGGCAGCTTCACTGCTTTCTCATTTTACTGCCTCTGGACTTTCTGAAGTTGGAGCTAGTGGACAAAGGACAAGAGTGCAAAAAGAGACATGCTGACAAGATCTTTCTTGGCTTTGGTACCTCCTGGATGTGGCACATGCCAAAATTCTGGATCTTTGTTTCTTAGAGAACTTATATGAGTTCTTTAGAGACTCTCTCCCTCTCAATATGGGGACGTCCTACTCCACCTCCCCCTGACATGGGATACGCCCTCTCCAGCTGTCACTTGATCTCTCCTCTCAGTTTCTGCTTCTGACAGTACAATCACATAGATCTTTTCTGTTGGGATCACTTAGCCCTGGCAGGAAGTCCTCTCAGGCAGGGTCTTCTTGAGGCAAGTCTTGTCCTATGACCTTCCTGGTCTCACACCTAATGGTTGCAGTGCAGTTAGCCTCTGATATAGCCCACTCTCCTTATTATGCCATCAGGGGAAGCTCCCCAACACTCTGGCATTGAAAGTTTTTCCAGATAAAAATCAGGCACTAGTCAGTATCTTCCAAGTTCCAAAACTATGTCAAGTTTTCTAAATGATTCTCCTAAAGCCTCCCTCACTGCCGCTTGACATGAGGGAGAGGCCTCCCTCCCCCCATGGGAATATACAAACACCAAAATGCTTTCAAAAGAAATCCTTAAGGGGACTTCCCTGGTGGCGCAGTGGCTAAGAATCCACCTGCCGGTGCAGGGGCCACTGGTTCGAGCCCTGGTCCGGGAAGATCCCACATGCCACGGAGCAACTAAGCCCGTGCACCACAACTACTGAGTCTGTGCTCTAGAACCCGCAAGCCACAACTACTGAAGCCCTCGCGCCTAGAGCCTGTGCTCCGCAACAAGAGAAGCCACCACAATGAGAAGCCCGCGCACCGCAATGAAGAGTAGCCCTTGCTCGAGGCAACTGGAGAAAGCCGGCACACAGCAACAAAGACACAAGGCAGCCAAAAAATTAATTAATTAAATAAATTAAAAAAAAAGAAATATTCAAATCTAAACTCTTTCATAAGTTCCTAACCTTCTTTTATATAGGCTGGAGGTATATGATGGGCTAACGGTTGCTGAACCAATTTTGGACCACTACCTGACCAAGTCCTGAATAGGTGGCCTGATATCTCTCTTTAGAATTTGGGGGTACTTGTCACCTATAATTCTGAGCAATCATTCTAAGGTAGGAAATGTCTCATCTTAACATCCTGTTACATGCTTATTTGACACCTAAGTGGAGGTATCAAGCAAGCAGTCTGAACTAGAGATATAAACTTGGGACTTATTGGCATGTATGATATTTTCAAGCCATGAGACTGGATAAGATCAGCTAGGGATTGGAAGCAGAGAGAAAATAAAATGAACCCAGGTCCAAGATAAAGGGCACTCAAGCAGGGGAGGAGGGCCCAGTAAGAAGACTGAGACCATTCAGCCATTGTATTTCCCCAAGATGTGGTAATAAGGGAAGCCTGGCCAAGAAAACTGCAGCCCCAAGACTGGGGAATCCTTGCAAGGAAATAAGATACCCCTTTTCATAACAATGAGTCAATATTGTTTGCATTACCCATCCATGGTGGCCTGGGCTTGGCAATGTTGAAATGTTGATCCATGAACTCTACAAACACAGTCTTTTTGTACATGACTGAGGTGTTGAATGGTAAAGATCTTGGCACTCTAGGAGAAAACCTGTGTGAAGAAAGGAAAAAGTCATTCATTTTGGTTGACCCTTCTTTGAACCCACTTTAAAAAATAGCTGAGGGACTTCCCTGGTGGTCCAGTAGTTAAGACTCCACGCTTCCAGTGCAGTGGGCTCAGGTTCAATCCCTGGTCGGGGAACTAAGATCCTGCATGCCGTGTGGTGTGGCCAAAAAATAAAACATAATTTAAAAAGCAGCTGGAAGTAATGCTTCCATCCCACTCTCCTCTACTGTTAACAAGGCAGATTGGAAGCTGTATACGAAGTCACAGAGAAAACTGCTGCCCCCAAAATTAGAGAGACAGACAGGTGAATGCAGAGAATCACAACTTACTAGAACAGAAACCTTCAAGCAGAAATGCCTGTGGGAACCAGTGTTGTAGTAGGAAATAAAATAAATAAATTTTAAAAAATTATAAAAATAAAAAATAAAAAAATAAAAATATGCCAGAGCATTCTGTTCTTATGCCTGCCCTCATGAGAAATTATTTTACCAGAGCTTATCATTCTGGGATTTTAATCACAGCTTAATCTACCTGGAAGAAGGAAGATACCCAACATCATCCTCCTTCTCCTTCCACGTAGAGGAAAGGGAATACCCAACTCTAGCCATCCTGTGTCAAGGGGTGAGACTGAGAAGCAGTAGTGAAGTTCACAGTCCAGGGGCACAGGCTCACTAAAAGACTGAGACCTAATCATAGGGCTATAGAGCACTTCCCCACACCTCACCACCACATTACTAAAGGCCTAATTTACCAAAGTTCCTTTTATCCAGCACTCATGTCCATCATTCAGCAAAAACTTACAAGGCACACTAAAAGGCATTAAAAAAGAACCCCACAGTTCATAGAGACTGAACAAGCAGCAGAACTAGAGTCAGATATGACAAGAATGTTGGAAGTATTAGACCAGAAATTAAAAAAAAACTATGACTAATACGTTAAATATTTTAATGTAAAAAGTAGGCAACATGTAAGAACAGATGGATAATATAAGCAGAAAGATGGAAATTCTAAGAAAAATCCAGAAGAAATGGTAGAGATCAAAAACACTGTAATGAAAATGAAGAGTGCCTTTGATAGGCTCCTTAGTAAACTGGATATTGTTAGGAAAAAAATCTCTGAGCTTGAGCATATGACAACAGAAACTTCCAACACTGAAAAGGAGAGAGAAAGTTGCTCCTCAAGGGCTATAGATCATATCCTGAGTCATATCCCTGAGTTGTTTTGCAGATACTAAGACCCCCACCGGGTGGAAGAAGGTAACTGCATGCTGACCACCGGCGTGTAGTCCCCAGACCACCGGAACCAGAAGGCTGATGATGTTGACTCCCTCCCGAAATACCACCTGGCTACCTCACCACCAACCAGTCAGAAGAATGTCCATAAGCTGATCAGGTATCCCGCCACCCCCTCCCTCACTTTGCCTTTAAAAGCCCTTCCCTGAAAGCCATCGTGGTGTTCGGGTCTTTTGAGCATGAGCTGCCCGTTCTCCTTGCTTGGCCCCAGGTTGGGCATCTTGCAATAAATGCTGCACTTTCTGCCAAGGAAACTGCACCAAACAACCAAGTAAACTGAATGACTTAGCCAGTTGATGTTAGCCAGCCTCAGTCATTGGCACCCCAATGCTGCCAAAATGGACATATAAATGGAGGAGCCATGATGGTGACTATGCATGGGCTCAACATCATGGACTCACCAAGGCTGATCTAGCTACTGCTGTTGTAAATGTCCAGTTTGCCAGGAACAGAGACCAACACTAAGGCCCTGATATGTCATCATTCCTCAAGGAAACTATCCAGACACTTGGTGAGCCTCAGTAAGCTAAGCCCCCATAAACTCCTCCCAATAAACTTCCTGCACACATACATACACAAAAGAAAAAAAGCAGACAATCCTTTTTTTTTTTTTTGAAATTTGTGTGCTTAAAAAGCTATAACATCACCCAAGGAAACACAGAAGTTGTCACTACTTGCACAATGTTGGCTGGCAACATTCTTTTTCATCCGATTTGCTTTCAGATTATTCACCGACAGCTATAAATTTGTGGCAATGCTGTCACCCGTGATTAGCAGAACCCCGCTCAGAACAATCGAAAACTTAAAAGGCCCCAAAACGGTGCTTCCCAGCGAAAGGGTAGGCGTGAGGCTGTCAGAGCTCTTTCGGGAGGCACACGGTTGCCCTCCGCCCACCAAAACCGCGGCTATGCTAAGGCGAAGCTGGTACCCAGCAGGGTGGAACCATCTGGTAGGTCCCCGAGTTTGTGCCCCTGGAACTCTGATGAGGGGTGTGGCCCAGAGACGTAGGTTTGAACGGCTCTGGTGAAAAATAAAAGTGCATCGAATGGCAGACAGAGCAGACGCTGCTACGCGAGTTTCCGGGAGCCCCACTCAACACGAACGGCAGGCGACGGTGGAAAGAAGAGGCGTAGACACAGGCAGACACACCAGACAGCCACCTGCAGAAGGAGGCTCTGTGAGCCCTAGACAGTGTCGAAATCAAGGAGGAAGGGTCAGCCAAGGAAACGAGGGAGATGCCCCTTCAGACGACACGAGGGTTTGGCAGAGCCTGAAAATGGTGAGCCTGCACCTAACAGTTTAGCAGCTCCTGCTTCACATAAAGATTGTCGCCAGCACGAGAGAAACTGGCCAACCGACAGTCACAGAGGAAGACCTCGGCAGCCTTGGAGGTATGGAGCAGCAGATGGACTGAAAACACTCTTCAAAGTGTGCATTGTTTTGCGTACACCTCTCTCAAGGAGGAGGCAAAGATGAGACTGACTTAATTCTCTCCTCCCTGACAGCCCTCCCCTCCCAGGGAGCCTTGCAGCTCACTCCATCCCAGGGTTTCCAGGACACCCGAGAAAGCACATGCCAGGAGCAGCTCGGCCAGCCCAAGGCCAGGACAAGTGACTCTATGTACTGGCTGAGGGCCAGAAGCCACCGTACTGATAAGGAAGCCCTTCCAGTAAAAGGAGCTGATTTACAGAGTCAGGCGTGGGGATCTGCATGGACCACAGTGCAAGAGCAGGCTGAACGATCAGATTGTCAGAGGCCCATCTCATCTACTCGGGCTACACAGCCACCTCTACCTCAAGTCACACCCATAGCCATGTGGGGGGTCCCTGACGACCAGTCGCTAGCAGGGGAAAAAGCCTGAGATTATGTACAGTTGGGTCAGCTTGGTATTCAGGTACAAGCCCAAAACTGACCGCTGTTGTATTACAGCCCCACTCAGGGGTGGATTTAACAGACAATGGTGAAGGATAATCTCCCGATGGGCCAAATTTTGGCTAATGTTGGTTGTTCACTTTGAGCAGAAAGAGAAACGGCCCAAGGTTCAAATATACACAGACTAATGGACAGCAGCACATGGCTTGGTTGGCTGGCTGTTCAAGGGCCTAGAAAGGAAAGGACTGGAAGGTCAAGGACAAGGATGTCTGGGGCAAAGGCATATTAGTGAGTGGGTACAAAATAAAAAAACCTTCATGTCATATGTTAATGCCATCAGAGAATAGCTACTGTGGAAGAAGTGCAAAACAATAACAGAGACAAAATGGCTGACAACTACCATTAGCCAGCCTCTACATGGGCCATCTCAGTGCTGGCAAGATGTGAGCCAAGTGGCTGTGGAGGCGTGGAGAGAATTAATGCATGGACCCAAAAGCAAGGGGTCCCACTGACTAAGGCTGATTTAACTTGTGTTGCCTCCCCAAATCCAAGCTGCCAGCAACACAAACCCCTGCTGAGTTCCTAACTGGGCACTGTCCATCATGGAGACCAGCCAGCGATTCGGTGGCAAATTGCACTGGATCCCTTCCACCCTAGAAGGGCTGGCTCTTCATTCTGAAGAGAAGAGACATGTATTTCAGGGATATGTTCGCTTTCCTGCCTGCAGGGCCTCAGCCAGCACCACTGTCTGAGGGCTCACACAGGGCTTGATTCACTGATGTAGGATCCCACATGACATCGTATCAGACCAGGGGGCCACTGTACAGCAAAGGAGGTGCTGGAGTGAGCCCATGACCATGGCATCCACTGGCTTTATCAGATGCCACCCCATGCAGAAGCTGCCAGACAGAGAGAGCAATGGAATGACCTCTTAAAGGCACAGCTAAAGCTCCAGCTTGGAGGCAGGGCTCCATAAGGATAGAGGGCCAACCTCCGAGGTGCTGGATATGCATTGATTCAAAGATGGTTCTGTGGCCCGAATGAGAACACACGGGTTTAGGAAGCAAAGAACGGCAGCAAAACAACCTCTCTTCCCCCGTGACCCACCCGGGGAGTCTGTGCCGCCCATCTCCACCTGCACCTCTGGGCTCGGCAGTGTAGAAGGTCCTCACAGCACAAAACACAAGAGTCTCACTGAGTGAGAAGCAGGGACGCCGCCTGGGCACCTGGGGCTACCATACCCAAGGAGGGGCATGCCAGAGGAGGAGCCCCTGGGGCACGACCACCAAGGGGGGAGGGCTGTCTCACGCGAAGCAGGCCGGAGTGGGTCACACCCCAGGGCAGCCACACCAGCTGAAGGGCGCGATGCGACGGCCCCTGGAGCCTGGAGAAGCTGCCCCCAGTGCAGGTGAGGACATGGAGGGTGAGTGAGTGGGGGCTGTGATGGAGATGGGGAGGGGGCGGCCCGGAAAGTACTCGAACCCGGCCACCTGGGGGGTGGGTGCTGCTGGAGGACAGCCCTCAGCTCCGGTATCTTCGAGGAGCGGCCCGCAGGGCTCATGCCCCGCCCACAGGGCCTGGACACCCCTTTTCCAAAGCAGCCCACTGGCCCTTCTCAGGGAGGCCAAGCCCATTCCCAGAGCAGACCACAGCCCCTTTCTGGAACAGGTCACGCCCCCTTCCCAGGATAGCCACGTCCCTTCCCAGGATAGTCAGTGCTTAATGACTGATCAGTACAGAGACACAGGGGGCCTGGCCGCGTTGGCCTAAGTGAGACAACGCAGAAGGGTCATTCCTGCTCCAGAGCTCCTTGTAGGGTTGGCCTGCACTGTGGCCCAGCTTCTCCCTCCGCCCTCCCCTGCTTTCCCAGGTATTGATCCCAAGAACACTCTAAATAAAATTCCTGCACATTGATATCCATCTCACAGTCTGCTTCTGGGGAACCCAAATGGTGATTATTAATTCATATTTAAATGTGCTCTAATTTCATCCATCTCTAGAAATTTCCATGGCATTAGCCTAAGCATAGACCTACATGGCTTTTAGTCATTTAACATCATTTGCTGCCTACATCATTGAGTATACTCCTCCCTTCGGTTCATTTGTCCCATCTCCTGGCCACTTTGAGACTATGCCCTTCCACAGTCAGCAACTCATCCCTAGTTTGCTCCCTTCCCCTTTTCCCACTCCATCTCCTTGGTTCTCCTGAGTCTACCCTACTCAGTTTCTCCAAAGTTTCCATTGGTTTCTAACAAGACTCAGACCCATGTCCAGAGATAGGTATTTTGACATACACTAGCACAGTACTTTCACTTTAATATTTATGACTAAAATGAAAATATAAGACATAAAAATGTTTACTAGATCAAGAGTTTGGAAGAGCAGAGAAGGAACAGGATCACGAGCACACAGAAAACAAATTTTTCTCTCTCTGAGGGAAGAGTGAAAACCAAAAGCTAGATAAAAGATCAAGGCTGTGAGACAGAAACAGAAGGCCTAGGCCCTAGTCAAGTGGGACGTGATTTATGTCTCAGATTCAGGGTAATCTGCACAGTAAGTGACAAAATGTTCCCGGGTTCACAGGTTTTACTCCTTCCTAACTTATGTGGGCTTTTTGTTTGTGTATTTCCCTTGAGGTTTGATATATAAATCTTGCCAAATATGTTTGGCAACAATGGCCTTGACCTGAACTGTTCTTTCACATTTTATCTAAAACCAATCGGAAAACCTATTATATTCCCTGACCCTTGCTTAGAAGAAGTTGAGCAGCTGCAGGAATAGATAATACAAAACTGAATTTTCCCAGATGTTTGTTTCAGACCTTGGCAGAGGTTGTCAGGATGTGTCCAGAGTCAGCTTATCCTGTTAATCAGTATCAAAATAATCTAGACTATAAAATGGTGTCATCAAAATAAAAATTCTATCAACTTTTTCCTGGTAAATACATGTGACTGCCTATAAAACAACGGAAAGCTAGATAATAAATCATTTTCTCCATTCAATTCTACACTCAGTCTATTATTTACTATACCTCAGCCTGCATGTTAGATGAAAACTATAATACAAGCACGATGTATTAAGTACAAATATTTCAATATTAATTTTCAAAAAGACCAACATTAATGGATAAATGGTCAATGGTTCATTTAGATACCAGGCTACTGACCATCTGGGCCTCTACTTCAGGATCATTAACACTGCACAACCACAGGCTTGGATCTCTTCCTTAAACCATACACAAAAGTTAACTCAGTGTATCAAAGAACTAAATATAAGAGCTAAAACTATAAACCTCTTAGAAGAGAACAGGTGTAAATCTTTGTGACTTTGGATTTGGAAATGGCTTTTTAGATATGACACCAAAACCACAAGCAACCAGTGGAAAAAAGAATAGATAAATTGGAGTTCATTAAAATGAAAACCTTTGTGCTGGGAGAAAATATTGAAAACAGGTACATCTGAAAATTTACTTCTATCCAGAATATACAAAGAATTCTCAAAACTCAACAATAATAAGACAACCCAATTTAAAAATGGGCCGAAGATTTGAATAAACACTTTATTAAATAAGATACAGGAATGGTCAATTACACATGCAAAGATGCTCAGCATCTTTAGTTATCAGAGAATGTAAATTAAACATACAGTAAGATACCACCACATAGTCATTAAAATGACTAAAATTAAATACTGGTAACATCAAATATTGTCCAGTATGTGTTGCCACTGGCACTTTCATGCATTGTTGGTGAGAGTACAAAATGGTACGACCATTCCAGAAATCTGTTGGTAGTTTCTTATAAAGTTAAACATGCATTTCAGCATGATCCAGCAATTTCACTCCTAGGTATTTATGTAAGATAAAGGAAAGCAGATGGCCACACAAAAACTTGCACAGGTATGTTCATAGCAGGTTTATTTATATTAGCCCCTGGAAACAATCCAAAGGTCCATGTGGCAGGGAAAAGATATACACATTGTGATATATTCCCATAATCGAGTAGTAATCAGCAATAAAAAGCACAGAACAACTTCATGTAACAACCTAGGTGAATTTCCAAATCACGATGCTTAAGATAAAAAGCCAGACGCTGAAGAGTGTATATTGTATGAATCTACTGATATAAAAGTCTTGTAACATCAAAAGCGAATCTGTAATCTGTAAGAAAGGAGCTTGTTGCCTGGTGCCAGGTAAGGGTAGAGAGACTCACTGAAAAGTTGCAGGAGGGTTGACTAGGGTGGTGGTTATGTAACTTGCATGCGTTTGCCAAAGCTTATGAAACTGTACACTTGAAAATCTGTGTGTTTCACTGTATGTAAACTACACCTGTGGTAGGCAAAATGTTGTCCCTCGTGACCTTTGTCATTTGGTGTTATGCTCATGAATATGTTCTGTTAGACAGATCTGAAGCATGAAACGGACTTGATGCACTCTTGCTAGCATGAAGATGGAGGGTGCCGCATGGAAACTGAGAGAAGGAACTAAATTCCAATTCAGCCTGGAAGTGGATTCCCCCACAGAGTCTTCAGTAAGGAGCAAAGCCCTGTCAACACCTTGATTTTGGCCTTGTATGATCCTGAGCAGAGTACCTAGTTGAGCCCACCTGGACTTCTGACCCACTGAAACTGTGAGATAATAAATGGATGGTGTTGCAAACTGCTAAGTTTGAGGTAATTTGTTACACAGCAGTAGGAAACTAACAGGATGCTCAAAGTTGATCCAAATACCAAAAAAATAACTTGACAACCAAATTAAAAATGTGATTAAAAATCATGCTTCTAAATGAAATCAAAGAGGATATTACAGACTACTGAAAACAATGACAACTCTTCATAACATAACCTATGGGATATGGCAAAATTGTTCTCAGAGAAAAACATATAGCTTTAAATGCCTTCACTGTTAAAAACAAAGGACAAAAGAAAGAGAAAAGAACATATTATTTTCCCTAAGATATTAGAAAAAATATAGCATGACAAGCCAAAAGAAACTATCATTGATAAAGATAAAATCTGAAAATAAATTAAATATAAAAAATAACCGGGGACTTCCCTGGTGGTGCGCAGTGGTTAAGAGTCCGCCTGGCAATGCAGGGGACACAGGTTTGAGCCCTGGTCTGGGAAGATCCCACATGCCGTGGAGCAACGAAGCCCATGCGCCACAACTACTGAGCCTGCGCTCTAGAGCCCGTGAGCCACAACTACTGAGCCCGGGTGCCACAACTACTGAGCCTGTGCTCCAGAGCCCATGCTCTGCAACAAGAGAAGCCACCGCAATGAGAAGCCCGGGCAACGCTACAAAGAGTAGTCCCTGCTTGCCGCAACTAGAGGAAGCCCGTGCACAGCAACAAAGACCCAACACAGCCAAAAATAAATAAAATAAATAAATCAATTTAAAAAAATAACGAAGAACAAAAAAAGCCAAAAGCTCATTATTTGAAAAGACCACCCCCAACAACAACCAAAGAGAAATCCCTGATAAACTTGTTCATGTAGAAAAGATAAATAACAAAAATTTAGGAATTTAAGAATGAGAGAGGGCAAATAGCTACAGATGATGTGGAGTAAAGGAATCATGAGACAGTGCTATATGCAACACAGTGGCAACAAAATTGAAAAAATAAAGGAAATGATTTCCTAGAAAGGTATACAATTATTAAAGCTGACTCCAAAAATAAGTTGAATTTTGATTTGACTAGTTAACATAGAAGAGCCTGAAGAGATGATTAAAGATATTGCAAATGTCACTTGGACCAAATGGATTCATATGTGAGTCTTATCTAACTTTAAAACAATAGATAACTCTAATGTTATTTGAGCTATTTTAGGCAATAGAAAAGGATAGAACACTCACCAATTCATTTGATAAAGCCAATAAAACTTTAATACCAAAATCTAATAATAATAGTAAAAAATAAAGTTTTATATCCAGAAAAAAATGAAAACAGTAATTTGAAAAGATACATGGACCCCAATGTTCATAGCAGCACTATTTACAATAGCCAAGGCATGGAAACAACCCAAGTGCCCATCAACAGATAATGGACTTAAGAAGATGTGTTTTACACACACACACACACATACACACACACAATGGAATACTACTTAGCCATAAAAAAGAATGAAATCTTGCCATCTGTAGCAACATGGATGGACCTAGAGAATATTATGCTTAGGACCTAGAGAATATTATGCTTAGTGAAATAAGTCAGACAGAGAAAGACAAATACTATATATTTCACTCATATGTGGAATCTAAAAAATAATACAAATGAATGTATATGCAAAACAGAAACAGACTCACAGATATAGAAAACAAGCTTATGGTTATCAACGGGAAGAGGGAAGCGGGGAGAGACAAATTAAGGGTATGGGATTAACAGATACAAACTACTATATATAAAACAGGTAAGCAACAAGGATATACAGTATAGCATAGGGAACTATAACCATTATCTTCTAAAAACCTATGATGGAATATAATATGTAAAAATACTGAATCACTATGTTCTACACTTCAAACTAACACAATATTATAAATCAACTATACTTAAATTAAAAAATAAAGCTATAGATCAATCCCACATAATAAAGGCACACAGTATCTAAAAAATATTAGCACATAGAACCCAACAATAATCAAATTGTATGAACATTAGATTTTACTCCAAGAATGTAAGGATATTCAATGTCAGGAAGTCTATTGACATAATCTATTTGTCCTCAACATATTAAAGGCCAAAATTCATATGATCCTAGAATGCTGAAAAGCCATTATTAATGAAAATTTTATGGCAAGGAGTAACAAAGACCACTTATCAAGAACAAACAGCAAATGTTATTCTAAAAAGCAAAATATGAAGACTGTTTCAAGTTAAAATCAATAAGATAGGAAAAATAACTGATTAAACATTGGACAAGAGCTAGAATCTGCCTTATTTTGAATATGATTCAATACACATAGAGACTGCCATGTAAAATTATTAGAATTTATATGAGAGTTCAGTAAGGTAGCTAGATTTGAGGTGAATATACACAAACCAATAGCTTTTCTCTATTCTGGTACTTAACATCAAGAACATAGGAGAAAACATTTGATTAACAATAGCAACATATTTATAAAATGCATAGGGATAAATGTCATAATAAATTACTTACATTTATTATATTAGTAAAATTTATGTATAAATTTAATGAAATTTAATGAAATAGGTACTAATATATATGAGAATTTTATATGATGAATGTTTTTATTCAAATCAGTGGCAAAAGATGTATTGTTTGATAAACGGTGCCTTGCGATAGGCTATTAATACTTGTAAGAATAAAATAGTTCTCATAATCTAAAAAAAAATGAAAGAGCCCAAAGAAAAATGGGCAAAACATGTGAATAGTCAAATCTCAAAATATAAATGCAGTAGTCAACAAGCATTTAAAAAGATGTTCAGCCTCATTAGAAATAAAAGGAATGTGATTATTGTAATGATGAAATATCACTCTGTACCTACTAGATTGGCAAAAATTGAAAAACAAGGTAGGGCTTCCCTGGTGGCGCAGTGGTTGGGAGTCTGCCTGCTGATGCTAGGGGACGCGGGTTCATGTCCCGGTCCGGGAGGATCCCACATGCCGAGGAGCGGCTGGGTCCATGAGCCATGGCCGCTGCGCCTGCGCGTCCGGAGCCTGTGCTCCTCGACGGGAGAGGCTGCAGCGGTGAGAGGCCCACGTACCGCAAAACAAGGTAAAACTTATTGCTGATGTGAATGCAGGGAGAAGGGCACTCCTATATGTTGATGGTAGAAATGTTTGAAGAGTTCTAGCCTTTTTGGAAATTAAAACTAAAAAGGAAATATTCCCTTCATTCCAACAATATCCCTCTTGAGAATCTGTCCTATAGGAATAAAAGCATCAGTATGTAATGATATAGGATATAATGGCCAAAAACCTGGAATAATAGGGAATTTTATGTAGCCATTAAAAAGATTGAAGTTATGCCAACTGACTTGGACAGAATTCTCTTAGGTGTTAGTGAGTGAGAATAGTGTATAATACCCCATTTTTGTAAAACAATGACCAAGAAAACCTTTATTTGCATATATGTGCATACGTGCGTGTACATGAATCTATATTGCCATACTAGGGTTACCTGACTGGGGATAATCAAGAAGGGGGCTCAAGTAGAAGGAGAGTGGGGAGCAAGGCAAAAAGAACAGAAAAGATTGTAACGTATGTATGGCATGACCATATTTAATATTTACATTACCATTATATATGTATTGGGTTTAAATCTTTACAATACACATTTAAAGAAAACAAAACAAAATTTAAAACAAATGACTTCAGCATTCAACTCAATAAGCAAAAAGTTAGATCAACTAAATGAACCACAGGAAGCTAGGAAGAAGAAATGAATTGATGAAACTAAAAGCAGAAATTGATAGAACCAAAAGATGGGTCCTGACAAAAGCAATGAAGTCGAGAAACTTCCTGGAAATATTATTTATAAGAGAGGAAAAGAGAACATACACAAACTAAGAATGGAGATATAACTACAGACACAGAACAGTTTAACAATATCACAAGACTCCTACGTAACTTGATACCAATACATTACCAAATCTAGGGATAACCGATTGCTTCCTAGGAAAATGTATATAACCAATATTGACTGAGAAGAGGTAGAAGAATCTGAATAAATCAACGACCATAGATAATGTTGGAAAGATCATTTAATACTACTGTCCCCAAATGCACCAGAAGCCAGAAAAGATGAAAAGTTTCTGAACTCATGGCTAATACTATCCTTACAGCAAAAGTGCGTGTCGTATTGATGGGTCTTAGTGCTGTTCTCCCTGTGGAAGCTGTGGGGTAGGCTGACGGAAGTTTCGTTCTGTCTCTTACGCTGCTTGCCTCTTCGCCCTCACTCTACTCCACTCTCTAGCTTCCAGAGTGGCAGCGTGTGACAAAGAGAAGCAAAGGACAAAACAGCCAGAGTCACAGCCCTACCATCCTGACCAGCCCGTCTAGAACAGGCCTTTACCTTGTGTCCACGTGCAGCTCACTGAGCAGTTCACTTTGCACATAGTCCCAGGACAGTTCCACCGCGCCCAGGTAGTATCTTCTGATGGCACCAAAGCTGAAAGGCAAAAGGCACAGAAAGAAGCAGGTGGAGAGCTCTATTTGCATGGCTCTGATTGCTAGAAAATGTTCGACTGGAGAAACGAAAGATTAATTCTTCTCTAAAAATATCTTTGGCTCCCAGGAGAAAAAAGGTAAATTTTGTATGATTTAGCGAAAAGTCCCAAAATTTTCTCAAAGGACTTTAGGGAACTTGACTGGCTGGAGTGACAGCAGCATTAGCGCTCAGCAGTGACCGATAGGATTGCTTCCTTTTTGGCAGTGGGGAGCAGCCACAGGAAGAACTGAGTAGGAAAAGGGAGGCTGAGCTAAAGCTTAACCCGTTCACCTCTGAAAGCAGCAGGGGCACGAGAACGCTGCTTTGCTCAGAACCTTTGAGGAAAGGAAAGAGCGGGGTGAAGGTGAACAGGAGCTCCAATCTGTGTTCATAGTCCTAGCGCACTCCGTCTTTCTTAGTAGCAGCAGCAGCAAGAGATGCCAAAGATGTTGGAGATTCTAGAATCCACCTGCACCAGCAAGAGTGACATTCTAATAGTCTCCCTGCTTCCACCCTTGCCCCTCACAGACACCAATGAATGACCTTTAAAACCATAAAGTGGATCCAGTTACTTCTTTGCCCAGAAACCTCCACTGGCTTCTGGCCTCACTCAGAGTATAATCCTACATTTTCACCACGGCCTAGAGTCTTCCCCATGATCTGCATGTCCCTTCCCCCCACCCCCAAGGTTTCATCTCACTCCAGCTACTGGCCTCCTTGCTCTTCCTTAAAACACCGAGCACACCCTTGCACCTGGACTTTAGCATCTGCTGTTTCCTCTACGTGAAACCCCTTTTCCCAGATCGCCACACGTTTCCACTCCCACATCTCCTGCAAGTCTTGGCTCAAATCTCACCTTCTAATGAGCTCAAATCTGGACCAGCGCCTTGACACTGGAAGTTCTCTATCCCCACCGGCACTACCGATATCTCTCTTGGCTTCATTTGCTTATAGAGCACTCATAACTACCCAGCATCCACGTATCTATTTCCCTTGCATCGTTGCTACCTGATGCTTCTTAAGGTTGTTTACATTTGGCCTGAGTATAGGCTATATCTCCTTACATCAAAATATAGCCATGCTGAGCTCAAGCAAAGAACCTACTCAGTTTAATGTATATTAGGAGGCATGAGAGCCTCCCAAGGGCCTCAAAGTATAGGAGCTAATAAGAACCTTGATCCGGGTTTCCATAAGAAGTGTTATCACGGAGAGTCCACTTCTGCACGGATAGGAATGTGTTTGGGAGCCATTGGCAAGGTATTGTCCAGCTCGGAAACAATCAGGAAGATGCCCCTTGGGTAAACATTTGCTGAGACCTTCTCTCTGCCAGGCACAAGTTTGCAGAGATAATAGCTGGCATGTAATATATTCCAGGAACTGTTCTAAGTGCTTTCTAATGCAGCAAGCATTCTTGTCTTCACTGTACAGGTGATGAAACTGAAGCGCAGAGACGTTAGGCAACTTGGCCATGGTCACACAGTTTGTAAATGGTAGCATTCATACCCATTTAATCTGGCTCCAGAAGTCTTGCTCCTAACCCTTTTACTATACGTCCATGCTTCAGAGATGAATAAAATACAGTTCCTGTCTTCTGGGAGTCATGCTGCAGCGGTGAGGACAAAAAGGTAGATACATAGTCACAATACAGAGTGATAATTCTGTCATGTGCTTTACACATTATGTGATTTAATCCTCACAATAAGACTGCAAAGTGAGTACAGATGAACCATCTGAGGGGCAGAGAGGTTAATGGTTTGCCAAAGAGCACACAACTACCCATTTGTCCTAACCAGAGTGTCTTAGGCACTGGGTGCAGAGCAGTGAAAAAGAAACAACTGAGAAGCGGTAAGCAATACCTGAAAGACAGTAATACCTTACGTATGTTACAAGGTGAAATAAGTACTGTGCCCAAAAGGAAAGTAAGTAGGAGAAGGGGAAGGAGGGGTGTACCAGGCTGCAATTTTAAATGAGGATGGTCATGGAAGGCGTGCCTGAGAAGCTTACATGTTAGTAAAGGGCCTGTGGCTCATACACCGAGGGCTATAGGGAGCCATGGTAGGGTTCTGAGCAGGGGAGGGTCGTGAGCTCTGGCCGCAGCGGAGAGGATAGGCTTTAGTGGTACAAGGGTAGGAGCAGGTGACCTGTTAACTGAGGGCGAGAAACGACTGTGATTTGGGCTGGGATGGAAGCAGTGGAGGGGCGAGCAGGGCTGGATTCATTGTGAAGGTGGCGCTTCTGCTGGTTGCTGATGAACTGGGTTTGTGGGCTTTGAGAAAGAGGAGTTCAGAATAACAGCAAGGGTTTTGGAAAGGTGGCGTTGCCGTGAACTGAGACGGAGTAACAGCGAAAGCTGTCGCTTGGGGCTGGGGCGGGGAGGTGCACCACGACACGTGGTTAAAGGGCTCGTCGGGTGCTGCGGGCAGCGAGCGCTTTCCTTTCTGGGCCCGTCTCGGTCACTGTGACTGCAATGTTTCTTAAATGTCTGTCTTCTTCCAGTAGCACAGCGTCAGGCACAGAGCGGGCACTGATAAATACGTGCTCAAGGTTGACATGAACAACCACTACAAGCCCGCTTTCTTTATTTTTAGTAAAGTAAGGAGTGAAGCAGTCTTCACTGGCGAAAGGCCGCACTGCGGTCGCGCACGGGGAACCCCCTTCCACGCGAGCTGCGAGCTAGACTCCGTGCAGCGGAGTAACTCCTCCGCAAGAACGCTTCCACGCACGCGCGGCCCGACGCGCCTGGGGGCCGGGGCCGCGGGGTCTTTGACACCACCCTTGGCGCCTTGTGAAGCGACTGCGCGCGGGGAAGGGGACTAGCTGCCCCGCGCCCCGCCCCGCTCCGCCCCGCCCCGCCTCTTCCGCCGCCGCCGCG
Organism: Mesoplodon bidens; assembly: GCF_964165515.1. Classification (NCBI taxonomy): domain Eukaryota; kingdom Metazoa; phylum Chordata; class Mammalia; order Artiodactyla; family Ziphiidae; genus Mesoplodon; species Mesoplodon bidens. The sequence continues at coordinate 908,225 of NW_027672558.1, read as the reverse complement.
GGAATGGAAACATCTACCCCACGTGCCGGAAGCCACCTAGCGCCGACGGCGGAGCGCCACTCCGCGTCTTACCGAGCCGAGCCCTACGGGTGTCATCGCGAGACGAGCTTGCCGAAATGGCCGCAGCCAGTCAAGGTAAGGACGGGCGCGCGCCGGTGGCGCCGCGAGGAGCTGACTTCCCGGGCTCCGGAAGGGATGGGCTCCGCGCCTCCCAGGCCCAGCAGCGCCCCTGGGGGGCTCGAGCGCCGCAGGGGCGGGGCGGGCGCCCGGGGCTCGTCTGTGGCCCGGCCGCTCCCGAGGTCCGGCCAAGGTCAGTGGCCGGGCTGGAGCCGAACTTGCCCTCGGTGTTGTCTCCGGCCGGGCTCCTCCACCTTCCGGCCCCGCCCCCGACAGCCTCGGCCTGGAGACATTTTGTCCCTGTTCCCGGAAGCACTCTGGCACCGTGAGACTAAGGCAGCTTCTTTGTCCCTTTGGACTGTCTTTTCAAACACCCGGCCGGCGTCTTTCCGCGTGCCGCCTCTACTTGCGCTATTGATGGTTTTGAAAGAGTACACGTGGTATGGTTCTTGGAAATCGCCTATTTAGTCCGCGTAGTGAAGGGAAGAGTCCGTGAAAAAAAAAGCCTGTAATAAAATATACAGTGGACCACGTCTTTCAGTTGTGCTTCTTATCCTACTTCTTTGAATGCTTCAGGCTATGTTCAGTTCAGTACTGGCTCACAGAACCATTATCGAAAGCTCAATTATATAAATTTACGATTACATAAATTATGTTAAAAACAGTGAAAATGCTCAAACTTCATTACTTCCTTATTGTTTGCCATGTTTAGTTATTATCTGTACTCTGGAGGTTATGGACATCTGTTGTGTCTGTGTGGTGGAAATAACGTAGCGTGATAAGCCGCGTCTCTTGCCAGCTCCTCATTCAGCGCTGTCACACTTCAGTGACGTCACACCCTGGATGTTGGTATACACTACTAGTCAGCCCTCCCCCCACCCCAGCGCGCTTGTGAAAAGTTTACCTGGGGACTTCACTGGCAGTCCAGTGGTTACGCCTTCACCTTCCAGTGCAGGGGGTGCAGGTTCCATCCCTGATTGGGGAACTAAGGTCCCACGTGCCTCCCGGCCAAAAAGCCAAAGCATAAAACAGAAGCAATATTGTAACAAATTCAATAAAAACTTTGAAAATGTTCCAGGTTAAAAAAAAATCTAGGGCTTCCGTGGTGGCGCAGTGGTTGAGAGTCCGCCTGCCGATGCAGGGGACACGGGTTCGTGCCCCGGTCCGGGAGGATCCCACATGCTGCAGAGCGGCTGGGCCCGTGAGCCATGGCCGCTGAGCCTGCGCGTCCGGAGCCTGTGCTCCGCAATGGGAGAGGCCACAACAGTGAGAGGCCTGCGTACCACAAAAAAAAAAAAAAAAAAAAAAAAAAAAAATCTAAAAAAACCCAAACCGTTTACCAGCACACCTGAATTGAGGTGGCTCAAAGGTGTTGGAATGCACAATGGAATTATTTTCCTGCAGAGCAGACTGCCCTTATTTAGTTAAAATGTGTAGGTTGCTCAGATATTTGCACCTAGGAAATTGTTGGGAGTAACTTTGAGGCTGACATTAGGAATTTCAATCTTTATCATATTGATGATCACATAATACTGCAATCATTGCTTTCCTGGGCTCACAAGCAAGGCTGCTGGCTGGTCGGTATAGTGCTTAGCAGTGTGTGTTGAATGACTGAGTGACTTTGGGTGAACTCAGTGTCTCTGATTTGATCCCTTTTGGCTGGAGCTGTCTATTGAGCTAAGGAGTTTGTTAAAATGACATTAAAACAAAACTCGAAACTCATTCTTGTTTTCAGTGATGTTCTTTAACCCAGGGAGAGAATTTCTTCTTCAACACAGCAGTAATGTTTTGTGGTTACGTTAGAACAAAAATTTTCATTTAACTACTTGTGAGGCCATAGAAGGCCCAGTTCCTTAAACATCCATATTTTGGTTTTGCTAAATTGGTATCTATGGTCCATCTTGAATTAATTCTTCAATTATATTTTGTGTATTGTGTAAAGTAGGGATTGAGAGTCTTTTTGTTTGTTTAGTACACATACCTAATAGTTCTAACACAATTTGTTGAAAGGACTTTCTTTCCCTATTGAATAACTTTGGTGCCATGTGAAAATCAAATGACTGTATGTGTAGATCTACTTCTAGACACTATATTCTCTTCCACTGATATATTTTTATATGCTTAGGTCAGTTCTACACTGTGTCAAATAGGGTACTTTTATAAGTCTTGAAATTAGTTACCTGTGTGTTACTGTAGCTTTATAAGAAGTCTTGAAATTCTTTGAACTTTGTTGTTTTTTTCCCCACAATTGTTTTGGCCACTGGTGGCACATTGTATTTTCCTAAGTGATTGCAGCAATATCTCCCCTTTCCACATGCTGTTTTTTTCTGTGTGACTTTGACACTTCTCCTGCTGAGTACTGGGGTCTATATTCCCTCTCAAATCTGAGTGGAAGTTTGTGACGGCTGCAGCAGAATACAGTGGAAGTAACACTGCATGGCTTTGGAGGCTAGGTCTTAAATGGTAATATAGCTCCTGCTGAGCCCTTGAGTTTCCTCACTCTCTTACTCCCTTTCTTGGGACAGGCACCCTTGACCCTAGCCACCACGCTGTAAGGAAGCCCAAACTAACCCAGAGCAAGGCAGCCTGTATGTGTGAATGTAGTAGATGCTTCCAGACGCCTGCCTGTAATTCTTCCAGCTGAAGCCACAGACACATGGAGCAGAGATGAGCTGTATCCTGTCTGAATTCCTGATCCATAGAGTCTGGGAGCATAGAAAGTGACTGTTTTGCTCTGTGAATGAAGTATTGGGGTAATTTGTTGTACAGCCATAGGAACTGGAATACTACTCTAGGTTCTTTGTACTTCCATATAAATCTTAGAGCCAGCTTCGCAATTTCTAGATAAAAACTTACTTTTTGACTGAGATTGCAACTCTGCAGTGTTTCCTCATTTACAGTGTAGAGTTCTTTTGCCTCTTTCACTAAATTTATTTTCCCACAGAGAGAGGGATTATACATTTTGTTAACTCTTTCCCTTTTTGGGCAAATAAATCACCCTCTGAGCCTCTACTTCTTAATTACAAAATGGAGTTAATAAATAGTACCTTGTTCTGTACCTACTTTGTTCTGTGGATTTAATTATATATACATGTTTATTCCTTAGCACATTGCCTGGTAAATAGTAACAGCTCAATTAAACGTTACCTCTTTTTTTAATGTCTTTATTGGAGTATAATTGCTTTGCAATGCGTTAGTTTCTGCTGTACAACAAAGTGTATCAGCTATACATATACTATATCCCCATATCCCCTCCCTCTTGCGTCTCCCTCCCACCCTCCCTATCCCACCCCACTAGGTGGTCACAAAGCACCGAGCTGATCTCCCTGTGCTATGCGGCTGCTTCCCACTAGCTATCTATTTTATATTTGGTAGTGTATATATGTCCATGCCACTCTCTCATTTCATCCCAGCTTACCCTTCCCCGTGTCCTCAAGTCCATTCTCTACGTCTGCGTCTTTATTCCTGTCCTGCCCCTAGGTTCATCAGAACCATTTTATTTTTTTAGATTCCATATATATGTGTTAGCATACGGTATTTGTTTTTCTCTTTCTGACTTACTTCACTCTGTATGACAGACTCTAGGTCCATCTACCTCACTACAAATAACTCAGTTTCGTTTCTTTTTATGGCTGAGTAATATTCCATGGTATATATACGCCATATCTTCTTTATCCCTTCATCTGTCTATGGACACTTAGGTTGCTTCCATGTCCTGGCTATTGTAAATAGAGCTGCAGTGAACATTGTGGTACATGTCTCTTTTTGAATTATGGTTTTCTCAGGGTTACCTCCTATCTTTATTATCACTGGAGATACACATAGTACTGAGAATTTGTGGGCTATTGAATAGTATTGAGTTGCTTCTGAAAAGGAGAGGCAAATGAAGAAAACCCATTTCATTTAGGATGCATTATTAAGTATTACCAGTTTTTCCTAGGTCCTTTTGGTTGTTTTTAAATTTCAGGGGAAAAACTAGAGTACTGATTCTAAATTGTCTAGGTTTTTTTCCTCTGAGATATTTGTTGATTTTAGTCTGATTTTCAAAAGTTGCTGATCAGAATTTCAGAGTCAGTTTACTCTTTAAAATAGATTAATATTTAGATGTCCTTATTACAGCTGTCTCTGTTTCCTTAAAAATCTCTTAATCTAGGTTAGGAATGTTAGTGATTTATTGTAAAAGTAACTTTTCTTATTCAGTATCTTAATTCTTGTAGGAAACTTTGAGGGAAATTTTGAGTCACTGGACCTTGCAGAACTTGCTAAAAAGCAGCCATGGTGGCGCAAGCTGTTTGGGCAGGAATCTGGGCCTTCAGCTGAAAAGTATAGTGTGGCAACCCAGCTGTTAATTGGAGGTGTTACTGGATGGTAAGTGATATAAAAGATGTCCAGTATCTTTTTTTGCATGACTCAGTGTTGGGGTTATAGGAACCATCTCTTTTAACCAAGGAAAATACATTGACTTGTGAAATTGATCACTTAATGAATAGTATACATCTCAACATAATGTTAAAGTGCTATTTAATGGTTACACATAGTGAGTATTTGCTACACGTCAGGTACTATTTTAGATATTTATATAGGTATCTCATTTCCTTCTCACAACTCTGAAATTGTTATTGTTATTATCTATCCTCATTTAATAGAAACTAAGGCTTAGAAAGGTTTACTTGACCAGGGCCACATAGTAAGTGCTTTCTATCACTATAGATCACTTTGCATCTTCTAGAATTATATATAAATGGAATTATACAGTAAGTATTCTTTTTTGTCTGGCTTCTTTCACTGAGCATACTAATTTTGAGCTTCATCTGTGCTGTTGTGTGTATCTCTGCTTCATTCCTTTTTATTGCTGAGTAGTAGTCCACTGTATGGATAAACTAGTTTGTTTATCCATTCCCCTTTGATGAATATTGGTTTGTTTGCACTTTTTTTTTTTTTTTTGCGGTACGCGGGCCTCTCACTGTTGTGGCCTCTCCCATTGCAGAGCACAGGCTCCGGACACGCAGGCTCAGCGGCCATGGCTCACGGGCCCAGCCGCTCCGTGGCATGTGGGATCTTCCCGGATCGGGGCACGAACCCGTGTCCCCCCCATCAGCAGGCGGACTCTCAACCACTGCGCCACCAGGGAAGCCCTGTTTGCACTTTTGGGCTTAAAATGCTGTTAACATTTGTGTACAAGTCTTTGTATGAACATATGCTTTCATTTCTTTTGGGTAAATATCCAGAAAGAGTTAGGCTGAGTCATAGTAGGTGAATGTCTTAACTTTTTAAGGATCTGCCAAGCAGTTTTCTAAAGTATTGTCTTACATCTTACATCTCCCCTAGCAGTGTATGGGGGTTCCAGTTTCTCTACCTCCTCACTAACACTTGGCATAATGTCTTTTTTTTTGAAGTATAATTGATTTACAGTGTTATATTAGTTTCAGGTTGCAGTGTAGTGATTCAGTATTTTTGCAGATTATACTCCATTAAAAGTTAATAGGGCTTCCCTGGTGGTGCAGTGGTTGAGAATCTGCCTTCCAATGCAGGGGACACGGGTTTGAGCCCTGGTCTGGGAAGATCCCACATGCCGCGGAGCAACTAAGCCTGTGCCCGCAACTACTAGAGAGAAGCCCGCGTGCTGCAATGAAAGATCCCACATGCTGCAATGAAAGATCCCAAGGGCCGCAACTAAGACCCAACACAACCATAAATAAATAAATAAATAGATAGATAGATAGATAGATAGATAGATAAATTATATATATATATATTCAAAACCAGCCAGAGGAAGAGGCACATGGGGCAAAGTTCAGGAAAGTGGAGTCTGTATGTTTAAAATGGGTTTCTTGGGACTTCCCTGGTGGTCCAGTGGGTAAGACTCTGCGTTCCCAATGCAAGGGGCCTGGGTTCGATCCCTGATCGGGGAGCTAGATCCTGCATGCATGTCACAGCTAACAAGTTCGCACCGCATGCCGCAACTAAGAGCCCACATGCTGCAACTAAGAATTCTGCATACTGCAACTAAAGATCCCACATGCTGCAACTAAACATGCTGCAACAAAGATTCCCAGTGCTGCAACTAAGACCTAAGGCACAGCCAAGATAAATACATACATACATACATAAATATTTTTTTAAAAACAGGTCTTTAAAATGGGTTTCTTATAGGCAGCATATAGGTGGGTCTTCCTTTTTTTAATCCAATTTTACAATCTTTTCATTTTAATTAGTGTGCTTAGACTATTTACCTTTAAGTTTATTTATGTTATCATTGGGTTTAAATTTACCATCTTGGTGTTCTGTTCTTTATTTTCTTTTGGATCAAATATACGTGTGTGTAATAAAAATAGGTATACTGTGTATGTGTATATATATATATATTTTAAATTAAGGTGAAATTTACATAACATGAAACCAACCATCTTAAAGTGTACAATTCATTGGCATTTAGTACATTCACACCTTTGTATAACCACTGCCTCTCTCTAGGTTCAAAACATTTTCATCACCCCAAAATAAAACCCCATCCCCGCTGAGCAGTTACTCCCCATTCTCCCCTCTCCCCAGCCCCTGGCAACCATCTATTTGCTTTCTGTTTCTATGGATTTACCTATTCTGGATATTTTATATAAATAGAATCATACAATATGTGACCTTGTATATCTGGCTTCTTTCACTGAGTATCATGTTTTGTTTTGGTTTGGTTTTTTGGGACCGCACTGAGTGGCATGCGGGAACTTAGTTCCCTGACCTGGGATTGAACCTGTGCACCCTGCAGTGGAAGCAGGGTGTCTTAACCACTGTACTGCCAGGGAAGCCCCCTGAGCATCGTGTTTTTGATGTTCATTCACGTTGCAGTGTGTGTCAGGACTTCTTTCCTTGTTATGGCTACACCTCGCCAACACTTATTATTTTCATTAAAAAAAACATTTTATTATAGCCACCTTAGTGGGCATGACATGGGTGTGAAGTGGTGACTAACGATGTTGAGCGTCTTTTCATGTGTTTGTTGGCCATCTGTACATCTGCTTTGGAGAAATTGAGTTGTTTGTCTTTCTGTTCTTGAGTTGTAAGAATTTTTTATATGTTTTTTTTTTTTTTTTTTTTTTTTTTTTTTTTTTTTTTGCTGTACGCGGGCCTCTCACTGCTGTGGCCTCTCCCGTTGCGGAGCACAGGCTCCGGACACACAGGCTCCGCGGCCATGGCTCGCGGGCCCAGCCGCTGCGCGGCACGTGGGATCCTCCGGGACAGGGGCACGAACCCGTGTCCCCTGCACCGGCAGGCGGACTCTCAACCACTGCGCCACCAGGGAAGCCCTTTATATGTTTTTGATATTAGATTCTTACCAGACATGATTGCAGATATTTTCTTCTGTTCTTTAAGTTGTCTTTCCACTTTCTTGATAATGTCCTTCGATGGATAAAAGTTTTTAATTTTGATGAAGTCCAGTTTATTCGTTCTTTTTTGTTCTTTTGTTGCTTGAATCACATATTTTTCATAATTCTGTTTATGCCCCTTCTTGGTTTATTACCTATGTCTCTTAATTGTGTAATTTTAATGGTTGCTTTAGGGTTTATAGGATGTATCTTCTACTTACCACAGTCTATCATCAAGAGATATATCACTTCATGTAGAGTGCAATGCTCTTACAACAGTATACTTCCAGGACTTCCCTGGTGGTCCAGTGGTTAAGACTCCATCTTCCAATTCAGGGGGTGTAGGTACAATCCCTGGTGAGGGAGCTAGGATCCCACATGCCTCACAGTCAAAAAACCAGAAACATAAAACAGAAGCAGTATTGTAACATATTCAGTAATGGCTTCAAGAATGGTCCACATCAAAAAAATCTTAAAAAAAAAATAAAACAGTATACTTCCATTTTACCCTTTTACCCTTGGTTTTCATTGTCATACACTTAACTTTTACATTTTTTCATTAAATATTTAATTCTTATATTTTTAAATAATGAAAATGAAACCTTTCATATTTACCTGTATAGTTTATTTCTTGTGCTCATCATGCTTTTGTGTGTATCCAGATTTCCATCTGGTATCATTTTCTTCCACTTTTAACATTCTTTGTACTTTTGGGCTGCTGGTGATGATTTATTTTTCAGCTTTTGTATATCTGAGAAAGGTCTTCATTTCATCTTTGTTTTTTGAAAGGTATTTTTATTGGGTATAGAATTCTAGATGGACAGGGTTGTTTCTTCCCCCAGTACTTTAAAAATGTTCCATTGTCTTTTGTCTTGCATGATTTTCTATGAGAAATGTGCTATCTCTGAATTGTATTCCTCTGTACCTAATATGTCCCTCCCCCTGCCCTTCAGGCTGCTTTTAAGATATTTATCATTTGTTTTGTGCTTTGAGTTTATTAAGCTGTTTAGATCTATCAGTTTACAGTTTTCATCAAATTTAGAATATTTTCTCATTATTTATTCAAATATTTTCTACCCTTCAACAGTTCTAGTTAGACATATTATTACACTGCTTGAAATTTTCCTGTAGTTCACTGACACTGTTTATTTTTTTTAACTTTTTATTTTGAGATAACTGTAGATTCACAGGTCTTGTTAAAAATAATCCAGAGAGCCTGTGCACCACAACTACCGAGCCTGCGCTCTAGAGCCCACATGCCACAACTACTGAAGCCTGCGTGCCTAGAGCCCATGCTCTGCAACGAGAGAAGCCACTGCAATGAGAAGCCTGCACCGCAACGAAGAGTAGCCCCTGCTTACCGCCACTAGAGAAAGCCCGCATGCAGTGACGAAGACCTAACGCAGCCAAAAATAAATAAAAATAAATAAATAAAATTTTAAAAATGCAAAAAAAAAATCCAGAGAGCCCATCCTCCAGTTTTCCCCAGTGTATAACTATAGTTCAGTATTACAACCATGTTCATGTATTTTTCTGTTTCATTTTGGTAGTTTTTATTGCTATGTCATGTTTACTAATCTTTACTTCTACAGTATCTAAACTGCTGTTAGTTCCATCAAGTACAGTGTTCATCTCAGACATATAGTTTTCATCTGTAGAAGTTTGATTTGTATCCTTTTAAAATATGTTCCTTGTCCCTACTTATTATGTGGAATCTTTCCTCTAGCTTCTTGAACATGGAATACAATCATAATAACTTTTGATGTTTTTGTCAGCATTCTGTCATTTGTGCCATTTCTAGGTTGCTTTCAGTTGATTTCGTTTTTTATCATTATGGGTCTGTTTTCCTGCTTTGCCTGCCTGGTAGTTTTTAATGGGATGGCAGTATTGTGAATTTTACCTTATTGGGTGCTAGATATCTTTTTTATTCTTATGTAATTGAGTCTTGATTCTTGTTCTGGGACACATTTACACATGGCTTTAAAAAAATTCCACATGTGTTGTGTACCTTACTCTATAGAACTAATTTTAAAGATAAAAGAGACTGAGAAGAAAATTGCTGGAGTTTATATATACTTCATTTTTTTCTCCCACATTTCTTTGGAGGGAAAAGCACCTTTATCCATGTTAGGTTTTTGAAAAAAAGGTCGGAGAAATAAGAGCTAGTTAACAATCCAGTTGGTTGCCTTTATCATGAATGAATCTTAGCTGCAAAATGTCAGTTAATGCCTTCACGTCAGGGACTTAGGGCCAGTGGATACAGGGTACAGGCAGTTTACTTCAGCTTATAATCACATTTAAGAATTAAGATGACTCCTAATGGTTTATTTACTAGTCCTATCATTCCTCCAGTTTAGGAGTCCCTTCTGAGATATACCTAGCTTTTGTTTAAAAACATTTAAAATCCTTGTGAGGTCCTCCATGCAATGTTTTATTGATATTGATATATTTTTTCTCCTACCGAAGTGTACCAAGCAGTAGGTGGTAGAAAATGAGGGCAGAGAGGTAAAGGGACACTAGATGTAAGTGTAGGGCTTTATAAGCCGTCTTCAGCGCAGAGTTTTCTGTCAAGAGCCACGTGCCGACCAGAGAAGATGGCATGAGAGCCTGTCTGTTATCGCGTGTGGCCACTCTGGCCTCATACACAGTCATGTGTTTACTCGCTTCACCAAGAGTTCTCAGGGCTGCTCCCTCCCTCCCGCCATTTCTCTTCCATATTGCTGACTGGAGTCTCTGCTTTATCCTTTCCTTTGTTGATCCATTCTCCACAGTGTAGCCAGAGTCATCTTTTAAAAACACGGCTTGGGAGTTTAAGGGTTTTGCTCAAGACCACAAAATGAAGTGAGTAGTAGAGCCAAGATCTGAGTCAGGGTCCTTCTGAGGTCGGAGCCTCTGCCGTTTCCTCGTTCTGCAGGGGACGGGCTTTATGCCTGGAGTAGGAAGGAGCTGGATCGTCCCAAGGTAAGTAGGCTCTGAATGTTGTTAGAAGTCCATGCTTGTGTTTGTCTGACAGCTTGTTAACTTGATTTTTGTAGGTGCACTGGTTTCGTATTCCAGAAGGTTGGAAGGTTGGCTGCCACAGCTCTGGGAGGTGGATTTTTCCTGCTTCAGGTCTGTATGTGGAGTCTTTCCCTGGCCGTCCTCACACATAGTCCAGGCTCTTTTACTTTAGACGGTTTCACGTACCATTTGAAATGCTAGTAACCTTTTGAGTCAGACTTCTTCAATTACTAAGTGGATTACATTTTGTCATTTATAACATGGGGACACATGCATATTCCTTATCATAGCTCCCTTCCAGGGTTTTCGAGACCACTTGAAATATGAAGCAAGTGTGATTTCAGAAATCCCAGGTGTGATGCAAGTGCCCTGTGATATGATTTATTCTTAGACACTAAGTCGATGAGAGACATGAGGGCTAAATGACACTGGTCAGATGGCCTCTGCTGGCCCTTGGCGTGGAGTTTGTTTTTGAACCACTGGCTGCTGGTCCCCTGAGGCTGCTGTGTACAGTTGGTTTGCAAACTTGACTCCACATTGGAATCACCTGGGAATTTTATAAAACACTGATGCTTGGGGCCTGCCCCCCGCCTCCGTCTGATTTCACGGGCAGTCGGCCTGCTTGTATATCGGAGTATTTTTAAAGTTGCAGGTGATTCTGAGGTGCAGTCAAGCTGGAGTGTCCGGATCCACAGCTCTTTGTCTCCTCTCGAAGCAGCTCTCATCTTAGCGAGGTCATCCCACGTTAGAATCACAATTTGAGTGAGTTTTCCAGGTGCGTCAGGTGAAAATGAAGTGTGTGGAAGAGACCAGAAGAGGCCCGCTCATGACTGGTGGGCCGGGGCGGGTGTGGTACAGCATCACTGCATCACAGATGCCCTCAAAACCCAATGCTTGAAATGACCATCTTTTTATTATCTCAGTTTCTATGCGTCAGCAATTCGGGGAGGGGAGGATGGGCACTTGGGCTGGCAGCCTCAAGGGGTTGTAGCCAGAGGTGACTGGGGCTGGGTGAGCAGGGAGCTGGGGTGGGCCCAGGCCCCTCCCTCCCCTCCCTCGCTCGGGTCTCGGCTCCTGCTGCGGCCTCAGTTGTCCACGCACCCTTGTTTCAGAAACATGGTGAAAGCTGCCCGCCCTTTTCTGCCCGAGCCTGGGAACTCCATAGCATCACTCTGGCAGCATCCTGCTTGTGACTAGCAAGGCACCAGCAGCTTCCCCCGGACCCGTTCCCTGTGTAGCTTCTTGGCTCCCTCCCTGGGGCTGTTAGCAGACAGGCCCCTCCAGGCCCCTCCTCGCCCCTCCTCACCCCTCCTGTTGCCTTCTGGGTTGCAGTCATCTTTCCTTCCTCGCACCCCTTCGGATGCAAGTGCAGTGACAGCTCTCGCACTAGACCCACAATCCTGTTCTATCCCTGTGGTTTCCCTGAGTATCTTCATATTGCTTTGAAATGCCTTAATCTGAGTGCACCCTCTGTTTCTTTTGGGGGTTCTGACTGACAGAAGTAATGGGCATTAGAATAATCTCCAGGAAGGACCCCTCGCCCTGGGATTCTGGTATTGCTTGGGTCAGATGTGCAAGGAGTGCAGTGCAGGTGAGACATGGGGGTCTGTGCTGTGCACGCATGTGCCCTGTCACCAGGGTAGTCACGATGTTGGAGATCAAGGGTGTGGTTTGACATGAGGATCCAGTTTCCTTTCTTTCTTCTGGATTATTGTCTCGGCAGCATTTAGTGAATAAGTCTTCCTTTTTTCAATATCTGTACCATTGCCTTTATCGTGTATCACAGTTCATGTATGTGTGGCTCTACTTCCTGTATCTGCTGAGCCTTGGTAGTTCCTCCACATATTCTTCAGGATCGTTGCGGCTGCTTTTGGACTTTTGCTTCTCCATCTAAATTTTAGAACAGGCTTGTCAATTCCTTTCAAAGATTCTGTTTAAATTTTGATTGGGGGACTTCCCTGGCACTCCAGTAGTTAATTCTCTGTCCACGCTGCTATTGCAGGGGGCGCGGGTTCAATCCCTGGTCGGGGAGCTAAGATCCCGTGTGCCGCACGGTACACCCAAAAAGGGGAAAAAAAGGGTAAGAAGAAAAATGTTTGACTGGAATTGCATGGGAACCATATAGATAAATTGGGGGAGAATTAGTATCTTTTATGATATTGTATCATCTAGCTGTGAACACAGGCTTTCTCTCCATTTATTTAGGTCTTCTTTAATGTCTTTGCCTAGACTTTTATTATTTTTTCCATATAGATCTTATCCATCTGTGGTTCAGTTTTATTCCTGGATACCTTATAAGAGCTTTAGTTGCTCTTGTGCTTTTCCCCAGGCACTCACCCTGAGCCCTAAAGCTGTCTCCCAGTTGGACTCAGAGTGATACAACTACTGATGTAGAACATCTTTTCATGTGTTTATTTACTGTCCAGATCTCCTTTTTGGTGAAGTATCTATTCAGGTCTTTTGCCCGCTTTTAAATTGGGTTGTCTGTTTCTGTACTTTTTATTCTGTCCTATTAATCTGTCTGTCTTCTCCAATACCACACTGTCTTGATTGCTGTAAAATCAGGTAGTGTGATTCCTCCAACTCTGTTCTTTTTCGAAATCGTTTTGGCTGTTCTAGTTCCTTTGTCTTTTCATACACATTTTAGAACCAGCTTGTTTACATATCTATAAAACATCTTGCTGGGATTGGGATTGCAATAACTCTGGCTTAATAATTTCTCTTTGAGTTATTTCTTCAACAGACATTTTGTAGTTTTCAGTGTACAGATCCTATATGATTTTTGTTTAGATTTGTACCTAGTACTTTATTATTTTGCAGCTGTTGTAAAATCATAAATTTCATTTCCATTTCCAATTCAAATTGCTAGCATATAGAAATACAATTTGTGTGTTAATCTTGTAGTGTACAGCCTTGCTAAACTCGCTTTTTGTGTGTAGGAGTTTTTGTTTGTTTTTTGTTGGATTTTTTGAAATTATGTAGACAAACACGTCTACAAATAGCGACATTTTGACTTCTTCCTTTCTGATCTGGATGCCTCTTACCTTATGTTCTTCCTTGTTGCACTATGACTTCATTTCCAGCACAGTGTTGAATAGGAACAGAGACAGTAGACATCCTTGCCTTTTTGTTAACATTGGATGAAAGTATTCAGTCTTTCACCAGTAAGTATGATTGACGTTAGCTGTATGTTTGTAGATGCTCTTTATCAAGTTGAGGAAGTTCTCCCTGTTTCTGTTTTTCCAGGAGCTTTTACAGGAATGTGTGTTGAATTTTGTCAGAATGTTTCTGAGTCCTGCCTGAAGTCTAGGCCAGGTGATACCTTAGCAAATATGGGAAATACACGGCTCTGGGCTTCTCCAGTCAGATGCTCTTGTTTTCTTCAGAGTCCCCAAGTAGCTGTTCAATGTACTTCGTCCCGTGGGAGAGACAGGGTGGAGTAACAGAATCGGAGCTTGAATGTAGTGTACGATTTTTGAGATTCAGCTATGTTGCTGCTACAAGTACTGAGCAACATCTTGTTGTGTAAACATGACACAATTTGCTTTATTCACTCATGTGCGGATGGACATTTGGTTTATTTCCAGTAAAGCTGCTGTGACAAGAGCTGCCACTCTGGGTGTAGCGTAATGGCATGTGCAGCTTCAGTGTTGGCGATGATGCCAAACCGCTCTCCTAAAAGGCTGCTGGTAAACACTCTCAGTAAGGGTGTGATAGGAGTGTCCATTTCCCACATCCTTACCAACACTGTATATTTTCAGTATTTTAATCATCTCCAATCTGATAAAAAAAGTATAGTAACTCATTAATTTTAGTGTTAATTTCCTTGATTACTTGTGAAGTTGAACTTTTCCCTTTTGTTGGCCACTTTGTTTTGTGAGTTGCCTTTACCCGTTTTTCAAATGGGTTTTTTTCCTTACTGATCTCTAGAAGAATTTCACTTTTTCTAGGTATTAGTGTTTTGTTTATTAGATATATTGCAGATACTTTCTCCAGCCTGGTTTCGGTGACTGATCAGTTGGTTGGTGCTGTTAACTAAAAGAGAGACTAGACGGGGAGCAACTGACTAGACAGTGGAGAGGAATTTCCGTTTTAGATATTTTGAGCTATCCAGGGAGATACGATTTATCATATCAGAAATTTGTGTTCCCCGTGTGTGAATGAGTTTTATCCTGTTCGCACATTCTTTATGAAATGCTTCTCGCTGAGTGTGTGTGTGTGTGTGTGTGCTCCTGTTGTCTTGAGCAAGGGAAGTAGGCATGTCCTATAGGTATATTTGGATGTGCTTCTCCCTTACAAGAAATCGCTCGTGAGAAATCTCTGTGATTTCTTTCTGAGCAGCAGTGATTACTTCGTGACACCCTTGCCCTGTTCACATTGTTGAGAAACTCAGGCTTATGTCGCCTTTAAGGTTTCTTTACCTTACATCTTGACTTCCAGTTCTGATTTTCATTTACCATTTAATTTTTTTAAGCTAACTTAAAATTTTATAGAGATGGGTAAGAGTATAAATAAAGTAAAAGAATTGCCAGCAGTCATTGAAGGCCAGTGTGGATTTCCATTGCCAGGCATAGGGCCTTGCACATAGGGTGGATGCTGAGTAGATGTGGAGTGAATGTCATTGTAATACAAAAAACTGGATGGCGAATATCTCCAAAGATAGAAACTCAGAAGGATTTTTGGTAACATATATCAGTGCTTTATCCTGTGTTTCTCCTTTCTTGCTGTCGTTTTTTAAACTAAAGCTTGCAAACCATACTGGCTACATCAAAGTGGACTGGCAGCGGGTAGAGAAGGACATGAAGAAAGCCAAGGAACAGCTGAAGATCCGCAAGACCAACCAGATACCTACGGAGGTCAAAAGCAAAGCAGAGGAGGTGAGGCTTGTTTTGTTCATGTGCAGTGTGTGAAGGGTGCAGACAACTCTGTGTGTACAAACATGGGGTAGCCAATATGTCAGCCTCATATGGAATATCCTCACCTCAGCAGCATTTTAAAAGGTTAAACCTACAAGGACCAAGGACCAGTAGGTTTGGTGACTTTCATTGCTGAGTGAGAGTGCAAAGTGCTGCAGGCACATATGTGGTTTGAGCATCCCTTGAACAAGTTCTTGTTGGGATGGGAGCAGCAAGTGAGGAGGAGGAGGATGTACCTTTTACAGCCACTCTGATCATTTTGAGTCATATTTTTGTCTCTATACACACACATCTCTGAAATGTCCAGAATGTGTAGCTCAGGGGTTGACAAGGTTTTTTTGTGAAGGGCCAGATGGTACATGTTTTCAGCTTTGTAGGCATCGTGATCTCTGTCACTACTGAACTCCACTGTGTAGCGGGAAAACAGCCATAGACGATGGGTAGGCAGGTGGGTGTGGCTGCGTTGCAATGAAAGTTTATTTAAAAATAGGTGACGGGCTTCCCTGGTGGCGCAGTGGTTCAGAGTCCACCTGCCGAAGCGGGGTACACGGGTTCGTGCCCCAGTCTGGGAAGATCCCACATGCCCCGGAGCGGCTGGGCCCGTGAGCCATGGCCGCTGAGCCTGCGCGTCTGGAGCCTGTGCTCTCGCAAAAGTGAGAGGGCCGCGTATCGCAAAAAAATAAAAAAATAAAATAAAAGTAGGTGACTGGCTGGATTTGGCCCACGGGCTGTAGTTTGCTAACCTCTGATCTAAGGCATAAAATCAGGTCAGATTATACTGGAGGGACAGGATAAGGGCTTCTTTTTTAAAAGGATGTATTTTGTTACTTCTTCATTACCTTTGGAAAAATGTCAGATGTCCCAAAGATACATGTGCACTTAACCGGGGAGAAATAAACCAGGATCGAGGTGTCAGGAAGGTGCCTGGTTAAACCTACAAGGACCAAGAGGACAGGAAGGGAATACCAGGAGACAAGAAATATTAGCAAATGTTTGAAAGTTGGAAAGCAGATAGACGAGTGGTAGATGACTTAGCAGAGGGACTTCCATGGTCCGGTGGCTAAGACTCCATGCTCCCAGTGCAGAGGGCCTGGGTTCAATCCCTGGTCAGGGAACTAGGTCCTGCATGCCTCAACTAAAGATCCCGCGTGCCGCAACTAAAGATCACACATGCCACAACTAAAAAAAAAAAAAAAATCCCACATGCCACAACTAGCACCTGGCGCAGCCAAATAAATTTTTTTTTAAAAAATGACATTCCCTTTAAAGAAGAAAAAAAGAAAAAGACGATTCTGTGTGGTGGCGAGTGCTCAGCCAAAGGTGTCCATTGCCAGAATACTACTCAGCCATATAAAAGTATGAAATTTTGCCATTTGCAGCAACATGGATGGCCCTAGAGATTATCATACTGAGTGAAATAAGTCAGACAGAGAAAGAGAAACACCATATGATATCACTTATATGTGGAATCTAAAATATGACACAAATGAATCAATGAAACAGAAGCAGACTCACAGACATAGAGAACAGACTTGTGGTTGCCAAGGGGGAGGGGGATGGGGAGGGAGGGAAGGACTGGGAGTGTGGGATCAGCAGATGCAAACTAGTACATATAGGATGGATACACAACAACGTCCTACTGTAGAGCACAGGGAACTACAGTCACTATCCTGTGATAAACCACAATGGGAAAGAATAGGAAAATGAACACATATATATATGTAGAATGGAATCACTTTGCTGCACAGCAGAAATAAACACAACATTGTAAATCAACTATACTTCAGTGAAAAAATGAGCACATCTTACTTTATGTAAATTATACCTCAATAAAGTGTAGTAAAATGGAAAAGTTCAAAAAGAAGAACAAAAAACCCCTCAAATAAATAAATTTTTTATAAAAAAAGCTGTCCATTGCCCAGAGTGGAACGTGGCATTTGTGCACTTAGATAAGTCCCTCCTCCTTCCTCCCTTCCTTCCATCCCTCCTCAAGCTCAAGGTTATGAAACTTACACTTTTTTCACTTCAAAATTCTTTTTATTTTTCAGACATTTACAAAAGTAATACATGATTGTTGAAAACTTCTTTAATGATACAGGAATGTATATAATAAAAAGTATAAGGTTAATGTTTGATTAGAACCAACTGTTGCCATACAGTGGGCACTTATATAAACTAACCAGAAGGTTTGGAATTGGTTCATTCCACAAATGTTTGTCATATGCCTCTTTGTGGCCTGGCCCTCTCACAGGCCCCAGGGAGAGTGGCTGGTTCCCCCTGAGAGCCCGTAGTCTGGGGAGCAGGAAATGAAAATGTTCGGGTTAGTGTTTAGCAGCAAGGAGGCCATTGGTGATTTCTGTGAGAACGGTTACAGTCGGGTAGTGGAGTTGAGAGCCAAGGTGTAGCAAGTTGAGGAATGAGTAAAGATGATGAATGAAAGAAGTTATGTCAGGAAATTGTATGATTTTTTTAAATTCCCCCTGAGGGCAGATGGCAAGAGACAATGTGTCAAATAGGGAAATATGGTTCCAGCCAAGTTGGGGAGGAGTGAAGACACAGGCACAGTGGGAATGAGGGGGCTCGAGGGTCCCAGGAGGCTGGGTGGTGGAGTGGGAAAGGTCGGGGTGGGGTTAGGGAGATGAACCCCTGTGCTTAATTTCAGGAAACCAGTAGGCCAGGCTACAGGGTGTATTCCCCTCGTGAATACTTTTCTATGGTAGCACTTGGGAGAAAGTTCCCTCTGGGATGGAGGTCGATAGAGCACATGCATGGGAAGCTGTAGGAATGTGAGAAAATAAGGTTTCAGAGGAGGGTGTATGGATGGATGGACAGATGCGTGGGCGGGAGGAACATGTGGACAGGTTTGGAGGAGAGACCAATTTACTGAATGTGGTGCCTCCTCTGCAAAGTCCCGTCTGAAAAGCATCCCTTGAATGAGATCACTGTGCGCTAGCACCCCGCCACTACCTTATCCAGACACGTCATCTCACCTGATCTGCGTCCCGCTTCTCAGTGATATCCTCAGCAAAGTAATCCATCGTGCTATCTTCTGTTCCTAGGTGGTGTCGTTTGTGAAGAAGAATGTTCTAGTGACTGGTGGATTTTTCGGAGGCTTTCTGCTTGGTATGGCATCCTAAAGAGGATGACTTCACTTCCTTATTCCTGGTTTTTCCAGCCAGCAGCCTCTTCACTCCATCATAGGATAGGAAGGCTGTCCTCTTCGTCCTCTTCTCCCTCTTCTCCCGTGCCTTCCTTCCTGCCATGGCGTATCTGAATGGCTTCTGTAGGCATCTGTTGGTACAAGTGGATAATGGCCCCACCATGACCTTGACGGCAACAGAAGAGACAGTGGACATTAACTCTTCTCCCAGCACACTCCCCCTTGACTAATCTGTAGGTCAGCAAGAATATTCCTTTCTCCCCTATGTAAGACACTTACCAGAACATGGTACAAGATGGCTCACCGTGGAGCATGAGTGGATCCTCAAAGGTTGTCCCAAACTTGATTTGGAAAAGAAATAACAAGCATATAAGATACCTTACTATGTTCTGCATGGAAAGGAACTGAATACATTTGCCTTTAAGCATGAAAGATTTTGGTATCTTGGTGTCTACTTTCTTTTGTAGTAGATTTTAGGTTACAGAACAAGAACTACTTGTACTGGCTCTAATTATCCTGACAGGATGGGAGCATGCACACTACAGTTGAAAAGTCTGCATATGGAATGAAACTGTACTGAAGATACATATGCTGAGCTGAAGGTATTGTGTTTGGTGGGAAGGCCTTTAGGGAAACCAACCAATACATACATTTAGGATGGTCAGACTTAGTGAATCACTTAGAGGCATTCAGGTATTATCTAGGGATGTTTTCCATCATACAGGATAATGCATCTCATGCTGGTTTCCAAAGGATTTATTTATGGTAAAATAAGTGACTTTAGGTGGAAGAGGGAAGAAGCTCTTGGATTTTTATTTAATAGAAAAGGTTTTAAGCTTTGAAATGTGAAATATTCTTTACCTCTTGTCAAAACATCAGGGGTAGCTGTAGCTCCTCTGTGCCAATTCTACTATTTATCCAGTTAGTATGAAATATATAACATTTGAACCAGAGTTTTTAAATGGTGACATACCAAGCATTAAGAATTGAGAACAGTAGCAATAGCAACAGCACATGTAAAATAAATTATTTCTATCACCAAAGGTAATCTGCTGTCTCAGGATGACCCCAACTCTTAGAATTTTTCTTTAAAATAAAAGTTTATAGATATATCCATGCTTAGAAACTTAACACATTTTTCTGTAATGGCCTTCTACTGTACCATCTAGAATACCCACTGCAGGAAGGCAAGGCTTGTGTCTTCACCATTGTATCCATGGAGCCAAGCACTTAATAAGTACTCAGTATCTGTTGAATATATGAATAATGAGCTCATAGAAAAGTATCTGGAAAAGGCACTGATCCACAGGATTTGTGAGACTTTATGAGTTCTGAAAATTTGGAAAACTTGGAATTAACTTCTTAAACTTGCAGGTGATCCCTTGCAAAATATGTTTTTAAGGCCTTCCTTTTAAAATGTTTGCCTTTTAACTTACCTTGGGAATGATGTATTGAATTTGGAAATTGTAGCTACTAGTGGATGTGTGGATTTTTTTAGAATTCATCCATTTGCATTTTTCTCCTTATGTATGGTAGTATTTTAAGGCAACATTAAGTTTTGCTTGTAACATGTATGAATTATATCAAATCATAATGGTATGAACCACATTGTTCCATATTTTTGTAGAACTCAAATTGTTTTTCAGTTTTTATCATGGAAACATTCAAATATATATAAAAGTACAGAAAATAGTACAATGACCCCCATGTGTCTGTCCATCACCCACCTATAATGATCATCAAATTATAGCTTGTTTTATCAGTCGTTTTGAAACAAATACCAAATGTGTCATTTTATTATATTTTGGTATGTGTCTGTAAAAGGTGAGAACTCATCTTAAAAACCATAAATGCAATACCCTATTATTATACCCATCTGACCCCACCCAGACCAGTGGAATGGGGGCTGCAGGTAGTGGGGTAGCATGGCCTTTCTCCATCTCTTTTTCCTGTGATTATTGGTGATGACAAAAGATGAGCAGGTTGCTCTAAGCTGCTTTGAGCAGGTTATAATAGATAATAGACTGAAGTAAGATTCTAGCTTCCACCTGAGGGACATGCTTGAGGTCAGTGTTACGGGTTGGCCTCATCCTATTGCAATCAGGACGGCCTTGAGTTCTGCCCGCTGAGTGGGGCCACCACGGGTGGCCGGGCAGAGTGGGTGCTCCTCACTGGTGGCATTTAGGAGAGCTCCCTCGGGCGGTTAGGGGAGCCTCTAAATGGAGGCCCTGTTGTCAGCAGCTTTGCTTCAGGTGGTAAAGTGAGAGGTTTCCCCCCAAAGAACAGCTGCCACCCCTTCACGCAAAACTGAGACACCAGGACCAGGCAACTTCACCCATGGATACTCTGTTTCCATGTGACTGGCAAGGCCTGTTTCGTGATGCATTTTTCTCCAGTACCCAGAATCCAGTAACATGCTGTGCCTCCTTAGTGATGGGGGCTGAAGAGATGGCAGATTTTCTTTGACTGACGGAGGGATTAAGCATTTTCAGTCGTCACTTTGACCGTGTTTGGGTTTTTGCTCCCCTTGTTCGGGGCTTCCCTACCTGTAGTTGGGCCTGGACCGGAGAACCTCTTGACAGCGGGTGGCTGGAGTGCCTGTGAGGGTCTTCTCCCTTTTCGCTGCTCACCCCAGAGCCCCCACGTGCTCCTTCTGTCCCCTCCTGGCATCCCTGCCACTCTGGACCACCCTTTAACCCAGCATCCCTCCTTGTGATGGACCAGGTGGGATGGGGAGCTATAAGCAAAGGAGGGGGAGAGGGATCAGGGCCGACAAATAGACTCCCATGTCTTCAGTCTTGCTAAGGCTCTGTATCCTCACTGCTAACACGGTTTGAGCTTGGGGATACCTCCGCCTGAGTGGCCCCGTTGTCATGAGTGTCACTCTCATTGACTTTCCTCCCGCTGCCCATCCGGGCCACTTCTATGCTTCCGCCCCTCAGCCTCAGGACACTCATTAACAGGCTGACATTCCCCCCTACTGGACCTGGCAGAACACAGGACATGACTAAAGGAGTGAACCTTACATAATTCTAGCTAACATACTCTTGGGCTGGGTGCTCATGGCTTTGAAATGCTTAACTACTGTGAAAATGTTCTCTCCATCATCCTTTTGTTTGACTTTTGCTGGAAAGATGGACATGACTAATGGTTGCACTCTCATTTGAAACCTCTACTTTTGTGTAGTTTGGGAGATGTAATAAGTTTCTGATTGAAAAAAATGGTGTAGGGATAGATTTTAGATATCTGAGAATCATTAATGCTTCATGATGAAACATTAGTTTCTTCTCTCAGGGAAATTTACTTATGGCCCGTTTTGGACCCTGCAGGCAAAATTAGACTGCTGCCCTCTCTGCTCCCTCCACCAGCTTACCAGCTTCATTTCTTTGTCATGGTTCTGGCTTCTTAATCACTTACACAATAGTAGTGTGATCTCTTGGAGAACTGGGCAGAAAACATAGCTTATTCTGGACCTGATTTCCCAGAAATCATACAGTGTGGCTTATGTCTGATATTTGATACTTAAGGAATCATGAATTTCAAGAGCACTATTTTTCTAGCGACAACTGAGTGTTGCACTTTCTTCACGTTTTTAGAAAACTGTAAAGTCAGCTTACTGAAACACCAAAACTACCGTCCTGTATTTGAAATGGTAAAAAATGCCATTATGGTGATTGAGAGCAGTGGTTCGCATCCTTGCTTGCCTGGCTGCTGTCCTGGAGACTCTGGTTGCACTGGTAGCGACAGGGCAGCCTCAGCTGTTTGAGGAGCATCTGAAGTTGGGAACCACTGAACTACAGACTTGGAAGCTGGTGTAATAACGTTACAGTTCTGCTGAACAGGCCTTTAATACCTTTTAAATTAAGTGCCATACAATTTCAGATGCCTTCCAAATACTGAACAGAGTATAATATTAGTTTATGAAATGTTATAGGAATTGTGTGGAGTGGATGCATAAGTAGCATGATGGCTGACTAGGGCCTTCTGTCATCAGTGGATGTAAAGCTCTTGGACAGAAGGTTGTGGGGTAATGGAGTGTTCGTATGGTGCCAACATACCACCCCACAAATGACCCCCCATGACCAAGGGAAAACTGCCTTTCCAGTGGAGAGGTCTGTCTCAGTCATTAGTTAACCAAGTGATGAAACTTGGCATCACTCAGAGCCCACTTACAACAGGCTTTTAAGAAGTCTCTAAATGGAGGATGAGATCATATTTCTCACCTTCCCAGCTCTTCCCTGAAGACTGAGATTCAGTGCTAATCATGGTCTCTAATAAATAAAAAACAGTTGGTAAATGTTAAGCTTCTTTGATGTCTCTTATTTCCCTGTATGTCATAGTAATAGCTAAGAAGAATAAGATTGAAATCAATGTCTGCTAATAGATGTTGAATGAAACTGAGACAGTACTGAGTTTAAAGATAGGAAGGAATAATTGTTTGAAGCTTTAGGAGCCCTAAAGAAAGGAGCATACTTGTGGAAAAAATTAAAAGTCTGAAACTTGAGTAGTTAACTCAATAAAAATAATTTTGTCATAAAGCACAGGAGAGCAATCGCTTTGATCATGTAGTGATTGCTAATGTGAATCCAACACCACTATCAATTGATACTTTTAAATGTAATTTAGATTTGTATATGATGCAAATATAGTTATAAAATGTTTCTTTAAATTGTTCTACTATTAACACAAGACTTCAAATGATTTTATGAGAATATAGCACTCTTTCCCTAGTTTGTGGACCAAACATCTCTTAAGGCAGCGTTTCTCCAAGTCTCTGGAGAATGTTCCCCTCTCGAGAGAGACTATCTGCAAAACGGGTTTGCTGGTACAAGTTGGCAAGTATTGCATACAGTAGTCATTTCCAAAGAATCATACTTCACATGAGCATATGAAAAGCTTTGAAGTCTTACAGGAAAGAAACTTGTTTACTTCTGTGTAACCTAGCATTCCCAAACTTACCTTACCAGGCAAGCCTTTTTTCCACCTGTTACAGCAATTCCTAGAAATGCTGCTTTAAAGAACACTTGGTCTCACAACAGTAATGGTATTTGAATATCAGGAACTGTCTCAGTTTGTTCACAGCAATGTAGCTTCTCTCTAGCATATGCTGGCAGAGGGAAGGACAGATCCTCCCTGTTATGGATTGAATGTGGTTCCTCAAATTTCATGTTGAAATCCTAACCCCTAAGATGATGGTATTTGGAGGTGGGGTCTTTGGAGGTGATGAAGTCATGAGTCTATTTTATGAGGGCACTAATCTCTTCGTGAATGGGATTAGTGCCCTTATAAAATAGACCCCAGAGAGCTCCCTTGTCCCTTCCTCCATGTGAGGACATGGCAAGAAGACAGCCACCTATGAACCAGGAAGAGAGCCCTCACCAGACACTGAATCTGCCAGTACCTTACTCTCGGACTTGCTGCCTCCAGAACTTTGAGAAATAAATGTCTGTTGTTTAAGCCACCTGGTCTATGATCTTTTTGTTATAGCAAGCCGAATGGACTAAGACAAGGACCCATCAGAATTTGTTTCAGCTCTTGCTTAAGAAGTCATCTTTTTTCTTTATTTGCAGGGGAGGGTAGAGTGATGGTGGTTCTAGCACCTATTTGAGGAAACTAAATGGCCCCTTCGATACTGTCCCCCCCTCAACCACTATGTGAAGCCACACAGCTTCAGCAGCCTTGTGTTAGCACCATCAGGATCCACTGGAATAGGTTTTGATTATGAGGCTATAAAGTGTAGATAAACCACTTAAGAATTCTAGTTCTGTTGCTGCCTAACTTCCAAAGAATTTTTTTCCCCAGTTCTCTCCTGATGATAAATTAAGAGTCATTAAACATTCCAAGAATCATTTCTCTGCCTTTCCTGCCACTCACTGAACAAATATTAAGTGGCTTCTGGGCTAGGCACTATGGTGGGGGATGCAAAAGTGGAAAGAAATATTCTTACTGCCATCTGGAAGGACACTTTGCTCCAAATTATTGGACACTGACTGGGTCACACAGGTGAAGGGCTCAGTCCCACAAGACTGCACCCACTTGGGACTTCCCTGGTGGTCCAGTGGTTAAGAACCCGCCTTCCAATGCAAGGGATGCAGATTCGATCCCTGGGGGAACTAAGACCGTGTGCTGCAACTACTGAGCCTGCATGCTCCAGAGCTCATGCGCCACATCTAGAGAGCCCGCGTGCCTCAACTACTGACCTTGTGAGCTCTAGAGCCTGCGTGCTGCAACGAAGATCCCTCATGCTGCAACTAAGACCTGATGCAGCCAAATAAGTAAATAAATATTTTTTAAAAAAGAAATTACTGTTTGTTTCTGCAAGTCACTGAGATGTGAGGTTGTTTGTTGTGTGGGTAAAGTTGGTTAATACAGAAATCATCCAAAAGTGGCAATTTTAGGAAAGGCTGAATTTTACAAAAAAAAAAGCACCCACTTGTTCAGACACCTATTCCAAGTCCAGGTTGTTACCTGTGCTTCTGACCAACTGGCTTTAAATCTGAGTTTCCCAATGACACCGCCTTGGGTTCAACTGATTTACTAGTGCAGCTCATAGAACTCAGAGGAACATTCACTTAAGTGTTTACCAGTTTATTATATAGGATATTATAAAGGATATAGATGGACAACAGCCAGATGAAGAAGTACACAGGGTGAGGTCCAGCAGGGTCTGACACACAGGAGCTTCTGTCCCCATGGAACTGGAGTGTATCCACTCCTGACATGTGGATGCATTCTGGTTCACCAAACCGGAAGCTCTCTGGACCCCATCCTTTTGGGTTTTTATGGAGGCTTCATTACACAGTGTTAAAATAAAAAAACTCATATATGCACCC
The DNA here is from genome assembly GCF_964165515.1 of Mesoplodon bidens. Classification (NCBI taxonomy): domain Eukaryota; kingdom Metazoa; phylum Chordata; class Mammalia; order Artiodactyla; family Ziphiidae; genus Mesoplodon; species Mesoplodon bidens. The sequence continues at coordinate 882,838 of NW_027672558.1, read as the reverse complement.
AATATAGGATCACCCAAAAGCCCACGATGAAAGATAAGGAAAGACACTATATAATTATAAAAGGATCAACAGAAGAACAGGATATTACACTTGTTAACATATATGCACCCAATATAGGAGCACCCAGATACATAAAGCAAATACTAACAGACATAAAGGGAGAAATTGATGGGAATACAATAATAGTAGGAGACCTTAACACCCCACTCATGTCAGTGGACAGATCTTTGAGACAGAAAAATCAATAAGGCAAGAGAGATCCTAAATGATACAACAGAACAGACTTAATTGATATTTTCAGGACATTACATCCAAAAAAAAAAGCAGACTACACATTCTTTTCAAGTGCACATGGAACATTCTCTAGGATTGACTACATACTAGGGCACAAAACAAGCCTCAACAAATTTAAGAATATAGAAATTATTTCAAGTATCTTTTCTGACCACAACAGCATGAAACTAGAAATCAACCACAGAAAAAGAAAACGAGAAAAAAACAATTACATGGAGACTAAACAACATGCTACTAAAAAACCAATGGGTCAACAATGAAATCAAAGAAGAAATTAAAAAATACCTTGAGGCAAATGACTATGAAAACACAACCATACAAAATCTATGGGATGCAGCAAAAGCAGTTCTTGGGAAGTTCACAGCAATACAGGCCTTCTTTAAGAAACAAGAAAAATCTCAAATAACCTAACCCACAACCTAAAAGAATCAGAAAAAGAACAAACAAAACCTGAAGTCAGCAGAAGGAAGGATTTACTAAAGATCAGAGAGGAAATGCATAAAACAGATTTAAAAAACAACAGAAGAAATCAATAAAACCAAGAGCTGGTTCTTTGAAAAGGTAAAGAAAATTGACAAACCTCTGGCCAGGCTCACCAAGAAGAAAAGAGAGAAGACTCAAACAAAATAAGAAATGAAAGAGGAGAAATCACAACTCATAACTCAGAAATACAAAAAACCATAAGAGTATACTATGAACAATTATATGCCAACAAATTCGACAACCCAGAAGAAATGGACAATTTTCTAGAAACATACAGCCCAAAAAAATGGAATCAAGAAGAAACAGATAACTTGAACAGACCGATCACTAGAAGTGAAATAGAATCTGTAATAAAACAAACAAAAATCCCAACTCCCTACAAACAGAAGTCCAGGGCCAGATGGCTTCACAGGCAAATTCTACAAAACATACAAAGAAGAACTTATACTGATCCTTTTCAAATTCTTCCAAAAGACTGAAGAGGAAGGAACACACCCAAAGACATTCTATGAAGCCACCATTACCCTGATACTGAAACTAGACAGACACTACCAAAAAAGGAAATTACAGGCCAATATCTTTGACGAATATAGATGCAAAAATTCTCAACAGAATATTAGCAAACCGAATCCAACAACACATAAAAAAGAGCATACACCACGACTAAGTTGGATTCATCCCAGTCACAAGGATGGTCTGATATGTGCAAATCAATCAATGTGATACACCACATCAACAAAAGAAAAAAAAACCCATAATCATCTCAATAGATGCAGAAAAAAACATGCAATAAAATTCTACATCCATTCATGATTAAAACTCTTACCAAAGTGGGTATAGAGGGAACATATCTCAACATAAGAAAAGCTATTTATGACAAACCCACAGCCAATCTAATACTCAATGGTGAAAAGCTGAAAGCCTTCCCATTAAAATCTGGAACAAGACAAGGAAGCCCACTCTCACTTCTCTTCAACATAGTATTGGAAATCCTAGCCACAGCAACCAGACAAGAAAAAAATAAATAGAAGTTATTCAAATTGGTAGGGAAGAGGTAAAACTGTCATTATATGCAGATTATGTGATACCATATATAGAAAACCCTAAAGACTCCACACAAAAACTACTAGAACTAACCAATGAATTCAGCAAGGTAGCAGGATACAAGATTAACATACAGAGGGCTTCCCTGGTGGCTCAGTGGTTGGGAGTCCGCCTGCTGGTGCAGGGGACACGGGTTTGTGCCCCGGTTCGGGAGGATCCCACATGCCGCGGAGCTGCTGGGCCCGTGGGCCATGGCTGCTGGGCCTGCGCATCCGGAGCCTGTGCTCCGCAGTGGGAGAGGCCACGGCAGTGAGAGGCCCACATACCGCCAAAAAAAAAAAAAAAAAAAAAAAGATTAACATACAGAAATTGGTTGCAGGGGCAGAGGGGTGGAGGAGGGAGTGGGAAAAAAAAAAGAAATTGACTGCATTTCTTAACACTAACAATGAAATATCAGAAAGGGAATGTAAACAAACAATCCATTTTAAAATTACATCAAAAAACAATACTTAGGAATAAACCTGACCAAGGAAGTGAAAGACGTATGCTGAGAACTACAAAACATTAATAAAAGAAATTGAAGGTGATTCAAAGAAATGGAAAGATATCCCATACTCTTGGATGGGAAGAATTAATATTGTTAAAGTGGCCATACTACCCGAAGCAATCTATAGATTTAACACGATCCCTATCACATTGCCCATTACATTTTTCACAGAACTAGAACAAATAATCCTAAAATTTATATGGAAGCACAAAAGACCCAGAATTGTCAAAGCAATCCTGAGGAAAAAGAACAAAGCAGGAGGCATAACCCTCCAGACTTCAGACAATACTACAAAGCTACAGTAATCAAAACAGTGTGGTATTGGCACAAAACAGACATATGGATCAACGGAACAGAACAGAGACCCCATAAATGAACCAACATACCTACAGTCAATTAATCTTTGACAAAGGAGGCAAGAATATACAATGGGAAAAAGACAGTCTCTTCAGCAAGTGGTTTTGGGAAAGTTGGACAGCTGCATGTAAATGAATGTAGTTAGAACACACCTTCACACCATGCACAAAAATAAACTCAAAATGGCTTAAAGACTTAAACATAAGACATGATATCATAAAACTCCTAGAAGAGATCATAGGCAAAATATTCTCTGACATAAATTGTACCAAAGTTTTCTTAGGTTAGTCTCCCAAGGCAATAGAAATAAAAGCAAAAATAAACAAATGGGACCTAATCAAACTTATAAGCTTTTGTACAGCAAAGGAAACCATAAACAAAATGAAACACAACCTTGGACTAGGAAAAATATTTGCACATGATGCGACTGACAAGGGCTTAATTTCCAAAATATACAAACAGCTCATACAACTCAATAACAAAAAAACCCAACCCAATCAAAAAATGGACAGAAGATCTAAACAGACATTTCTCCAAAGAAGACATACAAATGGCCAATAGGCACATGAAAAGATGCTCAACACCACTAATTATTAGAAAAATGCAAATCAAAACTACAATGAGGTACCAGCTCACACTGGTCAGAATGACCATCATTAAAAAGTCTACAAATAACAGGGAAATCCCCGGCGGTCCAGTGGTTAGGACTCCAAGCTTTCACTGCCGAGGGCCTAGGTTTGATCCCTGGTTGGGGAACTAACACCCTGCAAGCCGCAAAGTGCAGCCAAAAATAAAAAAAGGCTACAAATAACAAATGCTGGAGAGGGTGTGGAGAAAAGGGAACCCTCCTACACTGTTGGTGGGAATGTAAATTGGTGCAACCAGTATGGAGGTTCCTCAAAAAAACTAAAAATAGAGCTACCACATGATCCAGCAATCCCACTCCTGGGCATATATCCGGAGAAAACTCTAATTCAAAAAGATACATGCACCCCTATGTTCATAGCAGCACTGTTTACAATAGCCAAGACATGGGAGCAACCTAAATGTCCATTGACAGATGAATGGATAAAGATGTGGTACATATATGTAACAGAATACTACTCAGCCATATAAAAGAAGGAAATTTTGTCATTTGCAGCAACATGGATGGATCTAGAGATTATCATACTAAGTGAAAAGTAAGTCAGAAAGAGAAAGACAAATACCATATCACTTATATGTGTAATCTAAAATATGACACAAATGAACATATCTACGAAACAGAAACAGACTCACAGACATAGAGAACAGACTTGTGGTTGCCAAGGGGGAGGAGAAGTGGGGGAAGGAAGGATTGGGAGTTTGGGATTAGTAGATGCAAACTATTATATATAGAATGGATAAACAACAAGGCCCTACCTACTGTATAGCACAGGGAACTATATTCAATATCCTGTGATAAACCATAATGAAAAGAATATGAAAAAGAATATATACATGTATAACTGAATCACTTTGCTGTACAGCAGTAATTAACAATGTAAATGAACTATACTCCAATAAAATTAAAAAAAATAAAAAATAAAAAACTGAGACCAGCCTTGAAAACTCCATTAACAGACAAAACCAGTTTAGTCACACAAGCAAGGCTTAATTTAGCTTATTTTAGGAGACTAACCTGACCTGGGTCATTTCTTGCTTATGCTTCTGGAAAGCATAAGCTAAACTGTTTCCTAAGGCTGATATGAGGTTAACCACTGACCAATTCCTTACCATTTAAGAAAATTCTAATATTATAACCAATCACTGTGAAGAATAAACAGTCACTTCCCTCATGCTGTGTAAGCTGTTTTTTAACAGTACACCCCTCAGCCTCATTCCACGTGTTGGTCTGAGTGCTGTGTTCACAAACTGTCTCTTTGGTGTGTGCACAATAAACTTTCACTAATTACTACTTTGATGATTCATTGGCTTTCTGTTATTTTTCTGTGATCGTTTGACAAGTCACAATTGATTAAATCACTGGCCGTTGGTGACTGAACTCAATCTTCTCCAGCCTCTCCCCCTTCTCCCCTCCCCAGAGGTCATGATGGGGGTGGGAACTGAAAGTTCTAACCCTCTAACCCTGCAAGGTGGTTCCCCTGGCAACCAGCCCCCATCCTAAGGTTACCTAGGGGCTTTCAAAAGTCTCATTAACATAACAGAAGACACTTTAATTGCACTTAACACTTAGGAAATTCCAAGGGTTTTAGGACCACAGTGCCAGGAATGGAGACAAAAACCAAACATATATTTTGTTGTAATGAAAGCAGCTCTTTTACCCCTTTCCTGTTTGCCCATTTCTGTTCCCCTGTAACCTTAAAAGAACCTAGTTATAGGAATGAGATCACCAGGCAGTTTAACCTAACTCCTGACTTATACTCTCCTGAATGCACACCATGCCTTGTCTTACCTGTTGATTCTTTTCCTAGATAGAAGTAGTTAGCTCTCTACCCCCAATAGCCCCCCTAAGCAATCCTGCACGCAGATCACACGGGCAAGAAAACATCTGAAGAAAGTCAGCCAGTCTGTATGCAAAGGAGAATGATGCAGAATCCAACCTCCTTCCTTGATGATTCACTAAGATTCTTACCCCCTTTTTCCCTTTAAAAACTGTCATGGTGGAGCTTCCCTGGTGGGGCAGTGGTTAAGAATCTGCCTGCCAATGCAGGGGACACAGGTTTGAGCCCTGGTCAGGGAAGATCCCACATGCCACGGAGCAACTAAGCCTGTGTGCCACAACTGCTGAGCCTGTGCTCTAGAGCCTGCGAGCCACAACTACTGAGCGCACATGCCACAACTACTGAGCCCCCGTGCCTAGAGCCCGTGCTCTGCAACGAGAAGCCACCACAATGAGAGGCCCACGCACCGCAACGAGGAGTAGCCCCCGCTCGCCGCAACACAGCCAAAAATAAATAAATTAAAAGAAACCCCCAAAAAACTGTCATAGCTGAGCAGAATCTTTGGGGTTGGTCTCTGGATACAAACCCACCTTCTCCCCAGATTGCCGGGTTTTCTGATTAAAGCACCTTTTCCACTGACACTTGCCTCTCCATTATTGGCTTCTGAGTGGCAAGCAGCCAAATCTGACTTCGGTAACAATAAGTCAACATATCACATATACCAAACCAAAAATTTTCACTTAAAAGGTTTATTTTAGCAGCTCAGTTTTATCACATTCTACTTATTTGTTTAATATATTTATATTTGTTCTGCATAGATGGCATATTAACTTTTATAGTTGACTTTTTCATTTGATATTTGCTGCTACCTGGCCTGAAGAAAGAGTCAGGAGGATAGATAAAACCCGCGTGGTGGAAATGTGGGGCAGCAGTTTGCTTCTCAGCAGAACTTTACTGTCATGTGGGCTTCAGCGTCAGCTTTTCTTCTTCTTCTTTCTCAAATCCTGAACAGACGAGAGATCTTCCCTTGGGATATCGAGCACAACACTTACGCAGTTCTTGGATGACAGCCTGACACTTAGATTCCATGTAGTTGTTGGCTGAAAGACAGATAGACAGACCCTAGTCATGACCTCATAGGACTAGGGCACAGGGAGGTTTAGATCTGAGCTTCCCAGTCCTTTTCACTTTATTGTATCTACAGACCTGGAGGAAACAGGATGTACCCAAGTCCACTGAATTCTTTCTGATTTAGAGACCCATCAACAGGTTAATAAGGAAGTATGATGTACAAAGTGGTCGAAAGGTATTTTTACATATAATTTCCTTTTCTTTAACGCTGATTACTTACATGCCTTTTTCCAGGGCAGTGGTTTTTAACCTCCTCTCTTTTGTGTGTGTGTGTGTGTGTGTGTGTTTGGTCACTAATCCCTTTTGTTGATTTGGTGAATTACAGAAATGCAGGAACCATGCACATTATTTTGCACTCAGTTTAAGGTGGCTGCTGGACCTTCCTTAGGAAGTCTGTGCATTAGGGGTTGGCAAACTGCAGCCTCAGGGTTGAATTCCACTCTTTTTTACAGCTGAGCTAAGAATGGGTTTTGCAAAAGGTTGGAAACAAACACACACACACACACACACACACACACACACAGACCAAAGACCTCCTGACTTCCAAACCCTAAAATATTTCCTGTTTGGTCCTTTACATAAAACATTTGCAGATCTCTGCTATACACAGACCCTAAGTCAAGGAGGACTTGACCTAAAGGTCCTAGGTCAACTGCAGGTGATGAGTCCCCCAGTACTAAAATGGGGTGCATGGGAGTTAGCCTGGGATAGGAAAGACAATTCTGATTAGAAAGAGAGTATGGTTGGGTGGCTAAGTCCAGGTTTGGACCCAGACCAAACGGGTTCAAACCATCACTGTGCCCCTTAACAGTTCTGTGACCCTAGACAAGTTACATAGCTTCTGTGTTCATTTCCTTATCTGTGAAAATGGGTCACAGTAGTATCTACCTCATGGGTGAAAGGATTAAAGCTTAATATTATTTAAAGCCCTTACAACTGAGCTTGTCATCCAGGGAGTACTTAATGCTCACTCTTAGCCCTTCTAGCTCTCAATCCACCCACATTGTAGTGAGGGGGGTGTAACCAGTTCTAACTTGATTTGTGTTCTCCTTTAGCTGTATGTTGCTAATTCAGATCAGGTAAGAATCAGATAGAATCAGGTAAGAATTTACTTGGGAGAAGAAATTGGGAAGAACATTCTTTTTTTTTTTTTTTTTTTGGCGGGGGTGCCACGCTTCGAGCCTTGCGGGATCTTAGTCCCCTGACCCGGGATTGAACCCGGGCCCACGGAAGTGAAAGTGCTGAGTCCTAACCCCTGGACCTCCAGGGAATTCCCCTTCCTTTTTTTTAAATTTGGAGGAAGGGAAGAAAAGGATGAATAAAATGGTACTATTATTATACATTAACATTTCAGATTAAAACATTTTAAAAATAAGGCTTACACCATAAAATGAAAAGTCCAAGAATGAAAGTTAAAAGTCAAAGGAAATATACAAACAAGGGTTTTCTTTGGTGGTGAGTCTTTGGGTGAACTCTGAACATCCTTCCATCCTCCCTTTCTGTATTTTCATGGGCATCCATCTCTATCTATTACTTTAGTAATGGGAAAAAATTATCCAAAAAGTCAGCTTTCAAACTCAGATAGCCCTGTAGCCTTTTCTGTTTGTTCTGCTAGTAATCATTTGCTGATTTAAAAAAGTAAAATCCTCTGGCATATGGTCAAATTTATAGGCTTATTTAAAACAAAATGGACAAATCACTTACATCAAATACGCTTTAGCTAATTTACTTTTGCCTTTAAGAGTTAGTTGCTTGAATTCCAAATGTATTTTCACCCCCACCCCTTCTAACCTGACTGCTTTTAAAAAGTGAGTTGTCAGCCACAGTGCAGTCTAACCAACCCATTTAAAACTAGTCTTTTTAAAAAAGGACTTTGCTCAGCTTAGTAATTCTCAACTCTGGCTGCACATTAAAATCACCTGGTTAGCTTTTTAGACTGATTCCTGCCCAGACCCCACCCCCAGAGAGTCTGATTTAACTGCTCTAGGCAAGTGTTTGAAGCCCTCCAGGTGATTCTAAGTGTACAACCAGGATTGTAAACCCCAAGCTTAGGTCACACCACTTTTTATTTTCTGCCATCCTTGTGAGGAAAATCTTCAGGATAAGTTAATAACAGAAATATTACATTCTGAGAGGAGTTAACATAGTCTGCTGATAAAGAGAACAATTGTTCTCTCGTTAGTTCACAGATAAAGTCGAAAAATATAAAAAAGCATTTAACATACTACCTTGTAAACATTTCTGTATTTCACAGGCTTGTTTCTGGCACGGATCCTTCTGCGGCATATCCAGAAAACTAAAATAAGAAAAATGATTTTTATTTTGTCTTTTATACATAAAGACTTTAAAGCCCCTCGATGGAATTTTCTTCTGAGACAAGCAGTATGCTCTTACAATTGCTGGAAAACAATTACACTAAAAAATATTCTTCCTGCTCATAGGATGAATTAACTGTATTTTTATAATATTCCATTTGGCTTGGAAGATATAAATAGCTTTACATAGGGAAAAAGACCCCCTGACTTCAACTCATCTTGACTATTGTAAACCAACGTTGGGCTAGAGGAGCCGGCGCTGCAGCCTGACAAGTCGGCCCACTGCCCGGCTCTGTCACTCAGAGAACCACTCTTGGTAAATGATTTAACTCCTTGAGCCTTTTTCCTTATTACGTGTAAAATAGGGATCATACCTACCTGAAAGCATTGATGGAAGGATTAAACGTGATACAGTATATAAAGTGCATAGGACAGTGCCTGGAAGGCAGTAAGGACTCAACACGTGATAGCTATTATTCCCAAGATTTTTAAAAAAGTAAAACCCTTCTTTTAATGTATACAAACTGCTATGAGTATTTTAACTCAGGAAATTCTTTATCAGGTAGTGAATCAGCAATATTTGGTGCTATTATTACTTCCTGAGAAAGGTGCTAGGTAAGCAGCTAAAACGTTTTTTGGAGTTCTTACAGAAACCAACTTATTTAAAATATTTGTAACCAGAGAATAAATTTAAGTGCCCACGATTCTGATCAGCGACTTCTAAAAATTTGAAGACACAATTTCAGAAAGGAAAAAGGCCCAGGAGCCTTTGTAGCTAATTTCATTAATGCAAATGATCTCCCCCTTTTTTTTTTTCTCAGAGCCCCCTAAGTTCTTAGTAGATCCAAGTTAGGTCAGTACTGGGATGGGAAACACTGGAGCAAAACCTAGGATATTTACAGGATGGGAGAAGGAAAGGCAGGTGAATTGCTGCAGGGCAAATAAGCGACAAATAGATGTTGATGCTGCTAGGAGCTGCTCTCTTCTCTCTAAATCAGTACCAAGTCCTTGGTGATCAGGGCATCTGTTCTGTAGCAGGTGCTGACTTTTGTGGGATTCATCAGATCCCAGTTCCAGCTGATGATGTCCATTAACGGTTCTATGGCAATTTCCAAAGGAGTCAATTTCAAGTTACGTATCCTAACTAAGTGCTTTTGTTGACTTGCTTTCTGCCTGCATAACCCTTTCTCTGCAGTTCCACTTTCGGTGTTCTTCATGACCCTTCCTAAACTTCTGTGTTCTTGAGCAGTTTTTCAACCCACTCCCTCCCCACAGGCCCACAGGTGGGTGCACTGCAGTGGTGGATGACGTGATTGCCATATACTGAACAGAACAGAGGGGCATATCTTCCTAGAATCCCAGCACCTGGAAAAAAAAGATCATTAAAATCACCACAATCGAATAGGGTGAAAAAGAAGAAGGGGGGTGGGGTGGGGACAGGGGAGAAAAAGAAATACATACCAGATTAATCATCAGGCAAAAGCTTAAGCAACAGCTCCTGTACTCCCCTGACCTGTCAGAAAAAGAAAAGTTTATAGAGTACTCTGTTATAAGAGTCCCAGTACAATGAAAAATTATTAAGCAACATGTGTACCATTAAATGATGCTGGATCTGCCACAAGCGAGAGTTGTTATCCATGTAGCGCTCCTCGGGGTAGAGTTGCCACATGAGAGGTAGCTGGGAGGTGAGAAGGTGACTTGGCCTGGCTGCGTCACCTAAAGGAACCTGAACTTGCTGAACTCGTGCCCTTAGGAAACTCGTCTCCTAATGGAAAGAAACGATCAAAAATAAAACCAAAGACTTCAGGATATTGAGACTGGTTAGAAACCAAGTTGCTTGAAAGCAAAAATCAAGAAAGAAATAAACAAAATGTAAACAGTTACCTCTTCCAGGACGGCCACCCACGTGCGCTGGTGTTCGTCGCGGTAGATACCCTCTTGGTGAACCCAGAGGTGATCGGGTGGAGCCCCCACATCCTCTCCTGCCATCCTGGGCTTTGGATTCCAATTCTAGCCCTGCTTTTCTCCACCTAAGCCTGCAGCACCCGCGCACAGGACACAGGTGTGACTTTTTGGGTTGGAATGAACTCACCAATGAGCAAGGTGACCTGGTACTAGCAACCACCAACTAGAAGCAAACCTCATCTATGTCTATTTGCACAGCCTAAACAGAACTGAGGACGTCTGAAGCTCCCTGGCAGACACTGAAGTGACACTCAGGCAGAACCTTGGGTGATGCTGCTGACTGCGAAGCGCTCAAGAACTCTGCTAGGTGAGGGGTTCCGTGGAAATGTAGGCCTAGCGCTACAGGAAGCCGGGCAGTGGTCTCACAGTCTTTGCATTCAGCAAGCAGCATCTGACAAAATGCAGTGAGCAACCGAATATGCACAGGAGTGCGCATAAGGGCACACTTATTTGGGCAGGAAAGCAGTATAACAGACACATGCATGCCATATTCTCCAGGTAAAAGCCCCTTCCAAGCAGTTTCCATTTTAAAAGGTAAGACTGTGAAGGTCAAATCATGTAATGTGCATGGCTTTCTAAATTGAAATTAGAAGTTTGTTTTAAGGGCAAACGACCTATTTATCAGTTTGCTTAGAAAGGTTACTTATAATGGCTAGGCATTTCCAGAAGGGAGTTTTCGTATTAGGGAAAATACTTATGGTCGCATCATGGAATTTTTCAGTTGCAACAGACCCTGGGGATCATGATGATTTAGAGCTGAGAGACAGCAAATGATAGTCACCCATCTAGGTCCTTGTTTCATTTTAATAATGCTTCAGGATGTCATAGGAGCCCATTTTTCCATAGACGTGTGGGTTTAAATTCTGTTTTCCCAAGTCAGAAGGTCAGAAAAGCCCATCTGCCCTTTGGGAGGTGTAAAGGAAGCACACCTTCTGGGCAAACTCTCCATAACGCAGACTCAGCTCCGACCCCATAAGGATCCTCCGCCCAGGTCTGGGTCTCATTCAGGGCCTCACAACAACTTGAGCTGCATTTTACAGGAATGAACCTTTTGGAGCCAGCTTACAGCGTCGCAGCGTGCTTTCACTGGGTGTCTATGTTGGGCAGAGTGCAGACACGGCATTGGGGGATCTGCTCCAAAAAACAGAGGCCTCCTATTCCCATTAGGCGGCCTTTAGGTAAGAGAGGGACTGCAGCACAGCTTGGGAGGTTGTTAAACCCTCAAAATGAGATTGTCAAGAGGAAACAAGATGCCAGAACACAGGATGACGCCAGAAAGAACTAATTGAGCTGAACCAAGCCTTCTTTTCAAGAACAACAATCTGAGTCTGATTTGTTGTTGTTGTTTTTCCTTAACATTGTTAGTTTACCTTCCCTAAAAGGTAAGTGGAAAATATCTTTTATAGACTTAGGAAATGGTCTGATTGTAGTGAATAATTTATGAGCATCACACTTGCCTCGCCCATTGCACCCTGAGTGGACCTGACTCTGAGCCCATCGTAGCTTTTGCCTTGCAGGGCTCGCTCATTTCAAACTCACCTAAAGCGGAACACCTTCTCCTAAACCAAATCCTGATTTCTCGCAGTGGCAACACAGCCTCTCCTGATCCTGCGGACTCAAAACTTGTGAGTTATCGTGGACTTCTTCCTCTTCTTCAGTCGGTGCATCCCCCCGTCATCATTTCCAGCAAGCACCACTACCGCTGTACTTGAGACCAACTTGCCCGCAACACCAGGTTCATCACGTCTAGCGCCGTATCCTCGCTCTCGCTTTCCACTCGCCTAATGCTCCTCCCCGGGCCTCTCTGTCTGTGTCAGTACTATTACCGCAGAGGGCAGGTGTCTGCCTTCGTGATGAAAACTTCCTGCCTCTTATGAATACTGTAGCATTTATGTCTAAACTAAAACTCAGATTTGACCGCTAATTATAAATCACTTCGCATTTTGCTCTGCTTATTTCACAAGTCCTGTCCGCCCCCCCACCCCAGTACAGTGTTATAAGCACCTCAACAGAAGGAATAATACAGCACTGGACACCCTAAGCCTCAAATACTAGTCAAACAGTGTTCCTGTGAGTGGATGGATACATATGCTGAGTAGAGAGGGGAGGCAAAGGCCACATGAGCATGGGCAGGGAGTGACTCTCTGGGTCTGTTATATAGCTGTACATTATTTTGTTCAAAGCCATTTTTTTTCCGTTTAGCAGATACAATTGTTCTACCTCTCTTTCTCCCCAAGATTTTGGAAAGGAGAGATAAAAACAAAACCCAGTAAATACTAATGTCAAAATAAAATATATTAAAGTCTGAATTTTGAGTACCAAAGAAACACGTGCCCCCCCACAAAGTAGAAACCAAATGTTAAGGGTTTTAGGACCATCTCAACTTCACAGATAGGTCCTAGCAACAACTAACACGTTGACACACTGACATTTAAATCTGTTTTGAATGAAAAGCAAAATTTTACTGGTTACACCGACATTAAAAGGAAATAATTCCACTGGCATAGAGGGCAAACAAATTGGATGCTCTGAGTTAGTAAGAATCACTACAAAGAGGCCTATGAGTCACTACAAAATATTCTCAGAAGAAAGGCAGCGTGGTGTGCTCCTGTGACCTGAAGGACAACATGCTGGGCATCAGCAGCATGAACCTGGGACAAACGCCAGCACACAACCCCGGACCTGCATGCGCTACCAGAGACAGCGAGCAGGCCCAGCGAAAGGCAACTGCAGTGATCAAGGGACTGAGAAGCTGCCCTGTGAGCACGAATCAAGAGGCTCAGCAGAGAAAAGCCAAGGCTCAGTGAGAGGGATTAAGATCAAAGCCACAAAATCGCAGGTTGTATGAATGGAATAGTTTCCCTAAAAGTGATCCTTGGAACACTTGCCCCTAACTTTTTCCTTGGTCAAATAAGTTTGGGAATCTTGTAGAATCATAAAGCACATAAGTACAGTAAAAGCTCTGGCAGGTTATGCAGTAAAGAAACTTTACTTTAACATTCCCCAAATTTATTTGACTAGAGAACATTCTCCTCCATGTGACAGTTGTGCACAAAATTCAGGACTCCTCGAACTAAGATGAATCTCTGAAAACCTCAAGATAAACTTAGGTACAATGTGCAATACAAAACACAGAACATAAACCTGTTCCATTCAACTCAAGGAATACTACCAGCTGCAAATTCAAATGGATTCAAAAAAGTGTTTATAGGGAATTCCCTGGTGGTCCAGTGGTTAAGACTAAGCAGTCCCAATGCAGGGGGCACAGGTTCGATCCCTGGTCGGGGAACTAAGATCCTGCATGCCGCACGGTGTGACCAAAAAAAAAAAAGTGTTTATATACCTTTATTACCCATGAACGCACTAAAAAAGATTGTTCCCGTGGGGGTTACCTTGATGCCACGGCCAGGGACCACACTGGCCTAGACAGAATATTTCTTAGTAAGGCAGTTTGTAAACTATGTTTTAAGTAGATAGACCACACAGAAGGGCTTGCTTAGGTAGGTAATGCAAGTAAAACCATTATTTTTCATTTACAGAATGAATGATTTTGTGTCTTTTAAAAGAAGTATAATTTGGTTTAATTTCCAGGTGTTTGAACAGTTTTTAAACATGAATCAGTTGAATACACTTACTTTATTTGAAGTCAATTAATAAACTCATCTACTTACAATGGGTGAAGTTACCAAGCCCTGGAGTCAGCCCGGCCTGTGTATGAATGCTGATTTTGCCACTTACTAGCTCTGTGACCTCGGATAAGTTAAGCTCTCTACACTCCAGTTTTCTAAGATGTCAAATGAGAATTAAAGAACAAATTAATTATAACTGTCAGCACTTACCTAGCACTTCCTACATGTTTATATATTGACTCTTTTAATCTTCACAGTCACCCATTAGATGGATACTATTATTACCCCCACTTAAAGATGAGGGAAGTAAGGCACAGAGAAGTTAGCTAACTTGCATGAGGTAACACAGCTAGGAAGTTGCAGAGGCTGATTCCAATTGGGGCAGTTTACACATACAAGGTATACAAATGCTTAGTAGAGTGTCTAGCACATGATAAGCTTGCCATAAATGTTAATAGTTTTATTCTACTCCAATTAAACTTTAGAGCTGTAAAATGCAGCCATGAGCATTATAAAAGGTAGAGAATATCATTGTGGGATATGAGATTGACTAACACCAACCATAGACAAAAGGTGTTTTTCTTCTCGAAGCTGCCTAAAAGTGCTTATAAACGCAAGACGTCCCATCACAAAACATAAAAATAAGAACAGCCATACTTGCACCATCAGCGCAGGGCATACTAGCCGCGAATAGCCATTGAAAATAATATATGCTGTAAAATTGAAGCTTAAGAGAAAAATTAGATGGGTCCAGTGTAATTGCACACTTGAAATTTCGCCCCAGCTTCATCATTATCAAAATTAATCATGGAAGGATGTGCAATATGATTCTTAAACATTAGGTAAAAATGGAGGTTGCTGGCATGGATGTTCCAGATAGTTCCACTGGACGTGGGCCCTATTTGTGGGGAGATCGGGGTTGGAACTGACTTGGGAGAAAAGAGCAAAGCATCAACACCTCCTCCAGCAGCACCCTGGGCATGTTCCCTTTCCAGTACTGCCCTGTCCGCCTGTCTCCCAACTACACATGGAACAGAGAAGCAGATCAAACCCACAGAGGCACTGACTGGCCGTGGCGGCAGCACGGCATAGATTTTTCTTTGGTTTCGAATCGTTCCCAGAATCCGCGTGTAACTCCTAGCCTCGGGAGTGGGAGATGTGTACTGTCCCCTATTGCACGTTTATCACACCTCAAAAGAAAATTACTTTTACATATAATTTCACCAGGTCTGATATCACCGAGACAAGGCGAGCTGAGGAAACTTGTGCATATCTGCTGCGATCTGCGATACATCCGACCTCGAACAGAAACTTCAGTTCCCCTTTCCCCTTCCCTGTATCGAACAAATAAATACCTAAAAGCCTTTGGAGAAAGTAGCAGCCGCCAAGCTTAGGAGTGATACTTTTTCAGACACAGTATAACACTGTTTCTGCCAAGAGGTTACTCACATGAATATAGTGTTTCTTGGGCTAATTATCCGCCTCGAGAGCAGCGAGGCTACAACTTCAGGTCACCCACCCCGGGCCACTCAAGCCGGGATCGGGACGTGAGCCCGGGGCGAGCCGAGGGGCATTCCGGGCCGAGGTCACCGAACCGAAGTTACGGGGCGCGGGCCGGCCACCGGAAGTGGTCCAGGGAAAGAGAGTGGTCCCAAATTCAGGGCCCCTAACTTGGAAACAAAACAAAATAAAAGAAAACCTTAACTCAGGACCGAATTTCAAAAGAGCGTCCCTTGGGCTCGAGAGGCCGGCGCGCGCGGCGATGCCGCCTGAGGGAGGTCCCCGGAGCGTGTAGGCCGCGCACGGCTCTTCTCGGCGGGCGGGCAAAATGGGCGCCGGCGCTCAGGAGGCGCCGGCCCGGCCGTCCGGGCGCTCCTCACAGACCACGTCCGCCCGCGGCCCGAGAGCGCCGCCTCCCTGCCGCCCCCCGCGCCCGGCCCGACGTCCAGACCGCGGCCGGCCACCGCCCTCTGCCCCGACGGCCACGCCTGCCCCAACCGGCGCGGGCGTTTCCCAGGTGCCGCCGGGCCGGCCCCGCCCCCGCGTCCCAAGCTCCACCCCCGCGCGCCCGCCCGCCCCGCCCCGCGCCCCAGGCCCCGCCCCCACGGAACCCAAGCGCCGGAGCAGCCGGTTGGCCAGGCCCGAGTGGGCCCCAGGCGGACGTGAGCTGGGCCAGATCAAGATGGCGGTGCAGGTGGTGCAGGCGGTGCAGGCGGTTCATCTGGAGTCGGATGCTTTCCTAGTTTGTCTCAACCACGCTCTGAGCACAGAGAAGGAGGAGGTGATGGGGCTGTGCATAGGGGAGGTAAGTCAGCCAGTAAGCCCGGCCGGAACCCTGCTGAGCAGTCCCACCGTGTCCCCTGGTTGGGTGTTGCCAGCGCCCAGGGCTGCGGAGGCCACAGGCACTCCTGACTCAGATCCTTGGACGTATCCTTTGGATGGTCCTGTCGCCTGGGCCCCGTTTCCTCGCGTCGCTTAAGGCTTCTTTACCCTTCCGCAAGCCACCAGCGATCCTCCTAAGCCTCAGGGAGTGTGGGGGAGGGATGGAAGGCTCGCTTTTTCTTGTAGTCTGTGGCTTTTCTTTAGATCTGGAGTTATCACCCCATTGACCAAAACTGCAAGTCAGATCAGAAAGACGATCTTTTATAATGAGGACATGAGTGTATCAGGAAGCAGCTGACCACGATTAGGGTCCCTAGCTTCGCCTCCACTCTTCCCTCTAGGAATCATTTTGAGGGTTCGGTTCCAGATAACCCAAGACAGGTGAGGGTTTCCAAGAATCCCAAGTTTCCACTGCGTTAAATATTGCAGAGGGGTGAAAGAGGATGAGGAAATAGAGCTTACTTGTTGGCAATCCGAAGTAAGAATTCTCCAGTCTTTCATGCCGGTGTACAGGAACACATAACCTAATTTTCATATTATCTGCATCCATGTACATCTAATACACTTAATGTGATCAATAATGTTTTCTGCTCTTTCCCACTCTAGTTGAATGATGACCCAAGGTAAGACTATATTTGTTTACTCCTATCTTTTGATCTCTTTGTCATTGTTAACTCAGAATTATCACAACTTTCGCAATGTTTTGTACAGGTTGTATTTTAAGTTACCATTATGACTGTGGAACTCCCTCAAGAACACAGTTTCAATTCCACCCCAACCCTGAAAGTTGCTTTCCACCTTACTTTCTAGTAGGAGGATTTTCAGTTGAGATATGTATGATCCTATGTGAAAAATATGGTTGGGGGAACCAAGATCATAAGTGAACCTGTGAAAGCTCTCTGTGGCAGATGATGTGCATATGAGGAGACATTTCCCCCTATTAATCCATTTCTCTATCTAAATTGTCAATGGCTTTCTGCCTCCCCCTGGTAGACCCTACAGTGATCTCAGAGATCCACAGCGGCTTGAATGCTTGAGGTGGTGAAAGCTTTGGTCTACCTTTATTTAAACATCAGAGCACAGCAGTTTCTCCTTGTCAAGCTCACCTCATTAATACCCAGGATTATAGGACTTTAGCTTTGCCCATGAAAACTATGCACTCGCCACTTAAGCATATGTCTCAGAGTCCTTCTCACAGACATATGAGCACAGCTCTAGCCTCAGTTTACTTTCCCTCCTCTTCCTTTGTCTCTGCTGTTTCATTGCAAAAACTGCTATTCCTGTTACTTTGCTTTAATACCTTTTTATATTCCAAACCTCAGTTCCCTTTTTTTCTAATTTATCCCCAAAAGGAGTGACCCCAAATTTACATATACTGGAACTGATATGCGCACAGTTGCTGAAAAGGTACGTGTGCTATAATTTTGCATGATGAAAACTTGCGCTTGGGGAGGGATTTCTGTATTCTGTTTGATGATCTCAGCCAGGGGTTGGGGTTAACCCAGTTCATGCAGACCCACATTTGGCTGGGTGGGGTGTTCTCTCTAGGAAAATCAGATGAAGAATCTACTCAGTAGGAATGGGACCTAATTTTCTATTCTTTCTAGCAAATTATTACTACTTGATCAAGATGAGTAACCACTGTCAGCTCTCCTCCTTGCTGTCCTCTGCTGGGTTTCTGGCCCTTCTCCCATCTTCCTTGAGACCTTTGCTGGTTCACATCCTTGAGATCTGGTTCACATCATTGTTATCTTTTTATCCCAAGTCCCAGTATCTACTCAGGCAACCTCTCTCTGCTTACAGGCAACCTGTCTGCACTCCCACCCTGCCTTTTCTTTCCTTTTTATTTCTTTAATATTTATTTATTTATTTGGCTGCACGGGTCTTAGTTGTGGCACGCATGATCTTCGTTGCTGCGTGTGGGATCTTTAGTTGTGGCATGTGGGACCTAGTTCCCTGACCAGGGATTGAACCCGGGCCCCCTGCATTGGGAGTGCAGAGTCTTAACCACTGGACCACCAGGGAAGTCCCCCTGCCCTGCCTTTTCTGGCATGCTCGAGCTTTTATGGTCGAGTATAATGCTTCTCAACCTAATTGTGGTGTAGGACCAGTTAATTTTTTCCCAGCCTGTTGCAGACCAATGTTTTTGTAAAATACAATAAAAATAAACTGTGTCCTCTTCTCCCACCAAGCAGACAATGGAGGTGATAAAAGCTATCAGGCAACAACTCCATCTCATTATTATCCCCATGTACAGTCTTCCCAAATCAAGGAAAGAAGTCCACTTCCTATCCAGAGCTGCAGCTTCTTCAAAGACCTTGCTTATCAAATATCTTGTCTCTCTGCTGAGTCTTCAACCTATTCCTGTCTGGCTTTTTTCCCTTAGGATACAACTGTGCTTAAATTACTCTCATTTTCAGAAAGGAAAGAAAAATAAGTTCTCAATCCTGTATCTTCCTGTAGTTAACTGCTCTTGTATACTTCATTTAACAGTCACACCTCTTAAAAGAATAGGCTGCAATCATTCCTTATTTACCTTCTTCAGTGAAAGCAACCACCCTCTAGTTTGCAGTTCTACCTCTCCAGCCACCTCCTCATTGCTACATCAGTGGATTATTCCTTGGTGCTTATCTTACTTAATCTTTGTCCTCAGAACTCTGAACTCTCATGGGGCTTTTTATTTGTTTTGTTTTTGCTGTGTCTACCATTCCTCCCCTCTCTCTCTCATCCTTTATGGAATCTTCCTCCTCTGCCTATGCATCAAATACTGGTATTCTCCAAGTTTCTGCCTTCGCCTCCTCCTCTTCCCAGAATGTCTTCCTGGCCAGCCTTACCTCCCCTATGGCTTTACCTGCAGCAGACATTGAGGTTAAACAGATCTGTCTTCAAATACTTTCTCTGATACTTGTGTGACTTAGGGCATGTTACTTAACATCTGTGAGCTTTGCTTTCTTTATCTGCAAAACAGGGATAATGACAGCCACCAATTTCATAGAATTGTTGGGAGAGTTGGATCTGGGTAATGTGTGTAAAACACTCATCTGTAGAATGGGCATAACAATAGTACCAATGTCACTGGGTCATGGGGAGAGTTAATTAAATTAATACACGAAAAGCACTTTCCAAGTGCCTGACGCATGACATTGGCCATTCTGACTCGTTGTTAATGGCCAGTAGGTGATGGTTAGTATGAATTATCCCAAAAGCTCCAGAACTTCACACTCCACTGCCTTCTGGACATCCACGTTTATCCAGACACAGGCATCTTAAACTAACGTGTTCAAAACTGAACCTTTCCTCTTCCTCAAACCCTCTCCTCCAGCATTCCTCCTGCCGTAGTAGTTCCCATACCTGGCTGCACCTTGGAATCACCCAGTAATCTTTACAAAGTCCTGATACTGACTCAGTTGGTCTTTGGTGAGACCTGTGTGGCAGGAGTTTAAAAAGCTCCCCAGGTGATTCTAATGTGCAGCCAAGTTTGGGAACCACTGCCTACCATTCAGAACCATTAATGTAGATTGCTTTCCCGTTTGTTTCCAGTGCACCATCCCAACAACTGCTACCTTAGTTGAGGTCCTTATCAATTCCTTTATGGAATACCGCATCAGCCTCTCCACTGGTCTCGTTGCCGTGAGTCTGTCTCACCTCTAGTCTTTTCTTTTGACTACTTAGGATGTGATCTTTTGAGAACATAAGCCTGCTTGGCTAACTCCTTATTCCTTGCAGTTCAGCCCAGGTGCCACCTGCCTCCTTGAAGGAACCTGTCCTGACCTGTAGGCTAGCTCCTTAAGCATATCTATTGCAGTGCATACATGTTGTCTTAGAGTTGTTTACCTGTCTGTCTTCCTGGATGTGACTACTGTATCCTGTTTACCTTTGTATACTCAGGCCCTCATGTAGCGCCTCACATATAGTACATACTTGATAAATACATGTTGTATGAATTAACATACATCCCCTACAGGAGGAGATTAGTGTTACCTGCCTGTGATCCATGGAGAGCCATGCCAGGGGGCACAGACTTTCTGTAAAGGGCAAGATGGTAAATGTTTAGCTTCGCGGGCCATACAGTTTCTACTGCAGTTCCTCAGCTCTGCCAGTGTAGTGCAACAGCAGCTACTGGAACATAAATGAGTGAACGTGGCCAGATTTGACCTGAGGGAGGCCAAGCAGGCCATAGTTTGCTGATCTTTGATCTGTACCAAGGCAGAAGAGCAAAAGGAACTGGGCTTTAGTACCTTAATTCCAAGACTGGAAAAGCATAGCGACCAATCTAGCCCAGCTGGAATATCTTATTTCTTGTGTGACTATGACCATACCAGTCTGTTCTTCAAACCCTTCAGCTACCTGTAACTTTCAGGGACATCCATCAGTCCTTTGTGACTTTTATTTATGCTTGTTTCACTTTGTTTATGATCTGTTCCTGGGCTGGTCTCACCACCCTATCCTGAACTTCTTTTACGCATTCCTCTTAGGCACTGAAACTTTCTCTGAGAAAGAGAAAATTCATGCTGGGCATCAACTCCTACTAAAGTACATTCCCAGTCTTAATGATGTAATTTTATTTTTCAAGAGTCCATGTCCTCATCTTGAATTCTGTGTCAATTTGTACCATGCAAGTTAGATATTAAACTTCATGAGATCAGCAACCTTATCTTCTAGTTAATGTTGGCATGCCATATCTTTTTCCATCCTTTTATTTTTAGCCTTTCTGTGTACTAATATTTTCAAGTGTGTCTCTTATGAGCAGCATATAGTTTAAAAAAATCCAATCTGATAATCTTTTTAATTGGACTATTTAGTCCAATTACACTTAATGTAATTATATATGTATATCCCCCCCACACATACACATATATATGTTATAGCTGTCATATTTTTGCTTTCTATTTGACCCACTTCTCTGTTTTGTTTTTTTCTCCTTTCTTGACTTCTTTTGGACTCATCAGTATATTTATTATTCTCCTTTGATCCTCCATTAATCAGTTATAACATTTTTTACTCTCCTTTTAGTCGTTATCCTACATATTACAATATGCATTCTTGATTTGTTAGTCTAATACAAATTGCTATTTTTACCATTTCACTGTTAGTACTAGAACTTTAGAACATTTAAATTTCATTTGTATCCTCCCACCTTTTGGATTATTGTTTTCATGCATTTTAATTATTTGGATATTTTAAGCCCCAGGTGACACTGCTTTTTGGTTTTTTTTTGTTTTTGTTTTCTTTTTTAAAGGGCAGAGTGACTTTTTATTTATTTATTTTTGGCTGTATCGGGCCTTAGTTGCGGCACGTGAGTTCTTCATTTCGGCATACTGGCTGTCTAGTTGTGGCGGGGTCAGTAGTTGTGGTGCGCGGGCTTAGTTGCCCTGCGGCATGTGGGATCTTAGTTTCCCAACCAGGGATCGAACCTGCCTCCCCTGCACTGGAAGGCAGATTCTTAACCACTGGACCACCAGGGAAATCCCCCCACATGACACTGTTATTACTGTTTTGTACAGTTAGCATTCATTTGTATTTGCTCACGTATTTTACCCTTTACAGTGTTCTTCATTCCTTCTTCCATATCTGGGATTTTCCTTTCTCTTTTTAGTATCTTCTGTGCTGATAATGATCTCTCAATTTTTTGCATGTGAAAATGTCTTTATTTTGCTTTCATTTTTGAGGGATGTGTTCTTATTCAAAGAACTCTTCATAGAGTTCTTGGTTGGCAGATCTTTTCTTTTTGCACTCTGACAGGTCACCCATTCTCTTTATGTTTTGATTGTTTCTGTTCAAAAGTCAGCTCTTTGTCTTGTTGCTCCTTGGAAGGTCAAGTGTCTTTCTGTCTGCTTTTGATTTTCCTTATTGTATGCTCTGTGCCTGCCAGACACGTGTGTGTATTATAAGAAAAGTTGTATGTGAGGGTAGAATGATTCATTCTTTATAGAATGAGCAAGGAATTTAAAGTCTATGAAAGAGTTCATTAGGTGAAAAAAGGCATGAAAGGGAACCACATTTGAAGCTCAGTAGCCACATGTGTCTCATGGCTGCTGTGTTGCACAGTGTAGGTCTATAGGTTACTTCAAAATCTTGTCTCAGATTTCACCCTTGTCCGGGCAATGTCTGGCAATGCCATACCCACCTTTTCTCCTGAAACTCTTGAACGATTTCATTGTTCTGGTTCTGACTGCTGTCTTCCTTCCTGGCTCCTCTTATTGTGCCCCATCCTATACCATGGGTGTCCCCCTGGATTCACCCTGGACCTCTGCTCCCCCTCCCCACACTATTCCTTGCCTTTATTTACATCCTCTCATCTCAGTTCAGCTCATCTGAAAACACACTCATCTTCCTTCCTTCTTGATCCTTTCTAAACTTAGATCTGCCTCCTCTGTTCTACCTAGTTTCAACCCTGAAGCTTCAGAGTCATCCTTGACAGTTTCCTGTCCTGTATCGCCCATGGTCCATAAGCTACCAAATCTTGTGGATCCTTGCTTCTTAATGAATCTCAAGTCTGTTTCTTCCATCTCTGACATACACTTAGTCCAGTGCTTCATGGTCAAGCTCTCTGAAATAATGTCCTTCCTTCTAGGTCATCCTGCAGATCGTGGCTTGGCATTTGAGACCTTGCATATTTTCACTCTAACCTTCTTTCTTAGCCTTACTGTCTGCCATTCCACCTCAAGTTCTGTACTACCTAAATGAGTTGGCCAATTTGTCTCCCAAACATGTCATTCACATCTATTTGGCATCTACAGAAATTCTATGTGGGCATGTGCACACACACACACACACGACAATCAGGAAATAGAAAACACTCGTCTGCCTTTTCTGTAAAGATTTTTTTCCAATCTAAGAGACTCCTTTCCTCTGGGCTCCTGCAGCATTTATTTACTGCATTATTTTAGTGTAGTTTCATGTATGATTCTTTCTGTGCAACCACATGTTAGCATTTTGAACACTTGGATTGTCAGCACTCTGACTTGTATTCCTGCACATAGTTGGAAATCAAATGATTGTTAGTTGATCATTGCAAAAGTCCTCCCTTGATCTAAACATTAGCCTTTATATTTTTGTTTGGAATGTATATACTGAGGTCGGATGTCTTTTATTTGAAACATTCTGTTATTCATGAGAAAAAATGCCTGTTTTCTAAGATGGAAACTTTAACCTGATAATGTAATACGATGCAGTCCCGTAATTGCATGGAGAGATGTTATTCGAGAGAGACAGAAGTAAACGTTTCTGTGGATTTTCCTTTAGGTTGACACCATCAGAATTGTTCACATTCATTCTGTCATCATCTTGCGACGTTCTGATAAGAGGAAGGATCGAGTGGAAATTTCTCCAGAGCAGCTGTCTGCAGCCTCGACAGAGGCAGAGATATCCTTACTGGTCGATAAGAAGCTTTTATGTGCTTTGAGGCTTCCAGGTTCCTCTGTTTGCTGCTTAAGCAGATTTCACAGCTTTTCTTCCTAGTGACTCTTTCCCAGTTTTCGTAGTTACCCCTTAGATCCAGTTGCTTGGTTAATCAGCATTTCTCTCCAGTTCACTTTTTGAGTGGCTTTTATTGGAAGAACTGGACATTTCTAACATTTCTGCTCTTAAATGCCAAAAGATCCCAGGGTCCAATACTATGACAGTGAACACTCTGGGGAGTCCCTGTCTCCCTCCTCTCCACTCCCCTCTGCCCCGTCTACCCCATCCCCCCACCCTCACAGTTTCTGTAATATCATTTAGCTTCTAGGCCTTTCACTATCTTGGTCTCTCTCCTTTGGAGATTCTCTTTTGAGGCTGCCTCTCAAAAAAATGCAGTGCTGAGAACTGAATGCAGTATTCCATGTTAAATATAACCAAAGAGCAATCAGTTGGGACATTTGCTTCCTATGATCTGGACTCCATACCTCAACTGTAACAAATTAAATTTTCATCAGTGGTTTTAGTAATTTATCATTCTTTCAGATTAAGTTAGTCTTGTAGTCAATTAAAAAGTAACTTTTAAAAGTAGAAAACATGCATGGTACAAACTTTAAAAGGTACAAAAAAAGTATACAAAGTAAGTATTTCTCTCTAGCCTCTGTGCCCCAATTCCCCCACCATCCCTCCCTGGACGTAACCAAGGGTATCAGGTTTTCATGTGTCCTTACGGATGAATTCTGTGCATACAGAAACATATAAGAATATTTTCTTTTTAAAAAAGTATTTAATACATATGGTAGCTATGACATTACCTAACAGTGTATCTAGAGATTTGTCCACATTACTATATAGAGGTGTCTCATCCTTATGACTACATAATACAGCCCTGGATGGCTGTGCTGTCCTCATGCAGATGTTTAGGTTATTTGCAGTCTTTTACTGACAGTGCTGCAGCAAATAACCTTGGACATTGCATTTCACAAATGTGTGCGTGTATCTGTAGAATCAATTTCTAGATGTGAAATTGCTGGGGCAAAGGTTATATGGACTTGCACCTGTAGCAGTTTGACCAGTTTACCCTCTAGCCATGTGCAAGAGTATCTGTTTCCCCACACCCTTCCAAACATTGTGTGTTATCAAAGTTTTGTTTTTGTGCTGCGAGGCCCTGGTAAATCAAAGTTTTTGGTTGTTGCCAACCTGATTGGCAAAAAATTGTATTCTCTTTCTTGCAATTTTAATTAGCATTTTTCTTGTGAGTGAATTTGATCAGCTTTTAATTTTTAGGAGTCATTTGTATTTTCTCTGAATTATATGGTTATTTCCTTTGCCCATTTTTCTATTGATTTGGAAATATTTTTCTTAATAATTTATAGTTTACGTTAAGAAAGTTAGCCTTTTGTGATAAGGATAGTGCTTTTTGTCAGCTTTTTCACGGTATGTGTGTGTTTTTTCCCGATGAAATTGTTCTTGTTGCACTTTTATATAATCAGATATATCAATCTCCTCTTATGATGTGTACCTTTTGCATCTTTTTTAAAACTCTTTAGTTTGAAATAATTATAGATTCATGGAAAGTTGCAAAAATAGTATGGGAAGGTCCCTGTACCTTTACACAGTTTCCCCCAAAGGTTACATCTTACATAACTTACGGTTCAATACGGAAACCAGGAAATTGACATTAATGTGTGTAGTTCTATGCCATTTTGTCATATGTGTAGAGATACATATATAAAAAACCACCACAGCAGTCAAGGTGCAGAACTGTTGCATTACCGTAAAGATCTGCCTCAAGCTTCCCCTGGATAGTCACCCTCACCCTGCGCACCTCAAACCATGGGAGCCATGAATCTGTTCTCTGTCTCCTCACTATAGGTTGGATTTTCCCAATTCTCTGCACACCTGGTAATTTTAGATTGGATGCCAACATTATGATTTTTCCCTGGGGGCTGGATATCTTTGTATTCCTAGACATAATTTTTTTTGAGCTTTGTTCTGGGATGCTGTTAGATTACCGGGGACAGTTAGATCCTATTGATACTTGTTTGAAGATCTGCTGCGTGGGACCAGAGGAGCTTTCAGTGTAGGAGTCATTTTTTTCCCCGCACTACTGAGGCGAGAGCCTTCTGAGCCCCCTGCCCAAGGCTGCCTGAAATTATTAGATTTGCATTCTGGCCAGTGGGGACAGCCCCCAGTCCCTGTCCTGCTTGAGCGCTGGGCAGAGTTACCTTCCATCCTTTCCCTCGCCTTAGCTGAAGAAATGGGCTTAGGGAAGTTAAGTAACTTCTCTTGGCATTTGAAATTTAAAAAAAAATTTAAAAAGTTTTTTTTGTTGTTGTTGGCCATGCCACGCAGCATATAGGGTCTTATTTCCACAACCAGGGATGGAACCTGTGCCTCCTGCCATGGAAGCATGGAGTCCTAACCACTGAACCGCCAGGGAAGTCCCTGAAAAGTATTCTTACACTTAGCTGTACAGAAAGGACTATTGGGTTTCAATGTAAGTAATTCACGGGAAAATAAACCAGCACTTTACAGTGAGTAGCAACAGAAGGGGACAGCTTCTTATCTCCAACCGAGTTCTTATCTCAAGTCAGAGCCTCAGACAGTTATGGTAAATTTTTATTTCTAGAACAAAGGAGAAAATGTTCTTTTGGGGGATATTTCTAGACAAATGGGGAGACTAAACTGGGGGTCTTTGTTCATTTGGTCTCTGAAACCATCCTACTTGCTATTGTTGACACTGGCAGCCTGCCAGAGAGAAATGAAATGAATTTTTAAAATTTTGTACTTTTTCAGGAATGAGGGTAGGTTGGGCTAGAGAGAGGACAGAAGATTACTCAAGTTAATAATGTGACATCCAAAGATTTAGAAGCTTCTTTTCAGATAGCACAGTGATAAGTATTTGAGTGATCAAATATTAGCTAAATTGGATTAAGAGCATATAACTATATACAATAATGGAAACCAAATGGATTCTATTTAAAAAAAAGAAATACCTTTGGCTTTAGAAGGGAAGTCTGGGAAATTCTGGGCATTGACCTTTTTTCATTCTTTTGTTGACATTAAATTGTGATAGGTTTATTTTAAACTTCAGGTTGCTTTCTGAGCCTTTATTAGCATCACAAATTGTGTTCCCACAAGTTGAAAATACCTTGACAGACACACAGGTTGGCTGAACTAACTGGTCGCCCCATGAGAGTTGTGGGCTGGTATCATTCCCATCCCCATATAACTGTTTGGCCTTCACATGTCGGTAAGTATTATGGGATTGCAATGTTTTTTGTTCTTAGAAATGAATATCATTTTTCCTTCTCCATTACATGGGCTATGGTTATTTTAAATCAAAATTTAAGTATCCTTAAGCAAATGTCCTTATTTTTATTTTGCTGTTTTAAAAGTACTGATTTATGTCATACTGATTGTTTTTGATAGAGATAAAATTTTGGCACTCCATTTTGACAGTATTCAGGAAATCAAGATTAAACCCTGACAATTGGCTGGTATCCAAAATAATGATAATAATAATAAATAAACTATAACTGAAAATTGCCAATTGTGACTATCACTGTCTAGTACACTACCATTTGGAAGAATCAAAGGTGTGATGGGTGAAATTTATAGAACTGATGTTTACAATCTCTGTTTGACACATATATCATCCTAGCTCTTGGGGCTGTCAACCTACCTCCTCAGCCCTCTAATCAGTATAATGTAACAAAATTGTTTTTTTTCTCTCTCTTTTTTTGTTTTTTGTTTTTTGGTTTCTTTTTTTTTTTTTTTTTGCCTGCATTGGGTCTTCATTGCTGCGCACAGGCTTTCTCTAGTTGCGGCGAGTGGGGGCTGCTCTTTGTTGCGGTGTGCGGGCTTCTCATTGCGGTGGCTTCTCTCGTTGCAGAGCACAGGCTCTAGGTGCGCGGGCTTCAGTAGTTGAGGCTCGTGGGCTCAGTAGTTGTGGCTCATGGGCTCTAGAGCACAGGCTCAGTAGTTGTGGTGCACAGGCTTAGTTGCTCCACGGCATGTGGGATCTTCCCAGACAAGGGCTGGAACCCGTGTCCCCTGCAGTGGCAGGCAGATTCCTAACAATTGTGCCACCAGGGAAGTCCTGTTTTCTTTCTCTTTCTCTTTACCCTTTTTCTCTAATCATGGTCACTTTTTGTCTTTATCTGACTCTTTTGAAAGAATTAGAATAACTTTACTTGCGGAAATGAATGTTTCCTCGTCTAACCTGTGACTTAGAGACCTTTCCCCTCATGGCAGTGAGGAGGAAACAGAGGCTCCCATGGGTTGAGTAAGTGGCAGTGCTGAGGTCTGAACCATATCTGTCTCCCAAGTCTGTAGCATTTGATACTGCATCCACTCTCTACTTCTTGAAACACTTCCCAAATAATCATGAGGAGTGTGTGGCTCCTAAGAAACTAAGCTGAGGTTCGAGCTGAAATACTTTGTGCAAAACCAGTCAGCTAATAAGTGGCAGAGTCAGTATTTCAGCGGAGGTTTCTGTGAATCAGGGGCCTTGGCATTCTCCAGCGTCTGCTTTGTCTGGTTAAGTGGGAATGCTATTTATGAAAACAGTAAATAGAGGAGGAAGCATAGGTTTGGTGGTGGGGACAAAGATACATAGTTGAGTTATGTCATACCCATGCAAGGAACTTACCCAAATTTTACCTATAGGACGTGGCTTGCAAAAGAAAAAGGGAAGCAATTTAAAAAGCACAGCCTGTTTTGTAAATCGCACGTGACTTGGCACTGTTTTTCAGTTACTCTTACATTAACTTGCCTGTCTTTGTAAGTGCATAGTAAAAGGAGTCATGCGCCTGTAGTTATGTTCCTAACTATAAGATCTGCTTGATCCTTTTATAAGAAGGGAAGCACTGCTATGGTGATGTCATAGTGAGTTAATTTATTACCAAAGTTGGTGGGTCAGATCAACCTCCCATGACAAATATAGGCTGTAGTTTTAATTAAGCAGTTTTCTATAACCAGTCTTTTTTAAAAATTACATTTTCCCAAACCTTCTCTTCTAGAAGTTACATGTCAATACTCCTTAGAATCATTGCAAACAAATTTTTTTGATATTACAATACCTTTCTATGCCCTTCTTTAGCAAACTGACTTAGATGGAAGCTCTGTTAGGACAAGGGATAGAATAAGTGAAGGCTGAACCAAAATTTTATTGTAATGTGATGGCTATCTCAGGGCTCATATTCTAAAAACACTTGTATATATAGTCTCTCATTCTTTTAAAATCCTTTATTACGAACTGGGGTCTGTGGTTTCTGTTTCAGGAAAATTTTGAGTCGAGAGTAAATGAAAGAATATGGGCTCAGACTGTTCTACTTTTACACCAGGAAATGGGAGGTGTGATTCTGTTGTCCCTTCAGACTGTCCGATGCTGAAAGAAAAATTGGACGGCACAGTTGCAGGAAGGTCTCTTGGATGGTCCTCATTTAGACTAAAGTGTATCTTTTGGATTTGGCATTTAGAAGTTAATTTAGAAGTAATTAAGTTACCTCAGGGAAAAATGTAAATCAGGGTAAGGGGCATAGGGTTTGTATTTTAAGTAACGTGATTAGGCCTCATGGAGAAGGTAACAGTTGAGTAAAAACCTGAAGGAAGTGAGAGTTGGCCGTGCAAATATCTTGTGGAAGAGCATCGCAGGCAGAGAGGAATAGCCAGTGCAAAGGCCCTGAGGAGGAGCATGCCTGGAATATTTGAGGAAAAGGAGGAGAGCCAGTGTGGCTTTGGGAGTAGCAGATTTTGTGGAGGAAATCAAGTGTGTGCTTTTGGACATGTTGAGTTTCAAATGTCTGGTAGGCAAGTGATGCTTACCTAGCCTGGCTTTGGTCTGTGACCAATTCGATAAGGAGCCTACACCAAACATAAATCCTCTATGTTGGGAGTTCCCTGGTTGCCTAGTGGTTAGGATTCTGGGCTTTCACTGCTGTGGCCCGGGTTCAATCCCTAGTCAGGGAACTGAGATCCTGCAAGCAGCTTGGCATGGCCAAAAAAAAAATCATCTATGTCAACTTAGCATATTGTTTAGTTCAGCTTAGATTTTCCTGAAGACTTTGTCAATGAAGGAAGCAGAGCATTAATTTCCATTCCAGCTCAAGCTCTTGTCTCCTTGTGAACAGGCAACAAATAGTTCATGGACCTACTGCCCTGAGGAGCACAGTATTAAGACAACCAAGTCTCAGTGTCAGGTACACAAATGGATATATGATTCGGTAGTTTGGGTAGAAGACTGAAACTAGAGTTTATTGAGTAGGAGTTGGGAGTGGCCAGTATAGAGGTGAGATTTGAAGCCGTGGAACTAAATGAACTCCTCCAGGGAGTAGGTGTAGATGGAGAAGAGAAAATGGCTGAAGACTGAGCCCTGGGCATGCCAATATTTCGAGGATGGAAAGACGGGAAGGATCCAGCAAGAGACTGGAAAAGAACAGCCAGGAAGTTAAGAGGACAGAGATGAGAAGAGTGGGAATGTGAGGCCAAGTGAAGATACTGTTTCAAAGAGGGAGCAATCGGGTAAATTGAGAACCAAAAATGCATCATTGGTGATCTTGACAGAAGCACTTTGGGTGGCACAGTATGGATACTAATCCATTTCAGATTCAGCAGTTCATCAACAATGGTTGTGGATGGAATGAAATGTAATGAATTATTATGAAGTACCTCTGATGTGCTAGGCATTGTGCTAAAAACATCTTGCAACTTTTAAAATACAAAACCCTGAAAAAGTACAGATGATGTTTATCCTTATTTAACTGATGAGGAAATAGGCTTAGAGGTATTAAAAATTTTACCAAGGTCATATAGCAGGTACAGAGATCACTCAAACAGTGCTGTTTATTTTCACCAACCGTTTCAGCCAGTATTTTTCTCATACTCTTTGCTGGGTACTGTTGGGCCTTACTCTTTACTTAGGAATATATTGGGTAGAAGTCCCAATCCAGATCAATGTGAAGTATGTTTAAGAACATATAGAACAAGCTAACTGGGCATAAGTCACCAGACCATACCATGCTGTGCACTGTTTTGTTGTAATACCAGATCTTTTGTATCCATGAATAATGGTCTGAGTACTTCACATCTTTAAACTTTGCCTCTGTTCAGTTTTTGGTAATCTTTTAACTAATCCTTTCAAATGTTACTTGGTGCTTGTCTATGATTTCCTTTTCAAAAATTGTATAACCATTTAGTGAGATTTTGTTTCTGTTCCCTGGAATGTAGTATTTAATTCTATTGCAGTCACTTCTATACAATAGTTTCCTCTGTAATAGTTCTACACTGCCATTCTTTAGTATCAAGTCTATTAACTTCCTTAGAAGCTGTCCATCAAAAGGCTTATTCTAAGAAATCTTGCTGTCTCCTTCTAATGCCTTCCTTTCTTTTGGAGTCCTCCTGGAAGAAATTATCAGGTGTTTTTGGGATAATAGGTTTTCCATTTTTTTCTTTCTATGCTACATTTCATAGCAGGGCTAGTTGTGGGCTAGGCAGCCTAGAATTAGTAATAAATTTTATTATTTAATTGCCGACTCCCGTAGTATTTCCCTAACCTAGTAAAATGTTTATACTTTGCCAATAATATTGTCATTAGGATGTACCTCTGTTCTGCCTTTAGAATCTGAATCCCGCGAGGACTGTATGCTGCTGTTATCTTTATATTTTCATGTCTGGGAGATACAGTTTAACAGCAGATTTTTATTTTTGTTTATTTGCAGATGTTCGTACACAAGCCATGTACCAGATGATGGATCAAGGCTTTGTAGGACTTATATTTTCCTGTTTCATAGAAGATAAAAATACAAAGGTATTGTGTGTGTGTGTGTGTCTATGTGTGTGTGCGCACATGCGCACACGTGTGTGTATAAACACACAGACACAGAGAATAGAGAAAAATCTTTTTGCAATTTTAATAGGGTGGCCAGGGAAGGTTTCAATGAGAAGGGTCATTGAGTCAGGACCTGAAGAAAGTGAGGGAGCAAGTCTTGTGGATTTCTTGGGGGAAGAGCGTTCCAGGCAGAGGAAATAGCCAGTGAAAAGACCCTGAGGTGAGTGTGGCATGTTTAGGGGTCATCGAGGAAGTCAATGTGGCTGCAGCAGAGTGAGGCAGAACATAACTACATGTCCCAGCTTGCCTCTGTCAGTCCCAGTTCCACCCATTGTCCCAGTCTCCTATTCAGTTAGCACCTTTCCTTCTTGGAAGTGTCTTGGTAACATGGTGACCAGGACATGGTACCATGGTACCATGGTACCATGGTAACTCTTTGCATGGTAACTCATGTGGTCATCCTACAGTAAGGTCTGGAAGACAACTGGCGGTGGGGCTGGGGGGACAGGGAGGGAGGGGGTGCAGAGTCCATGGCGTCCGTGAAACCAGTTAGGAAGCAACTGTAGTAATCTAGGAAAGAGATGATGGATGTTTGACCACGGTGGTAGGAGTGGAGGCTAACAGTAACAAGTGCTACCATTTATCACGTATTGTATGGCACTTACTCTTTAGATGTTTTACATAAATATACTCGAACCCTGACAACAACCTGTGAGGATTATTATTATCAATTTTTATGGATAAGCAAACCGAAACTCAGAGAAGTTAAGCAGCTCAATCAATGGCTAGTCTCTATTTAGAGTGCTTCTGTTTGAATTTTATGTTCAGATCAAGAGGTTTTACTATGTTTCACTTCAAACAAAAAGAAAATTTAACACTGCAAGTATGAATTTTGCCGATTTACCAAGTGTGTCCTCGTATTGTTGAGTACATTAGTTATATTCTCAGAATCTATGTTAATAACGAATATTCTTCATAAAATCACTCTTTTCTGAAAACATTAAAGTTTACTATCTTGAACTTCATACTTCATTTGAAATGCTTCTGGCTTTGTCATCGTAAATTTATTGTCAATATAAATAGTTGTTGCATGAGTTTGTCAGCTTCCAGAAAAGGAGTTTGAATGGTCTCATTCTTAGTTTCTTGGTTCTCATGTTTGTGAGCAATTCTCTGCTGTCACATGAACAGATGTTTGATGGTGGCCATCTCATGTTGACTGAGTATTTGATCCTTCTTACAGAAACTGATTTATGCATAGTCTATCTTTGGAGTCTCTTCTAACCTTCCACTCCCAGAGGGGCCTTTGAGTTTTAGGTTAGAGTCCACTAAATTGCTATACCTTTTTCAATATTAGTCCTCTGTGTGACCTTTCTTTTTTTCTTTTTTCTTTCTTTTTTTAGACTGGACGGGTACTCTACACTTGCTTTCAGTCCATACAGGCCCAAAAGAGCTCAGAGTAAGTATGACAGAGATATATGTATGTATTGGTGGGTTAATCTCCAGTCCAGGGAATTGATTGTTTTATTCCATTTTATTTCTCTCATTAGTAAGACACTAAGAATTCTATAGTCTGCTTATACATGTGAACATCTCTGTGAGGAATTAGAATCTCTTTAGCATCTTGGATATCAGGGATCTAGAAAGCTAGGATCATATAAGCAAGGAGTCTGTTCATTGCAGTTCCATCACCACAGACCTGTCCCACATTTCCTTTCCTGCATTATTCTAAACTGAGTTGCACTGTTACTTTCCCTTTCTCTGATGAATTGTAAAACAAAGACTGAGTGTGCAGAGTCTTATAGATTTGTATAAGCTCTTGTCTTTGTTGTGCCATAAACTTGATTTTAGAATTACAGTATCTCATTTAAATGTTTGCATAGCTTAATTTCCTCATTTAAATTCAATTCAACCTAAATTAGCAAACACAGTAACTACTATATGCCAAGCACCATGGTAGGCACCAAGGAGGCAGAGATGAAAGCCAACTTCATTATCTAATTGGGAGACAGAAACAAAGAATGCCGTATATTTTCTTCTTATAATATTTGTCAATTTATTATGATAGCATTGTTTGAAACAGCAAAGAATTGGGGAAAATAACAGATGTCTGTCAGTACAGAACTGATTAAATAAATTATGATGCATCTAAATGATGGAATAATATTCAGCTATTAAAAATATGATGCGAATTCTCTGGCGGTCCAGTGGTCAAGACTCTGCTTCCACTGCAACGGGCCTAGGTTCAATCCCTGGTCGGGGAACTAAGATCCCACATGCCACATGGCGCGACCAAAAAAAATAAGGACGCTCAGTAGTGATACATAAATATCTCCAAGATACACTGTTAAGTAAAAAAGGCAAGGTACAAGAACAGTCTGTATAGAACGCTACCATTCATATAAGGATATGGAAGAGAAATATATGCATGACACACCAGTGTACTTGCTTGGAAATACACAGAATATCTGGAAGGAAACATCAGTCACCTCAGCAGAGAGGAAGTAGGAAGGAGGTGTGGAGACTTAATTGTACCTTTACATAGCTTTGGAATGTTGAACCATACACAAGTGTTAATTTTTAAATTTTTCATCAAAGTAATAGATGCATGTGCATAAAAATATCAGATGGCACAGAATTTATGAGAAATACTGTCACTCCTCAGGGGGAACCACTTCTTTCTCCCAATTTCGTTTTTAGTTCTTCTGTTGTTTACTTTGATATCTCTAAATAATATACTTTTGATACTCTTTCTTGATTTACTAATTTTAGATATTAATTATTCTTCTTATTATGTTATCTTGGTCTCACAAATGAGGATTTAGTTCACACCACCCCATCTCCATTCTGCCCAATGTAGTTATATTACTACTTTTTGTTCTTATGTTGTTACTTTTCTAATCTTAAATAAAGTTTGCCCCTTTATTTATCCTATCAACAACAGACAATAGACAACATCTCTTGGCTCCTGAGTGTTACTTGCAGTTTTACCATAAACCTTTATATTTTCACAGTTTCAAAAATCTGTGTTCTATGTTGTAATCACAATTGTGTTTTCTGTGCTTTGTGTACTAGTTGATTCTAAGAATAGAAAACAAAATGCTTATATTGTTATGATTATATAAGTATCATTCCATGTACAACCGAGCACTATAAAGTAGTATACTATGATTCCATTTCCTTTCCTGTATAGCTTTTTGCTTTTTCATGGGGTTTTGAATGGCTTTTTTCTCCCTTATTTCTCTGACTTTGTCACCTCCCTGAGTTCCAGATTCCTAGGATTGCTCCCTAAAGCCCTCCATCTTCCTACACTAATCAGGTCTCAGCTGATGTCCTGGGGCTTTCCTTCATTATTCTCCTGGGTTGGATCCATTGTTGTCTGGATTTCATGTCATTTTTCTTGGTTCACTCTGTCATTTTGCTGTTAAAGGTCCTCTAGTAACTTCCTAAGAAAGGTGTGCATTTGAGCTAAACCTTCTGCGTCTGTGCTTGCCTGAAAATGCTTTTATTCTTCATTAATAACCTTAATGGATAAAGAATTCTAAATTGACATTTTCCCCCTCAGAACATTAAAATTGAAAAAGTGACATCAAGAGAGAAAGTGACAAAAGAGAGAGTGACATCAACAAAAATGGCAGAGTAGGAAACTTCAAAAGTCCTCCACAGGGCTTCCCTGGTGGCGCAGTGGTTGAGAGTCCACCTGCCGATGCAGGGGAAACGGGTTCATGCCCTGGTCTGGGAAGATCTCACATGCTGCTGAGTGGCTGGGCCCGTGAGCCATGGCCGCTGAGCCTGCGCGTCTGGAGCCTGTGCTCTGCAACGGGAGCGGCCACAACAATGAGAGGCCTGCGTACCGCAAGAAAAAAAACGTCCTTCACAAAAGCAGTGAATAATCTGGCAAAAACTGTCAGAATCAACTTTATTGGAACTCTAGAAACTAATTAATGTTTTATAGCAACCCAGCAAATACTAAATCAAAAAAAAAACACACCAGAATCTCAGCATTTAAGTAAATCTCTGTCAAGTCACTAGATGGCTACTAAGCTAACAGGACAAAGACCTCAGTGGCCACATATAACAAAGAATATAGACTATAAAAAATTAGTCAGGAAAGTCAATAAACACACAAACAAAATCAGATAAAACAAGCAGCAACAATAAACCCTGGGGAGGGGGTAGAATATGATTTCCATAGTTAAAATATTCGAAATGTCCAGTTTTCAACAACAACAAAAAAGGCATTCACAGAAACAAATTATGGGCTGAAAGCAGGAAAAAGAAATTAATAAAAACATTCCTGGAGGAAGCCAAGATGTTGGGCTTACTAGACAAAGACTGTCAATCAACTATTTAAAATATTCTCAAAAAGCTAAAGGAAATGATATACAAAAAACTAAAGAAAACCATGAGAATGATAGAAAATACCTAATAGAAAATATCAATAAAGAGAGAAATTATAAAAAGGAACCAAATAGGAATTCTAGAACTGAGAAGTACAATAAGGGAAGTGAAAAATTCACTAGATAGGTTCAACAGCAGGTTTGAGAAGACGAAAGAAAGAATCACCAAACTTCAAGCTAGGTGATTTGTATACATTTTCTGCCCCTTTCTCTGTCTCATCCTCTACTGGGACTCCTGTTATGAGTACACTTAGAATGTTTTAAGATGTCCCACAGGTCTCAGGCTCTTTATTTTTCTTCATTATTTCTTTCTTTCTGCTCCTCAGACTGGGTAATGTCAATTCACCTATCTTGAAGTTTGGTGATTCTTTCTTTCATCTTCTCAAACCTGCTGTTGAGATGCAAGAGGGAAGAGATATGGGAACATATGTATATGTATAACTGATTTCACTTTGTTATAAAGCAGAAACTAACACACCATCATAAAGCAATTATACTCCAATAAAGATGTTAAAATAAATAAATAAATAAGAACTCTGGGGGGGAAAAAAAAAGAAATAATGGTCCAAAACATCCCAAATTTGTGACAGGCATGACCAATATACATCCAAGAATCTCAACTCCAAGCAGGATAAACTCAAGATGATCCACACTGAGATATAATCAGTGTCAGAAGCCAAAGACAATCTTGAATGCAATAAGAGAGAAGTGACTCATTACATACAAGGGATTCTCAGTAAGATTGAGGGGCAGTTTCTCATCAGAAACCAGGGAGGCCAAAAGGCAGTGGGTTGACATATTCAAATACTGATTTAGGAAAACAAACAAACAAACCCAACAACAGCAACAGCAGCAACAACAAGAAAACAACTACCAAGCAAGAATTCTGTATCTGGCAAAACTATCCTTTATGAACGAAAGAGATATTAAGACATTCCCAGGTAAACAAAAACTGAGAGAGTTTTGTCACTAGTAGACCTGCCCTATGAGAAATGCTACAGGGAGTCCTTCAGGCTGAAATAAAAGGACACTAGACAATAACTTAAATCCACACAAAGAAATAACACCAGAAAGGTAACTATATAGTTAAATACAAAAGTCAGTATTAATGTATTTTCAGTTTGTAACTCCCTTTTCCCCCCTTTGTGATTCAAAAGACAACTACATAAAGCAACAGTTAGAAATCTAAGTTGATAGACACATTGTATAAAGATGTAATTTGTAATAATAACACAAAAGTATGGGAATAGAGCTATGCAGGAACATTGTGTATTTGATTAAAACTAAGTATTAATTTGAACTAAAGTGTTAATTGTAATTTCCAGGGAAACCATTAAGAAAATAGAGATATATAGTAGAGAGAGAAAGGAAGGAAGGAAGCAAAACAGTATACTAGAAAATGTCTTTCTAATACAAAAGGCGGTAAGGAAGAATTGAGGAACAAAAAATGATATACGACATAACAATTATAAACATATATGCACCTAACAAAAGAACCCCAAAATGTATCACAAAAATTGACAGAACTGAAGGGAGAGGTAGACAGTTCAACAGTACTAGTGGGAGACTTCAACACCCCACTTTCCTTAAAGGATAGAACAATTAGAAAAAAAATAATGAAACAGAAGACTTGAACAACACTATAAACAAACTATACCTAATAGTCACATACAGAATTCACCCAGCAACAGCTGAATACACTTCCTTCCCAAGTGCACATAAAACATTCTCCAGGATAAACCACATGTTAGTTCACAAAACAGGTCTCAATTTTTTTTTAATATATTTTTTTATTAGTTTCTGCTTTATAACAAAGTGAATCAGTCATACATATACATCTGTTCCCACATCCCTTCCCTCATGCATCTCCCTCCCTCCCACCCTCCCCATCCCACCCCTCCAGGCGGTCACAAAGCACCGAGCTGATCTCCCTGTGCTATGCGGCTGCTTCCCACTAGCTATCTACCTTACGTTTGGTAGTGTATATATGTCCATGCCTCTCTTTCGCTTTGTCACAGCTTACCCTTCCCCCTCCCCATATCCTCAAGTCCATTCTCAAGTAGGTCTGTGTCTTTATTCCCGTTTTACCCCTAGGTTCTTCATGACATTTTTTTTTAAAAATTCCGTATATATGTGTTAGCATACGGTATTTGTCTTTCTCTTTCTGACTTACTTCACTCTGTATGACAGACTCTAGGTCCATCCACCTCATTACAAATAGCTCAGTTTCGTTTCTTTTTATGGCTGAGTAATATTCCATTGTATATATGTGCCACATCTTCTTTATCCTTTCATCCGATGATGGACACTTAGGTTGTTTCCAGCTCCGGGCTATTGTGAATAGAGCTACAATGAACATTTTGGTACATGTCTCTTTTTGAATTATGGTTTTCTCAGGGTATATGCCTAGTAGTGGGATTGCTGGGTCATATGGTAGTTCTATTTTTAGTTTTTTAAGGAACCTCCATACTGTTCTCCATAGTGGCTGTACCAATTCACATTCCCACCAGCAGTGCAAGAGTGTTCCCTTTTTTCCACACCCTCTCCAGCATTTATTGTTTCTAGATTTCTTGATGATGGCCATTCTGACTGGTGTGAGATGATATCTCATTGTAGTTTTGATTTGCATTTCTCTAATGATTAATGATATTGAGCATTCTTTCATGTGTTTGTTGGCAGTCTGTATATCTTCTTTGGAGAAATGCCTATTTAAGTCTTCTGCCCATTTTTGGATTGGGTTGTTTGTTTTTTTGCTATTGAGCTGCATGAGCTGTTTATAAATTTTGGAGATTAATCCTTTGTCAGTTGCTTCATTTGCAAATATTTTCTCCCATTCTGAGGGTTGTCTTTTGGTCTTGTTTATGGTTTCCTTTGCTGTGCAAAAGCTTTGAAGTTTCATTAGGTCCCATTTGTTTATCTGTGTTTTTATTTCCATTTCTCTAGGAGGTGGGTCCAAAAGGATCTTGCTGTGATTTATGTCATAGAGTGTTCTACCTATGTTTTCCTCTAAGAGTTTGATAGTTTCTGGCCTTACATTTAAGTCTTTAATCCATTTTGAGCTTATTTTTGTGTATGGTGTTAGGGAATGATCTAATCTCAAACTCTTACATGTCCCTGTCCAGTTTTCCCAGCACCACTTATTGAAGAGGCTGTCCTTTCTCCACTGTACATTCCTGCCTCCTTTATCAAAGATAAGTTGGCCATACAGGTCTCAATTTTTGAAGACTGGAATCATACAAAGCATCTTCTACAAAAATGGAATGGAATCTGAAATCAGTTACAGAAGGAAAGCTGGAAAACTCACAAATATGTGGAAATTAAAAAACATGCTCTTAAACAACCAGTGTTTAAGAGAAAGAAGAGGGCTTCCCTGGTGGCGCAGTGGTTGAGAGTCCGCCTGCCGATGCAGGGGACACGGGTTCGTGCCCCGATCCCGGAAGATCCCACATGCCGCGGAGCGGCTGGGCCCGCGAGCCATGGCCGCGGAGCCTGTGTGTCCGGAGCCTGTGCTCCGCGACGGGAGAGGCCACAGCAGTGAGAGGCCCGCGTACAGCAAAAAAAAAAAAAAAAAAAATGTTAAAAAAAAAAAAAAGAGAAAGAAGAAATCACAAGATAAATTAGAAAATACTTTGAGACTAATGACAATGAAAACACAACATACCAAGATTTATGGGATGCAGCAAAAGCAGTGCTCAGAGGGGAATTTATAGCTATACATGCCTACTTTAAAAAAGAAATACCTCAAATCAGTATTTAAGGTATTTCTAACTACGCTTTAAGGAACTAGAAAAAGAAATGCAAACTAAATTCAAAGCAGTTAGAAGGAAGGAAATAATAGAGTGAAGACAAACAAAATAGGGAATACAGAAACAATAGAAACAAAGAAACCAGAAGTTAGTTCTTTGAAAAGATCAACAAAATTGACATATCTTTAGCTAGACAGACAAAAAGATGAGAGAAGAACCAAATAACTAAAATCTGAATTAAAAGTAGGGACGTTACTACCAACTTTACAGAAATAAAAAAATGGTTATAAGGTAAAACCAAACAATTGTTAGATAACCTAAATGAAGTGGACAAATTCCTAGAAACACACAAATTGTCAAAACTGGCTCAAAAAGAAATAGAAAACCTGAACAGACCTATAAAAATTAAATAGATTGAATCAGTATTCAAAAACATCTCAACAAAGAAAACTCCAAGACCACATGACTACACTGGTTAATTCTGCCACACATTTAAAGAAGGATTAACACTAATCCTTCTCAAACTCTCCAAAAATAGAAGAGAATGGAGCACTTCTAACTCATCTTTGAGACCAGTATTACCCTGATACCAAAGCCAGACAAAGATATCACCAAAAAAATATTACAAAGTGATATTCACTATGAATACAGATGCAAAAATCCTCAACAAAATCCTACCATACTGAATCCAATAGTGCATTAAAAGGATTATACACTATGATCAAGTGGGATTTATCCCTGGCATAGAAGTGAGGTTCAACATAAGAAAATCAATTGATTAATATTCCACATTAATAGAATGAAGGAAAAAGCCCACGACTGATGCACAAAAAGCAAAATTTCAACATCCTTCCATTATAAAAACACTCAGAAAACTAGGAATCTAGGGAACATTCCTCAACATTTTTGGGCTTTTATGAAAACCCACAGCTAACAGTTTACTCAGTGGTGAAAAGCTTTCTCCCATAAGATGAGGAACAAGACAAGGATGCCCACTTTCACCACTGTTATTCAATATTTTACTGGTAGTTCTAGCCAAAACAATTAGGCAGAAAAAGAAATAAAAGGCATCTAAATTGGAAAGTAAGAAGTAAAACTATGTATTTGCAGATCATGTGATCCTATATATAGACAATCTGAAAGAAAGCCCCCAAAGCTACTAGAGTTGATAAATGAGTTCAGCAAGGTTGCAGTGTTCAAAATCAGTGCACAAAATCAGTGTGTATTTCTACACACCAGCAATGAACAATGTAAAAAATAAAATTAAATCCAATTACGACAGCATACAAAATAATAAAATACCTAGGAAAAAATTTAACCAAGAATGGGAAAGACTTTTAAAGTTAAAACTAGAATACATTGGTGAAAGAAAAAACACCTAAATAAATCAAAAGATTTCCCTTGCTCATGGATTGGAAGACCCTATATTGTTAAGATGACAGTACTTCCCAAAGATCCAATAAAATCTGTATTAAAATTCCAATGGCCCTTTTTACAAAAATGGAAAAGATGATCCTAAAATTCATAAGGAATTGCAAGGTGCCCTGAATAGTGAAAATAATATCGAGAAAGAAGAATAAAGTTGGAGGAATCACACTTACAGATTTCAGAACTTACTACAAAGCTTCACTAACCAAAACTTTGTGGACCTGGCATAAGCAGAGACACAGAGACCAATGGAATAAAATTGAGAGTCCACAAATAAACCTGCATATCTATGGCCTACTGATTTTCAACAAGGGTGCTGATGTCATTCAATGAGGAAAGAAGAGTCTGTTCAACAAGTGGTGCTGGGACAACTTGTTATCCACATACATTATATATAAAAATAGGCTCAAAATAGATCAATGACCTAAATGAGCTAAAACTATAAAATGCTTATAAGAAAACATAG
Source organism: Mesoplodon bidens (assembly GCF_964165515.1). Taxonomy (NCBI): domain Eukaryota; kingdom Metazoa; phylum Chordata; class Mammalia; order Artiodactyla; family Ziphiidae; genus Mesoplodon; species Mesoplodon bidens. Next base: position 840,999 of record NW_027672558.1, on the reverse strand, counting down.
GGGTAAATCTTCATGATGTTGGATTTGGTAATGGATTCTTAGATATGACACCAAAAGCATGAGTAACAAAAGAAAGCAGATAAATTGGATTCCATAAAAACTAAAATCTTTTGGGCTTCCCTGGGGGCTCAGTGGTTAAGAATCTGCCTGCCAATGTGGGGACACGGGTTCAAGCCCTGGTCCAGGAAGATCCCACATGCCGCAGGGCAACTAAGCCCATGAGCCTCAACCACTGAGCCTTTGCTCTAGAGCCCACAAGCCACAGCTCCTGAAGCCCATGTGCCTAGAGCCCATGCTCCACAACAAGAGAAGCCACCACAATGAGAAGCCCGTGCACCACAAGGAAGAGTAGCCCCCACTCGCTGCAATTAGAGAAAGCCCATGAGCAGCAACAAAGACCCAACACAGCCAAAAATAAATTAATAAATTTATAAAAAATAAAACAAACACTAAAATATTTTCTGCATCAAAAGACATTATCAAGAAAGTGCAAGGACAACCTACAGGATAGGAGAAAATATATGCAAATCTTAATATCTGAATGGGTCTAGTATCCGGAATATATAAGGACCTCTAGCAGCTCAGCAACTAAATGACAACTCAATTTAAAAATGGGCACAGGACTTGAATAGACATTTCTCCAAAGGAGATGTACAAAAAAGGCCAACAAGCACACGAAAAGATGCTCAACATCATTAGTCATTTGGAAAATGCAAATCAAAACTATAACAAGATACCACCTTATATTCACTGAGTTGACTATAATTTTAAAAATGGAGAATAACAAGTGTTGACAAAGATGTGGAGAAATTGGAACCTACAGACATTGTTGGTGGGGAATGTAAAATGGTGAGGCTGCTGTGGAAAACAGTTTTTTGGGGGGAGGTTTTTCATATGAGAATTCATATGACCTAGCAACTCTATTCCTAGGTATATACCAAAAAGAATTGAAAACAGGTACTCAAACACTTGTACATGAATATTCATAGCAGCAGTGTTCACAGTAGCCAAGAGTTGGAAACAACCCAAATGTCCATCAACTGATGAATGGATAAACAAAATTTAGTATATCCATTGAATTGGACTATCACTCATAAAAAAACATACTATGACATGGAGGAATCTTGAAAACATTATGCTAAGTAAAAGAAGCCAAACAAAACAACAGGTCACATATTGTATGATTTCATTTATATGAAGTATCCAGAATAGAGACAGAAAGCAGATTGGTGGTTGGCATGGTTTGGCCGGAGGGAAGGATGGGGAGCAGCTGCTTTAATTGATACAGGGTTTTACTTTGGGGTGATGAAAACGTTTTAGAACTAGATAGGGATTGTCGTCCTACAACATTGTAAATGTACTACATTCTACTGAAATGTTCCCTAGTTAAAATTATTAATTTAATTTTATGTGAATTTCACCTCAATTTTAAAAAATGGACAAAAGACTCGAGTAGACATTTCTCCAAGGAAGATATACAAATGGCCAATAAACACAAAAACAGCTGCCCAATATCAGTAGTCTTTAGGGAAATGCAAATAAAAACCGCAATGAGATACTGTTTCTCACCAACTAGGATGGCTATAATTATTTTTTTAAAGGAAAATAATGTGTTGCTGAGGATGTGGAGAAAAGGAACCTTGATCCATTGTAGGGGGGAATCTAGAATGGTTCAGATGCTGTGAAAAAGTTTGGTGATTCCTCAAAAATGTATACATTGAATTACTATATGACCTAGCAATTCCACTCCTAGGTATGTAGCAGAGATAGTTGAAAACAGGTGTTCAAACAAAAACGTGTACTTGAATATTCATAGCATCATTGTCCATAAAAAGACAAAGAGCAGAACTAACCCAGATGTCCATCAGCTGATAAGTGAATAAACAAGATGTAGTATATGTAGCCATACAATGGAATTTTCTGTCATAAAGGTAAATGAAGTACTGATAAATGCTGTAATCCTGAATACATGCTAAGTGAAAGAAGCCTGATGCAAAAGGCCACATGTGGTATGAAATGTCCAGGATAGGCAAGTCTGTAGAGACAAAAATTAGAGGAGAGAGGTAAACAGGGAGTATATTAGTTTGCTAGGGCTGCCATAAAAAATACCACCAAATGGCTTAAACAACAGAAATTTATCTTCTCACAGTTCTGGATGCAGTAAGGCCAAGATCAAGGTGCCGGCAGATTTGGTTTCTTCTGAGACCTCTTCGTGGCTTGCAGATGGCTGCCTTCTCACTGTGTCCTCACATGGACTTTCCTCTGTACATGTGCATCCCTGGGGTCATTTTGCATGTCCAAATTTCTCCTTGTAAGGACAACAGTCAGATTGGATTTGCATCCAACCTTAACAGCCTCATTTTATTTTAATCATCTCTTCAAAGGCTCTATCTCCAAATACAGTCACATTCTGACGTACTGGGGCTTAGGGTTTCAACATACGAATTCGGGGGGGACACAATTCAGACCATAACAGGGAGCAACTGCTTAATATGTATGGGCTTTCTTTTTGGGGTGATGAAAATATTACAGTATTATGTAACAGTAATGGTTGCACAGCATTGTGAATGTACAAGTCCCTGAATCACACACTTTAAAATGGTTAAAGTGGTGAATTTTACGTTCTCTGAATTTTACCTCAAAAAGAAGTCCTTAGAAGTAGAGCTTGGTGCTGAAAAGTCTCCTCTCCCCACTTCTAACTTTGTGCTGGAAGTCTTAGTTCAATAAAGCAAGAAATAAAAGGCATATAGACTGGAAAAAAACTAATCCCCATTTGCATAAGACATGGTTATCTGCACAAAAAAATCCCAAGGAATCTATAAAGAAATTCCTAGAACTAATAAGTGAGTGAAGTGATGTCACAGGATGCAATGTCAAGACAAAAAAGCAATATTTCTTGCTTGTAGATTTTTTGATGATGGCCATTCTGATCCGTGTGAGATGATACCTGATTGTAGTTTTGATTTGCATTTCTCTAATGATTAGTGATGTTGAGCATCCTTTCATGTGTTTGTTGGCAATCTGTATATCTTCTTTGGAGAAATGTCTATTTAGGCCTTCTGCCCATTTTTGGATTGGGTTGTTTGTTTTTTGGATATTGAGCTGCATGAGCTGCTTCTAAATTTTGGAGATTAATCCTTTGTCAGTTGCTTTGCTTGCAAATATTTTCTCCCATTCTGAGGGTTGTCTTTTGGTCTTGTTTATGGTTTCCTTTACTGTGCAAAAGCTTTTAAGTTTCATTAGGTCCCATTTGCTTATTTTTGTTTTTATTTCCATTTCTCTAGGAGGTGGGTCAAAAAGGATCTTGCTGTGATTTATGTCATAGAGTGTTCTGCCTATGTTTTTTCCTCTAAGAGTTTTACAGTGTCTGGCCTTACATTTAGGTCATTAATCCATTTTGAGTTTATTTTTGTGTATGGTGTTAGGGAGTGCTCTAATTTTATTCTTTTACATGTAGCTGTCCAGTTTTCCCAGCACCACTTACGGAAGAGGCTGTCTTTTCTCCATTGTATATTCTTTCCTCCTTTATCAAAGATAAGGTGACCATATGTGCATGGGTTTATCTCTGGGCTTTCTATCCTGTTCCATTGATCTATATTTCTGTCTTTGTGCCAGTACCATACTGTCTTGATGGAGAACAGTATGGAGGTTCCTTAAAATACTAAAAATAGAACTACCATACGACCCAGCAATCCTACTACTGGGCATATACCCTGAGAAAACCATAATTCAAAAAGAGTCATATAACACAATGTTCATTGCAGGACAATTTACAATAGCCAGGACATGGAAGCAACCTAAGTGTCCATCGACAGATGAATGGATAAAGAGGATGTGGCACATATATACAATGAAATATTACTCAGCCATAAAAAGAAACGAAATTTGAGTTATTTGTAGTGAGGTGGATGGACCTAGAGTTTGTCATACAGAGTGAAGTAAGTCAGAAAGAGAAAAACAAACACCGTATGCTAACACATATATATGGAATCAAAAAAAAAACAGTTCTGAAGAACCTAGGGGCAGGACAGGAATAAAGACACAGATGTAGAGAATGGACTTGAGGACATGGGGAGGGGGAAAGGCAAGCTTGGACGAAGGGAGAGAGTCGCATGGACATATCTACACTACTAAATGTAAAATAGATAGCTAGTGGGAAGCAGCCGCATAGCACAGGGAGATCAGCTCTGTGCTTTGTGACCACGTAGAGGGGTGGGATAGGAAGGGTGGGAGGGAAACGCAAGAGGGAGGGGATATGGGGATATGTGTATAAATATAGCTGATTCACTTTGTTATACAGCAGAAACTAACACAACATTGTAAAGCAATTATACTCCAATAAAGATGTTTAAAAAATAGCAATATTTCTATATGCCAGCAATAGAAAATTAGAAACAAAAATTTTTTTTTTTTTTTTTTAGAAGATGTTGGGGGTAGGAGGTTTTTTTTATTATTAATTAATTAATTTATTTTTGCTGTGTTGCGTCTTCATTCCTGTGTGAGGGCTTTCTCTAGTTGTGGCAAGCAGGGGCCACTCTTCATCGCGGTGCGCGGGCCTCTCACTATCGCGGCCTCTTGTTGCGGAGCACAGGCTCCAGACGCGCAGGCTCAGTAGTCGTGGCTCACGGGCCTAGTTGCTCCGCGGCATGTGGGATCCTCCCAGACCAGGGCTCGAACCCGTGTCCCCTGCATTAGCAGGCAGATTCTCAACCACTGCGCCACCAGGGAAGCCCAAGAAACAAAATTTTAACACAGTACTACAAAAAATTAAACAGGTGTAAATTTATCAAAATCTATCAAATCTTTATGCTGAAAACCACAGAACATTGATGAAAGAAATCAAAGAAAACCTAATTAAATGGAAAGACATACCATGTTTATGGATTGGAAGACTCAACATAGTAAAAATTTCAGTGCTCCTCAAATTAATCTATGGGTTTAGAGCAATAGCAGTCAAAATTTCAGCAAGACTTTTTTGTAGAAACAGACAAACAGATTCTAAAATTTATATGAAAAGGCAAAGGAACTTGAATACTTTAAACAATTTTGAAAAGGAAGAATAAAATTTGGAGGAATAGTCTAACAGTTAGACTACCATATACAAAATAAACGTCAATCTAAACCTCATACCAAAAAAAAATTAAAAGGAATCATAGATCGAAATAGAAATAAGAGTGTGAAAAGTTTTAGAGGAAAATGTAGAAAATCTGTATGATATTGGGCTTGCCAACAAGTTCTTATTCTTGGAACCAAAAGCATTTTTCCAGTAACTTATTTAAAAGACAGAAATAGAGTCACAGACATAGAAAACAAAGTTATGGTTACCTGGGGGGGGGAAGGGGGATGGGAGGGATAAATTGGGAGATTGGGATTGACGTATACAGACTAATATATATATATATATATGTATATATATATATGTAAAATAGATAACTAATAAGGACCTACTGTATAGCACGGGGACCTCAATAGTCTGTAATGACCTATATGGGAAAAGTATCTAAAAAAGAATGGATATATGTATGTGTATAACTGACTCACTTTATTGTACAGCAGAAACTAATACAACATTGTACATCAACTATACTCCAATAAAAATTTAAAAAAGCATTTTCCATAAAAGACACTTGATGAACAAGACTTCATCAAAATTAAAAACTTTACTGAGTGAAAGAAACTAAAGAAAATGAAAAGACTGGCTACAGTGTGAGTGAAAATATTTCAAATCACATGTCTGACAATAGACTTGTATCTATAATATATAAAGAACTCTCAAAACTCAACAATAAGAAAAGTATACAACCCAATTAAAAAATGGGCAAAAGACATGAGCAGATGCTTCACCAACAAGTATGTAAGAATGGCAAATAGATTTTTAATCACGGGAAGATGGCGGAAGAGTAAGACGCAGAGATCACCTTCCTCCCCACGGATACATAAGAAATACACCTACACGTGGAAATGCTCCTATAGAACACCCACTGATCACTGGCAGAAGACCTCAGACCTCCCAAAAGCCGTGTGGATGAAAGGCTCTTGGTGCTCCAGCCAGGAGTCAGTGCTGTGCCTCTGAGGTGGGAGAGCCAACTTCAGGACACTGGTCCACAAGAGACCGCCCAGCTCCACATAATATCAAATGGCGAAAATCACCCAGAGATCTTCATCTCAATGCCAAGACCCACCTTAACTCAACGACCAGCAAACTACAGTGCTGGACACCCTATGCCAAACAACTAGCAAGACAGGAACACAGCCCCATCCATTAGCAGAGAGGCTGCCTAAAATCATAATCAGGCCACAGACACCCCAAAACATACCACCAGATGTTGACCTGCCCACCAGAAAGACAACATCCAGCCTCATCCACCAGAACACAGGCACTACTACCCTCCACCAGGAAGCCTACACAACCCACTGAACCAACCTTAGCCACTGGGGACAGACACCAAAACCAACGGGAACTACGAACCTGCAGCCTGCAAAAAGGAGACCCCAAACACAGTAAGATAAGCAAAATGAGAAGACAGAAAAACACACAGCAGATGAAGGAGCAAGGTAAAAACCCAGCAGACTTAAGAAATGAAGAGGAAATAGGCAGTCTACCTGAAAAAGAATTCAGAATAATGATAGTAAAGATGATCCAAAATCTTGGAAATAGACTAGAAAAAACGCAAGAAACATTTAACAAGGACCTAGAAGAACTAAAGAGGAAACAAGCAATGATGAACAACACAGCACATGAAATTAAAAATACTCCAGAAGGGATCAATAGCAGAATAACTAAGGCAGAAGAACGGATAAGTGACCTGGAAGATAAAATAGTGGAAATAACTACTGCAGAGCAGAATAAAGAAAAAAGAATGAAAAAAACTGAGGACAGTCTCAGAGACCTCTGGGACAACATTAAACACACCAACATTCGAATTATAGGGGTCCCAGAAAAGAAGAGAAAAAGAAAGGGACTGAGAAAATATTTGAAGAGATTATAGTTGGAAACTTCCCTAATATGGGAAAGGAAATAGTTAAGTCCAGGAAGCACAGAGAGTCCCATACAGGATAAATCCAAGGAGAAACACGCCAAGACACATATTAAACTATCAAAAATTAAATACAAACAAAACATATTAAAAGCAGCAAGGGAAAAACAACAAATAACACACAAGGGAAACCCCATAAGGTTAACAGCTGATCTTTCAGCAGAAACTTTGCAAGCCAGAAGGGAGTGGCAGGACATGTTTAAAGTGATGAAGGAGAAAAACCTACAACCAAAATTACCCAGCAAGGATCTCATTCAGATTTGATGGAGAAATTAAAACGTTTACAGACAAGCAAAGGCTGAGAGAGTTCAGCATCACCAAACCAGCTTTACAACAAATGCTAAAGGAACTTCTCTAGGCAAGAAACACAACAGAAGGAAAAGACCTACAATAACAAACCCAAAACAGTTAAGAAAATGGGAATAGGAACATACATATCGATAATTACCTTAAATGTAAATTGATTAAATGCTCCCACCAAAAGACAGACTGGCTAAATGGATACAAAAACAAGACCTGCTGTCTACAAGAGACCCACTTCAGACCTAGGGACACATACAGACTGACAATGAGGGGATGGAAAACGATATTCCATGCAAATGGAAACCAAAAGAAAGCTGGAGTAGCAGTTCTCATATCAGACAAAATAGACTTTAAAATAAAGACTATTAGAAGAGACAAAGAAGGACACTACATAATGATCAAGGGATCGATCCAAGAAGAAGATATAACAATTGTAAATATTTATGCACCCAACAGAGGAGCACCTCAATTCATAAGGCAAATACTAACAGCCATAAAAGGGGAAATCGACAGTAACACATTCATAGTAGGGGACTTTAACACCCCACTTTCACCAATGGACAGATCATCCAAAATGAAAATAAATAAGGAAACACAAGCTTTAAATGATACATTAAACAAGATGGACTTAATTGATATTTATAGGACATTCCATCCAAAAACAACAGAATACACATTTTTCTCAAGTGCTCGTGGAACATTCTCCAGGATAGATATCTTGGGTCACAAATCAAGCCTTGGTAAATTTAAGAAAATTGAAATTGTATCAAGTATCTTTTCCGACCACAACGCTATGAGACCAGATACCAATTACAGGAAAAGATCTGTAAAAAATACAAACACATGGAGGCTGAACAATACACTACTCAATAACGAAGTGATCACTGAAGAAATCAAAGAGGAAATTTTAAAATACCTAGAAACAAATGACAATGGAGACATGACAACCCCAAACTTATGGGATGCAGCAAAAGCAGTTCTAAGAGGGAAGTTTATAGCAATACAATCCCACCTTAAGAAACAGGAAACATCTCAAATAAACAACCTAACCTTGCACCTAAAGCAATTAGAGAAAGAGCAGCCCCCCCAAAGTTAGCAGAAGGAAAGAAATCATAAAGATCAGATCAGAAATAAATGAAAAAGAAATGAAGGAAACGATACCAAAGATCAATAAAACTAAAAGCTGGTTCTTTGAGAAGATAAGCAAAATTGATAAACCATTAGCCAGACTCATCAAGAAAAAAATGGAGAAAAATCAATAGAATTAGAAATGAAAAAGGAGAAGCAAAAACGGACACTGCAGAAATACAAAAGATCATGAGAGATTACTACAAGCAACTCTGTACCAATAAAATGGACAACCTGGAAGAAATGGACAAATTCTTAGAAAAGCACAACCTTCCGAGACTGAATCAGGAAGAAATAGAGAATATGAACAGAACAATCACAAGCACTGAAATTGAAACTGTGATGAAAAATCTTCCAACAAACAAAAGCCCAGGACCAGATGGCTTCACAGGCGAATTCTATCAAACATTTAGAGAAGAGCTAACACCTATCCTTCTCAAACTCTTCCAAAATATAGCAGAGGGAGGAACACTCCCAAACTCATTCTACGAGGCCACCATCACCCTGATACCAAAACCAGACAAAGATGTCACAAAGAAAGAAAACTACAGGCTAATATCACTGATGAACATACATGCAAAAACCTCAACAAAATACTAGCAAACAGAATCCAACAGCACATTAAAAGGATCATACACCATGATCAAGTGGGGTTTATTCCAGGAATGCAAGGATTCTTCAATATACGCAAATCAATCAAAGTGATACACCATATTAACAAATTGAAGGAGAAAAACCATATGATCATCTCAATAGATGCAGAGAAAGCTTTTGACAAATTTCAACACCCATTTATGATAAAAGCCCTGCAGAAAGTAGGCATAGAGCGAACTTTCCTCAATATAATAAAGGCCATATATGACAATCCCACAGCCAACATCGTAGTCAATGGTGAAAAACTGAAACCATTTCCACTAAGATAAGGGACAAGACAAGGTTGCCCACTCTCACCACTCTTATTCAACATAGTTTTGGAAGTCTTAGCCACAGCAATCAGAGAAGAAAAGGAAATAAAAGGAATCCAAATCAGAAAAGAAGAAGTAAAGCTGTCACTGTTTGCAGATGACATGATACTATACATAGATAATCCTAAAGATGGTACCAGAAAACTACTAGAGCTAATCAATGAATTTGGTAAAGTAGCAGGATACAAAATTAATGCACAGAAATCTCTGGCATTCCTATACACTAATGATGAAAAATCTGAAAGTGAAATTAAGAAAACACTCCCATTTACCACTGCAACAAAAAGAATAAAATAGGAATAAACCTACCTAAGGAGACAAAAGACCTGTATGCAGAAAATTATAAGACACTGATGAAAGAAATTAAAGATGATACAAATAGATGGAGAGATATACCATGTTCTTGGATTGGAAGAATCAACATTGTGAAAATGACTCTACTACCCGAAGCAATCTACAGATTCAATGCAATCCCTATCAAACTACCACTGGCATTTTTCACAGAACTAGAACAAAAAATTTCACAATTTGTATGGAAACACAAAAGACCCTGAATAGCCAAAGCGATCTTGAGAACGAAAAACGGAGCTGGAGGAATCAGGCTCCCTGACTTCAGACTATATTGCAAAGCTACAGTAATCAAGACAGTATGGTACTGGCACAAAAACAAATATAGATCAATGGAACAGGATAGAAAGCTCAGAGATAAACCCACGCACATATGGTCACCTTATCTTTGATAAAGGAGCCAAGAATACACAGTGGAGAAAAGACAGGGTCTTCAATAAGTGGTGCTGGGAAAAGTGGACAGGTACATGTAAAAGTATGAGATTAGAACACTTCCTAACACCATACACAACAATAGGCTCAAAATGGGTTAAAGACCTAAATGTAAGGCCAGAAACTATCAAACTCTTAGAGGAAAACCTAGGTAGAACACTCTATGACATAAATCACAGCAAGATTCTTTTTGAACCACCTCCTAAAGAAATGGAAATAAAATCAAAAATAAACGAATGGGACCTATTGAAACTTAAAAGCTTTTGCACAGCAAAGGAAACCATAAACAAGACCAAAAGACAACCCTCAGAATGGGAGAAAATATTTGCAAGTGAAGCAACTGACAAAGGATTAATCTTCAAAATTTACAAGCAGCTCATGCAGCTCAATATCAAAAAAAAAAACAAACCCAATCCAAAGATGGGCAGAAGACCTAAACAGAGATTTCTCCAAAGAAAATATACAGATTGCCAACAAACACATGAAAGAATGCTCAACCTCATTAATCATTAGAGAAATGCAAATCAAAAGTACAGTGAGATATCATCTCACAGCGGTTAGAATGGCCATCATCAAAAAATCTAGAAACAATAAATGCTGGAGAGGGTGTAGATAAAAGGGATCCCTCTTGCACTGTTGGTGGGAATGTAAATTGATACAGCCACTATGGAGAACAGTATGGAGGTTCCTTTAAAAACTACAAATAGAACTACCATCTGACCCAGCAATCCCACTACTGGGCAGATACCCTGAGAAAACCATAATTCAGAAAGAGTCATGGGGCTTCCCTGGTGGCATAGTGGTTGAGAATTTGCCTCCCAATGCAGGGCACACGGGTTCGAGCCCTGGTCTGGGAAGATCCCACATGCAACGGAGCAACTAGGCCCGTGGGCCACAACTACTGAGCCTGCACGTCTGGAGCTTGTGCTCCGCAACAAGAGAGGCCGCGATAGTGAGAGGCCCACACACCGCGGTGAAGAGTGGTCTCCGCTTGCCACAAGTAGGTGAAGCCCTTGCACAGAAACAAAGACCCAACACTGCAAAAATAAATAAATTAATTAATAAACTCATACCCCCAACATCTTCTAAAAAAAAAAAGAGTCATGTACCAAAATGTTCATCGCAGCTCTGTTTACAATAGCCAGGAGATGGAAGCAACCTAAGTGTCCATCATCAGATGAATGGATAAAGAAGATGTGGCACATATATACAATGGAATATTACTCAGCCATACAAAGAAACGAAATTGAGTTATTTGTAGTGAGGTGGATGGACCTAGAGTGTGTCATACAGAGTGAAGTAAGTCAGAAAGAAGAAGACAAATACCGTATGCTAACACATATATATGGGATCTATGAAAAAAAATGTCATGAGGAACCTAGGGTTAAGACGGGAATAAAGACACAGACCTACTAAAGAATGGACTTGAGGATATGGGGAGGGGGAAGGGTAAGCTGTGACAAAGTGAGAGAGTGGCATGGACATATATACACTACCAAACGTAAAATATATAGCTAGTGGGAAGCAGCTGCATAGCACAGGGAGATCAGCTTAGTGCTTTGTGACTACCTAGAGGGGTGGGATAGGGAGGGTGGGAGGGAGGGAGACGCAAGAGGGAAGAGATATGGGAACATATGTATATGTATAACTGATTCACTTTGTTATAAAGCAGAAACTAACACACCATTGTAAAGCAATTATACTCCAATAAAGATGTTAAAAAAAAGAATTTAATTAGACAAATTCACAGAATTGTGTATACTGGGGTACTAATAGTTAAATTGGTATAATAGCTTAAATTGGAGACAAGCTAAATTGTATTGGCTAAATTATGGAATATCCATATAATGGAATATTAATTAGTCAGTATTTTTACATTGATAAGTGCTCCTGATCTATTGTTAAATTTTTAGAAAGCAGATTATAGAATAACATTAAAATAAATATTTGTGTAAAGAAAAGAGAGCTTATATTGGCGTATAAAAATCTGGAAAAATAAGTGAGATGAGATTATGGGGGATTTTCACTTCACTGTATTATTTGTTACTTTTTCAATACACATGAATTCAGGAGAATCTGTATCCACTTAATATCATAAAAATAATTGTATATGAGGTAACAAAAAAAGTAAATATCTTAAAATTTTTTAAATGAAATATGCATTAAGGCAAAAAATGTAATTCTAATTTAGTTAAGAACCTGTATTTTGTCATGGGTACTACATATTTTTTACCTTTATGGAGTAAGGGCGAAATGGTGAGTGGAATTAAACAGAAGACTGGAACTAATAGACAGCAATTACTATTACCACTGATTTTCTGCATTTTCTGTAAGTATTATCCACTTGGCAAAATTTACTTCTGTAAGATTTAAGGTCTCTCTATAGCTTTTCTTTATCAGACTACTTCCTTGCACCTATTTTTTAAATAAATAAATATTTATTCACTTATTTAAAAAAAAGAATGGCAAATAAGCACATAAAAAGATGCTGAATATCACTAGCTACTAGGGAAGTGAAAATTGAAACTGCAGTGAGATACCCCTACAAACCTATTAGTCACTAAAATAAAGCATACCAACAGTACCAAATGCTGGCAGGGATGAAGACTGGAACTCTCATGATGCTGGTGGAAATGTACAATGGTACAGTCACTTTAGAAAACTATTTGACAGTTTTGTATAAAGTTAAACATACACTTAATATGTGATCCAGCAGTCTTACTCCATAGAGAATTGAACACAAATTTCACACTAACCCTGTTTGTATATGTGTATATATATATATACATATATATATACACATACACACACACACACACATACACACACACATAATTGCCACAAAGTGGAAACAACCCAGATTCCTTCAATAAGTGAATTGATTACCAAACTCTAAGACAGCCATACACTGGAGAACTACTCAGCAATAAAAAGGAATGAACTTTTGATTTCAGAGTCTGAGTAAAGATGTCAGTCTCAAAAGGCTATATGCTGTATGACTGCATTTATATGATAGTCTCAGAAAGACAAAATTATAGGAATAGAGATCAGGTCAGTGGTTGCTAGGCCTTATGGATTAGGGGAAGGGTGTGAGTATAAAGGGACAACACGAGGGAGTTTTTTAGGGTGGGTGATGGAAAATTACATATCCTCATTAAAGTAGTTACAGGAATCTGTACATGTAAAATTCATTGAACTGTACTCCATAAGTCAGTTTGTATGACAAAAGTAAAAAAAAGTTATGTCATTAGTACATGACCTCTGTAACAAATAATTTGAGAATTTAAAGGAAATGGTTGATTTCTTAGGAAGATATGTCAAAACTAAGAAATAGAAAACTTATTCAGTACAGTTATCAAAGCAGAGACTGAAAATGGTGATTAAGGATGTATGATTTTAAAAGATAGTGAGTTTACATGGCTTTACAGCTGAATTCTAACCTTTGAAGGATGGGTGGTTCTAATTCAATTTATACATTTTTCCAGACTATACAGAAAGGTTAAAAGCTCCTCAGTTTTTTAAATAGCTAAAATAATTTTAACACCAAAACCTGGATAGAGATAGCAAAGAATAAGAAAACTATTGACCAATCTCAGCTATAGATACAAAAATTTGAAATATCAACAAATCAAATATAACTGTATTAGGGGATAATATACAATGAACAAGTTCAGTTTAATCCAGAAATATAAAGTTCATTCAGCTTCAGGAAGTTTAAATGTAATTCAGAATGTAATGTAATTCTTTACATCAACCAATTGAAGGAGAAAAACCTGGGAAGATATCTGATAAAAGTCATGCTAGTGGAAACTGTGAGGTACTTGATGTGCATCCTCTCATTTAATTTTCCTAACAACCCTTTTACTAATGTGGAAACTGGAGCTCAGAGGTTAAGAGTCTTGCTCGAAGTCACAGAGTTGGTGTACAGGGCCATTTTCAATGTCAAAACTTAATTTTTATCAATCTGACAGATGAACAACAGTATGTCAGCCAGTAAAGTGGTTTTAGTGAGGGTGCCCATCTCCTCATGTTTGTCAGTCTTGAATTGCCCATTCATATTCTTTGCTTTATTTTCTATAGAGTTATTTGTCTTTTTTTCCTGCTGATTTGCATAATTTCTTTGTATGTTCTGGAAATTTCATCTTTTGTCTGGTATGTTGCAAATATTTAGTCCCAGGCTGACTTAGTTTTATTGTGTCATATGTCAGACAAAAGCTTTAAAACAATGAATCAATGTTATCTTTCATTTTATGCCTTTGCCTTTCTTTCAAAGACCTTTCATTTCCTCAAGACCATAAATAATAGTTTTATGTACTTTCTTCTTTTATAATTTTGGTTTTTGCATTTAGAAACTTAGGTCAGCTGGAAGTTATGGTGTTAACTCCTTGCAGTTGTAGTTTAACTTCATTTTATCCCAACTGGATCACTAGTTGTCCCTGCACCACTTTTTGAGCAGTTGCCTGCACACCCATTGGTTTGAAAGGCCACTTTGGTCATATATTAAGTTTCTTTATATATACATGAGCCCATTTCTGGTTTCTCCTTCATTCCCTTGATCTGTCTGTTCCTTTGCCAATACTATACTTTAGTTACTAGGGCTTTTTAGCATAGAAACAGAAAGGCAGTGTATACAGAGCCTGAGAGCATGGGGCTTTGAGTCAGGTAGCCTGGTTTGAGTCCTGAGACTACCTTTAACTAGGTATGTGACTTTGGGCAAATAACTCAAGCTCTCTCTACGTCAGTTTCCTTATATGTAAGATGGAGATATTAATTCACTGCTCATCTCTTAGAGTTATTGTGAGGATAAGATGAATTAATGGAAATAAAGCACTTAGGATAATGTATGGCAAAGGGGAAGACTCAGTAAATGCAACCTATTCCAGGATTTGGACTTGGTAGGGCACTTACTCCCCACACAGGCCATTCTACTTCCTGAAAAGTATCTCGTAGTCAGCAATTATATATTAGGATTGCTTTGAATTTATAGACTAACTTAGGGAGGAACTTACACCTGTACAGCATTGGGTCTTTCCATCCATGAACTTGGTGTATGTCCCTCCCTACATTCATGTCATTTTATCTTTTTCAGGTATATACTGACATTTTCTTCACAATAAAAACTGGCATATTGCCACATCCACTCTGCTCAATCAGCAGGTTCAGCTAGATGGTCCACACTCACAAAACCCAAATAGGCCATCCTGGCACCCATATATATTCAACTTTGCAGACTGCAGAACAAGAAACCCAGCCTGCCAGCAGGCCAGCATCAGCAAGCATTCTCAGCTGTCTAGGGCTTGTCTCTGCCCCCATTAACAGCTCAGGTGTGAAGAAATGAGAGCATATGGGGGGGTGGGGGAGAACAGGAGCCACTATGGCTTAGAAGCCCCATGTCCCAAATTAGGGACCACTCTGTCTTCTTTCCCTGTGTGTAGCCTCGGTCCCAGCCAGGGTCAGGGCCCAGGAGCGATAGGCCCACTGCACTCAGGGACGCTGAGCTGTGACTCCCAGCAGGTGTTGATGTGCAGTCTCAGCCCTCCCAGACCAGGCGCAGTGTATCTCCTGGGACATTGTGCCGGAAGCAGGCCCGCCCATCCCACAGCTGACCATCCACCTTCATCAGGTTTTCAGGGCAACCAAACTAGAAAGTGAATCCGAGGTCAGTGCCTCACCTCAAGGGAGAAAGGGTTTTGGTAATCCTACTTTCAGAGGTACTATTTCCAGAAGGAGGACAATACATGGCAGCAAAACCAACAGATGTTTACTATAGTATTTCTCATTAGATTCATAGTTTTTGTTCTTCTGTTCATAGTGCTGAACACTCTTAATAGTAATAGTAGAGTCAGTGGATTATGTTGGTTTTTTCTAGGTAGACGATCATATCATCTGAAAATAATGACAGGTTTGACTCTTTCCAATATTTGTGTGTGTGTGTGTGTGTATCCTTTTTTTCAGGAGCATTCTTATTTCATTGGTATGGACCTATAAAAGTTGAATAGCAGAGTTGGGTGGCAAATATCATTCTTTCTGACTCTAATGGGAATACTTCTGTCCATCATTAAGTATGAGTTTGTTAGATTTTGTGGTAGACACCCTCTATTCCTTTATTAAGTTAAGGAAGTTTCTTTCTAATTTTAGTTTACTGAGAGTTTTTAATCATGAGTGTCTCAAGTGTTATCAAATGCCTGTTTGTCATTTCCTGAGATGATAATGTGGTTGTTTGTTTTAAAAGTTTCCAACATTGAAAGCTTTTAAAACAGTGAACTGATGTTTCATTCTTTAGATAAACCCTACTTTGCCATGATGTATTATTGTTCTTTTAATACAAAGTAGATTCTAGTTGCTAAAATTTGGCTTAAGATTGTTACATCTATGTTCATAAGTGAGATTAGTCTAAAGTGTTCTTCTTGTCTTGGGCTCCTCTTGTCTAGTTTTAGTATCAGGATTATTTTATTAAGTTATAAAATGAGTTGGATTTTTTTCTCTTTTTTGGAAAGACAATATAGCATAATAATTAAGAACATGGCTCTGTAGCCAGATGCTTTGGTTGGAATCCTGACTTGCCATATAGTATGTACTCTTTTGGGTCTAGTTTCTTTCAATCAGTATTATGTTTGTGAGGTTCATCCATGTGGTTGCATGAAGCAATAGTTTAGAAATTCTCATTGCTGTATAGTATTCCATTGTCTGAACATACCACAGTTTGTTTATTCATTCTACTATTAAGAGATAATTTCAGTTTTTAAAAGGCTTTTACAAATTGTGCTGCTATGAATATTCTTGTTGTTGTGAACATATGTACATTTGTTGGATACATACCTGGGAGTGGAATACGTATGTATATATGTTCAGCTTTAATAGATAATGCGAACAATTTTCCTTAAGTGTCTTTACTGCCTCTCACTCCACATCCTTGCCAATACTTAATAATGTCTGCCTTGTTCATTTTTGCCATTCTGGTAAGTGTGTAGTAGTATTGCATTGTGGCTTTAATTTCCATTTTGTTGACCACTAATAAAGTTGAAAACCTTTTCATAGTTTTTTTTTAGTTCTAGTATGTTATTATATGAATAGCATCTGTATTATACATGGATATAGTCCGTGGATTAAACCCCATGTTCATAGCCCCAAAATTAAAGTCAAATAATCAGGATGTTTTTATTTAGGTCCATAACATGTGCATAACAATTTATTAGGTTGTATTAGTTAAAATTACACTTGGTTGAGAACCAAGCAAAAACTGTAAAAATAATGCCTTCAGCAAAGTTAAAGTTTAATGCTCCATCATGGAAAAAAAGTAAACGGGTAGACAGTAAATGGCTGTTATTAGGGAAATAGGTATCTTATATCTTATTGCTCCATTTACAGGGTCTCCAAATAGTCCAAGATGGATATTAAAATTTCAGACATACAATGATATTTTAAACAGCAAATGGAAGGAAGTTAAAAAAAACCAAAACCTTCCTTTTAAGGAATCTCCCTGGTTGTACATATAACCTTTTCATAAATGTCTTATTGGCTAGCAATTATATGGTAACAACTAGCTGCGGGAGATACTAAGAAATATTTTAGCTTAAAGGCAACCTACCAGCTAAAAATTAGCTTCTGTTTACTAAGAAAGATACTTAAAGGATATTGAGAGCAGCATCTTTCATACAGGAAGTGGCAGAGAGAACTCAAAGAAGTAAAAGCTACAGTCCCTATTCATAAGAGAATCTCAAATGTATTGAGTAGTAAAGACTGTAATGCAAGATTCAACCAGAAAGTACAAAGAATAAACATTGTGATAGGAAATTTAAGGGACCTAGGAATTCATGAAAGGGGCAACCTGGACAGAAACAGAAAATATAACATAGGCACAGAATAAACATTAATTGAATGAATGAATAGATAATTGAAAGAGTAAATGAGCATTTGGCTAATTTTTTTTTTCAGTTGAGAACAGCTGAAAGTCACACAATACTGTGAGGGAGTTACTTTAACATTTAATTGCTTATAATGATGGGTTATACTTTGGGGAATTAGTGCAATAACATATATATAATCAATTATACACCTTGTATTAATAAACATTCTTTTTGAAGTTTGTACTCCTGTGTTTTTCAAAAGGGATACAAGTGGAATGTTTCCAGTATCTTACAGATGTTGCGAGGCATTAGATAATTTAAAAATATTCCAATTGCACAAAATCCTCTCTTCCCTAAATGCAACAACATTTCCAAAGCTTATAGGTATTGCATATTTACAGATAAGGCTAACCTCCCACCATGCAGAAAGATAATAATGAAAAATAACTTTAAAAACAACACCTATTCATCTTTGTGATATATCTAGGAGGGAAGTAACTACTGGCATAAACTATAAATTATATGAAGGGTGACGTATGCAAGATGGACTAGGAGGAAAAGTCCAGGACCAGATGGCTGCATGGATGAATTCTACCACTCAGAGAAAAATTAATACCAATCCTTCTTAGACGCTTCCAAAACACAGAAGAGAGAACACTTCCAAACTCATTTTATGAGGCCAGCATCACTCTGATGTGAAAGCCTGACAAAGATACCACAAGAAAAGAGTACTACAGGCCAATATCCCTAATGAACAGAAATGCAAAAAATCTTTACTAATATACTAGCAAACTGAATTCAACAGCACATGGAAAGGATTATACACCATGAACAACTGGGATTTATCCCTGGGATATAAGGATGTTTCAACATATGCAAATCAATCGATATGATACACCACATTAATAGAATGAAAGATAGAAACCACATGATCATCTCAATTGATGCAGAAAAAGCACTGTAAAAACTCTCAACAAATCAGGTATAGGAGGAACTTACCTCAATGCAATAATGGCCATATATGAAAAGTCCACAGCTAACACCATAATCAGTGGGGGGGAAATGAAAGCTTTCCCTCCAAGATCCAGTACAAGGCAAAGATACCCACTCTTTCCACTTCTATCAACATAATACTGGAAGTCTTAGAGCAGTTAGTCAAGGAAAAGAAATAAAAGGCATCCAAATCAGAAGTAAAATTTATCTCTGCTTGCAGATGACATGATAATATGTGCAGATAACCCTAAAGACTCAACAAAAAAGCTGTCAGAACTAATAAATTTGGTAAAGTTGAAGAATACAAAATCAACGTACAAAAATTAGTCTTGTTCTATACACAAACAAGGAACTATCCAAAAAGGAAATTAAGAAAGCAATCCTGTTCACAATAACAACAAAAATAATAAAATACTTATGAATAAACTAAAGTCAAAGACATATATACCCACTGAAAATTATAAAAACATTCATGAATGAAATTAAAGAGGACACGGATAAATGGAAAGACATCTTGTGTTCATGGATTAAAAGAATTAATATTGTTAAAATGTCCATTCTACCTAAAGTGATCTAAAGAGTCAATGCATTCCCTATCAAAATGTCAATGGCATTATTTTTTTACAGAAATAAGAAAAATTCCTAAAATTCATATGGGATCACAAAAGACCCCGAATAGCCAAAGCAATCCTGAGGAAGAAGAATGAAGATGGAGGCATCACATTTCCTGATTTCAAATGATATTACAAAGCTACAGTATTCAAAACATCATAGTATTGGCACAGAAAACAGACACATAGATCAATGGAACAGAATAGAGAACCCAGAAATGAACCCATACACCCATGGTCAACTGATCTTTGACAAGAGTGCCAAGAATACACAATAAAACCAAGAAATGATTTTGGGGGGACTTTGTATCCACTTCAAGAAAAATGAAATTGGACCCTTTACTCACACCATATACAAAAAGTCAACTCAAAATGGATTAAAGACTTAAATGTAAGATCTAAACCCATAAAACTCCTAGAAGACAACATAGGGAAAACGCTTTTTGGCACTGGTTTTGGCAATGAATTTTTATTTGATACGGCAAGAAAAGCAAAAATAGACAAGTGGGATTGCATCAAATTAAAAAGCTCTGGGGGCTTCCCTGGTGGCGCAGTGGTTGAGAGTCCGCCTGCCAATGCAGAGGACACGGGTTCATGCCCCGGTCCGGGAGGATCCCACATGCCGTGGAGCGGCTGGGCCCGTCAGTCATGGCCGCTGAGCCTGCACGTCTGGAGCCTGTGCTCCGCAACGGGAGAGGCCACAACAGTGAGAGGCCCGCGTACTGCTAAAGAAAAGAAAAAAAAAAAAAACGGAAAAAAAAATAAAAATAAAAAATAAAAAGCTCTGGGACTTCCCTCATGGCACAGTGGTTAAGAATCCGCCTGCCAATGCAGGGGACACGGGTTCGAGCCCTGGTCTGGGAAGATCCCACATGACGCGGAGCAACTAGGCCCATGCACCACAACTACTGAGCCTGTGCTCTGGAGCCCGCGTGCCACAACTACTGAAGCCTGCGCACCTAGAGCCTGTGCTCTGCAACAAGAGAAGCCACCGCAATGAGAAGCCCATGCACCACAACGAAGAGTAGCCCCTGCTCACTGCAACTAGAGAAAGCCCATGCGCAGCAAGGAAGACCCAACGCAGCCAAAAATAAATAAAAAATAAAAAGCTTCTGTACAGCGAAGGAAACATCAACAGAGTAAAAAGGCAGCCTATGGAATGGGAGAAAATATTTGCAAACCGTGTATCTGATAAGGAGTGAATATCTAAAATATACAAGGAACTCAGTAACAAAAAACCTAAATAACTCTATTAAGAAGTGGGCAAAGGACCTGAACAGACATTTCTCAAAAAAAAAAAAAATACAAATGGCCAACAGGTATATGAAAAGGTACTCAACATCATTAGTCATCAGGGATGTGTGCAAACACACACAAACACACACACACAATGGAATATTCAGCCCCCAAAAGAAGGAAATCCTACCATTTGTGACAACATGGGATCAACCTGGAGTGAAATAAGCCAGTCACAGAAGGATAAATACTGCATGATTCCACTTACATGAGGAATCTAAAATAGTCAAACACATAGAACCAGAAAGTAGAATGGTGGTTGCCAGGGGCTGAGGGGAGGGAGAAATGGGGAGATGATGGTTAAAGTTTCAGTTATTCAGGATGAGTAAGTTCTAGACATCTAATATACAACAGTGTGACTGTAGTTAACAATACTGTGTTGTGTACTTGAAATTTGCTAAGAGGGTAAATCTTAAGTGTTCTCACCACCGTGCCCCTCCCCACAAAAAATGGTAACTATGTGAGGGGATGGATATATTAGTTTGATTGTGGTGATTATTTCACAATATATATCAAAACATTAAGTAGTACACCTTAATTATATACAATTTTCATTTGTCAATTATACCTCAGTAAAGCTGAAAAAAAATTACATGCAAGATGAGAGCTCGAACATAAATAAAAGGTAACAGAAGCAGAATTAGGATGTGAAAGCCTCTTTGTTTTTTCAGTCTCCATTCTTTCAGGAAGAGAAAAAGACAGTAGCTGTTTCACTAGATGAAAAGCAAATACAGGGACTGCAAAAGTGGGATACTGCATCTCGTGTTCTCATTTTTGGAAGTGTCTACAACTGCTTATTCCTCTAGGTAACTATCTGTTCTTGTTGATGATATTATTCTTTATGGATGTTTGGTGATTACTGTTAATTGAAGTACAGAGCACTGCTTTTCTCTGAACTCCAGAATGCTGTAAGGGAAACATTTTAAGTATGAAAAACAAATTTATTTCTGTAACATGGTGAAGATTAGAGATCTGAAAAAATCTACTTTAGCTGGAAACTTATTCTCCGTGTTCTACAAGTTTTAGACTGTGTTTCTCATTGCATTCTCAATAAATGGTGCTGATCTTGTAAAGGAAGAATGCTATCAGAATGGAAGAAAAGAGAAGAATAATTGAATTATCAGTCATTACAGCCTAAAGTACTTTAAAAGGTCATTGAGTGTCCTTCAGAAACTTGAGTCTGTAGAAATAAAGGGGCTCATCCAAGACCACGTGGCTGGGCAAGAGCAAGGCCAGTGCTTATTCTGTGTCCCCTTTTAAGAATGTCAAATCCCGAATCTATTTAACTTAAGAAGTCATGGACAAGATTACCAAAGTCTTCACTAGAAGCACTGTTTGAATTCCTGAGCCTTATCCTTGTTTTATCTGCACTCTGCTTTTAAATTTTTGCTTCTGCCTTTATTGGGTCACATAGGATCTAGAACCTACATATAAATCAGGCATAGGGCTGACATCACCACAATCAAGGTAATAGACATATCCAACACCTCCAAAGTTTCCTTGTGTTGTTTTTGTTTTGTTTCATATAATTTTGTTTTTGTGGTAAGAAGACAATGTGAGATCTACCCTCAGCAAATTTTGAAATGCAAAATACTGTATGCCCATTGAATAACTACTCCTCTTTCCCCTACCCACATCCACTGGCAACCACTATTGTATGGTCTGCTTCTTTGAGTTTGACTATTTTAGATTCGTCATATAAGTGGCATCATGTGTATATGTCAATCCCAATCTCCCAATTTATCCCTCCCCCCTTTCCCCCTGGTAACCATAAGTTTGTTTCCTACATCTGTGACTCTATTTCTGTTTAGGAGTTCCTTATGTATTTTGGATATTAACTCTATTAGATATATGGTTTGCAAATATTTGATACCAGTTCTTAATTTTAATATGTATCATTTTTTTCCCATTTTGGAGCTCTTTGTGTTCTGTTTAAGAAAATTTTTCCTACCCGAAGCTCATTCAGATGTTCTACTTTTTACCTAAAAGTTTCATTGTTTTACCTTTCACATTTATATCTATAATACACCTGGATTTGATTTTTGTGTATGGTCTGAAGCAGGGGATCAAGATTCATTTTCTTTTTCACATGGATGTCCATTGAGTCAGAATCGTTTATTGAAAAGACCATTTTTTTGTCATCAATCAGGCATTTGTTTGTGTTGATGTTTCTGGATTCTTTACTTTGTTCTATCCTTGGTTTGTTGTCTATCCTTGTACCAGTACTACACTGTCTTGATATTGTAGCTTTACAACAGGTCTTGACGTGGTAATATTGGGTTGGCCAAAATGTTCATTCGGTTTTTTCCATAAGGTGGCTCTAGTAGCGTTCAGTTGTCTTTAACTTCATTCAAAACAATTTTGTTAGATTACATTGTGACAGCTGTCATATCAGCATGCATTAAAAAATTATCAAAATTGGTGAATTTTTGTGTAGCCATTTTAATATTGAAGATGGAAGAAAGAAGCAATATTTTCAGCATATTATGCTTTACTATTCAAGAAAGGTAAAAACACAATTGAAATGCAAAAAAAGATTTGTGCAGTGTATGGAGAAGGTGCTGTGACTGATCAAACATGTCAAAAGTGGTTTGCAAAGTTTCGTGCTGGAAATTTCTCACTGGATGATGCTCCACGGTCGGGTAGACCAGTTGAAGTTGATAGCCATCAAATTAAGACATTAATTGAGAACAATCAACGTTACACCCATGCGGTAGATAGCCGACATACTCAAAATATCCAAATCAAGTGTTGAAAATCATTTGCACCAGTTTGGTTATGTGAATCACTTTGATGTTTGGGTTCCACATAAGTTAAGCAGAAAAAACCTTGACCATAGTTCCACATGCAATTCTCTACTGAAACGTAATGAAAATGTTCCATTTTTAAAACAAATTGTGATGGGTGATGAAAAGTGGATACTGTACAATAATGTGGAATGGAAAAGATCATGGGGCAATCGAAATGAACCACCATCAACCACACCAAAGGCCGGTCTTCATCCAAAGAAGGTGATGTTGTGTATATGGTGGGATTGGAAGGGAGTCCTCTATTATGAGCTCCTTCTGGAAAACCAAATGATTAATTCCAACAAGTACTGCTCCCAATCAGACTACTGAAAGCAGCACTCGAGGAAAAGTGTCCAGAATTATTAAACAGAAAATGCATAATCTTCCATCAGGGTAATGCAAGACCACCTGTTTCTTTGGTGACCAGGCAAAAACTATTACAGCTTGGCTGGGAAGTTCTGATTCATCCGCCGTATTCACCAGACATTGCACCTTTGGACTTCCATTTGTTTCAGTCTTTACAAAAATTCTCTTAATGGAAAAAATTTCAGTTCCCTGGAAGACTGTAAAAGGCTCCTGGAACAGTTCTTCGCTCAAAAAGATAAAAAGTTTTGGGAAGATGGAGTTATGAAGTTGCCTGAAAAATGGCAGAAGGTAGTGGAACAAAATGGTGAATACGTTGTTCAATAAAGTTCTTGGTGAAAATGAAAAATGTGTCTTTTACTTTTAACTTTAAAAATGGAAGGAACTTTTTGGCCAATCCAACACATGAGTCCTCCAGCTGTGTAGTTCTCAAATGTTGCCTTAGCTATTCTTAGCCCTTTGCATTTCTACATAAATTGCAGAATTTGGCTTCTCAATATCCACAGGAAAAAGACCTGCTGGGGTTTTGATTTGGATTGCTTTAAGTCTATAGCTCAATTCAGGGGAAAATGACATTTTTTAAGTGAGGTCTTCCACTCCATGAGCATGTTATATCCCTCCTTTCGTGTGGGTCTTTAATTTCTCTCAGTAATATGTTATAATTTTCAGTATAGAGGCCTTGTACCTCTTGTTGGATTTTTTCCTAGCTATTTGATCTTTATTTTAAAAATACTGTAAAGCTATTATAAATGGCCTAATTTTTTTAAGTTCATTTCCTATTTTTTTGCTAGTATATATGAATTAAATGGATTTGTTTATGTTGGTCTTGTGCCCAGTAACCTTGCTAATTTACTTATTAATTCTAATAGTGTGTGGGTTTTTACAATCTTCTATAAACACAGGTCATTTGTGAATAATCACAATTTTAGTTCTTCCTTTTTAATCTGCATGCCTTTTATTTTCTTTTATTGCCTTACTAAATTTTCTAGGACTTTCAGGGATGATATTAGGCATCCTTTTTTATTCCCAAGTTCAGGGGGACAGTTTTTAATAATTTACCAATAAGTGATGTTTATTGTAGATTTTTGACAGATATTCTTTATCTGTTTAAGAAAATTCCTCTTGTAGCTATATTTTAGCTATGTTTTATTTTATTATTGTAGTAGTTGTATGCTCTGGGACAGGCTATATCAGACTGGAATTTCTCTTCCTTAACCATCTTGGCCTCGTGCCTTCTGAGGGTGTAGATCTTTCCTCACTATTTAAATCTCTTCTTTGGTTTCTGTTTTTTTTCAGGTTTTCTACTTCTCCTTGAGTCAATTATGGTAATTTATATTTCCTAGAAAATTGTCCATTTCATCTAAGTTTTCCATTTTTTTTGACTTGAGGAAATATGTAGTTTTATTTTTTAAATGTTTTATTTTCTTTGTAGCATTTATCACTAATGTAATTTAATTTTTCATTCATTATTTATGGTCTCTCCACTAGATTGTTGTCTCTATGACTGTGGGACTGTGTCATGGCCTGCCACATAGTAGCCATTCAGTAAATATTTCTTGAGTGGATGATTGTGTGATCTCTCTTTAAGTATGTCCCCTTTTCCATTGCTAATGCTGTTTACTTGTTTTTTCTCTTTTTTCTTGATTCTCTTTCTAGAGGCTTATCTATTTTGTTGGTCTTTTCAAAGGACCAGCTTTAGGTTCTCTTGATCAACTCAATTTGTTTTCTTTTTAAAAAAATGTCTGCTTTTCTCTTTATTAATTTCTTCATTGTATTTTCTGTATGTTTTATTATTGCTGCATTGTTCTTATTGTTATCCTTATTCTAAATTCTTGAGATTAAAACTAAGTTTACTTTCTGTCTCCCTTGCTTTCTAACAAATACATTTAAGGCCATATATTTTCCTCCTCACTTTGGCTCCATTACATAGGTTTTGTTGTACAGTAGTTCCAGTGTTTTTTTTTAACTTCTAACTCATTTGTGTTTTCTGTTTTTATTTTCTCTTCAACTCAAGAGTTATTTAGAAATGCATTTTAAAATGTCCAGGTGTGTAGATCTGGGCCAGGTTGGGGGGGATATTTTTTTGATATTATGTTCATTTTTAACACTACATTATGGTAATTGTGGCCTGTGTGATATCAGCTTTATGGAAATTTTTTGATACTTCCTCTGTTACCTAGAATGGGGATCCACAAACTACAGCTTTTAGGCCACATGGGCCTGGCGCCTATTTTGGAAATCAAGGTTTATTGGAACACAGCCACACCCATTTGTTTACATACTATGACTGCTTTCCAGCTACAACTGCAAAGCTGAGTGGCTGTAACAGAGACTCTGTGGCCCATACAGCTTAAAACATATACTGTTTGGCCTTTCCATTAAAAAGGTTGCTGACCCCTGCCTTCAAACATGGTCAATTTTTGTAACTTTTTCATATGAATTGAAAAATATGTGTATTGTCTCTTGAGTAAAAGTCCCTTATAGCCTTGTTAGAATAAGCTTTTGTGTTATACTGATCCTTATATCCTTCCTCATTGAGAGAGATATGTATAAACCTCCCATCATAACTAAATTTGTCTATTTCCTATATTTTAGTCAGGGTTTGAAGCTGTATTGTTAGTGCATAAAGAATGTATAAAGGTTCATAAATTTTATATTGTCCTGGTATATTTTTCCTTCATAAAATATGAAGTAGCCCTCTTTGTCCCATTTATTTATGCATATATTTATACATGCCTTGAATTCTTTCTTTGTAAAGAATGTTACTATTCCTGTTAGGATTAGGTTCAACTACATATATTAGGAAAAAATAATACATAAAATTAGTTTAAAGAAGAAAGATTTTTTCTTGGGTAGAAGAAGTCTGGAGATAGGTATTCAAGGGCTCTGCAATACTATCAGGGACCCAGGCTCCTATCTTCTGCTTCACCATCTCGGTGTATGGTTTCCATCCTAAGGTCCCCTCATGGTCCACGAGACTTCTGGAGCTCCAGCCAGCACATCTCCATTGAGGGCCAGAAGGAAGAGGAAAGGTAGGAGGGCAAAAAGGGGCTGGTCCCAGCTCTGCCAATTTCTAATAAGTGACCTTCCCAGAAAGCCCCAGAAAACAATTCAATTTTCATCTCATTGGCAGAATTTAGTCAAGTGGCCACACCTAAGCTTCCAGGGAGGCCTGTCAGATAGCTGTTGGCTAAAAATTGGCATTGTTACCAAGGACATTTGGATTAGGACAGCTAGCAACTTCTGCCACTCCCTGTTTGTTGCATGTTGGAGTTCTTGTTAGTATCCTTTTCCTATTACAACTTTCTCCATCCCTTTATTCTCAAACTTCCTCAGTTATTTTGTTTCAGGTATGTCTCTTTTAAATAGAATATAGCAAGATCTTGAGTTACTTGGTTTTAAACAATTAGAACATCTGTCTATTAATAGGTGAGTGTAATGCATTCATTTTATTATCATTGCTGGTATGTGGCAGTATTCCTGCCATTATATTTTTTCTGCTTTCTTTGTTCCACACTTTCTGTTTAATTCTTTTTACCTCTCCTTCCATTTGTTACTCTGATTGAGTTTTCCATTACCTGTTTTTTCAGTTTTAGAAATTGTCCTTACTGTTTTGATTCTTTTAGATAATACTCCTAATGTTTTACAACATTCTGTTTTGAAATAATTTCAGATTTACAGAAAAGTTGCAAGAACAGTACAAAGGATTCCTGTGTACCCTTCACCCAGATCCCCCAAATGTCAGAATTTTATCATATTTCCATTATCTTTTTTTCTTTATACCTATGGATAATTTTTCCTGAACCATTTGAGGATAAGTTACACAAATGATGTCCCTTCAGTGGATATTTCCTAAAGAACAAGGACATTCTCGTACATAACAATAATAAAATAATATCAGGAAATTAAAATTCATATAATACTGTATCTGATCCATAGATGGTATTCTAATTTCATCAGTTTTCCTAATAACATCCCTTACCGTATGAAAAACAAAACAAAAAAACCTTTATCCTGGTCCAGGATGCAGACCAGGTTCACACATTGCACATAATTGTCATGACTTTTTAGTCTCCTTTGATTGGAAACAGTTCCTGTGTCTTTTGTGACTTTAATATTCTTGAAGACTACAGGCCAGTTATTTTGGAAAAATGTCCCTCGTTTTGGATTTATGTTTTATCATAATTATATGGAGATTATATACTTTGGCAATAACACCACAAAAGTGATGTTGTGTTCTTCTCAGTGATTTGTTTTAGGAGGCACATGATATCAATTTGTCCCATCATATGTGACTCCAACTTTGACCATGCCCTTAAGGAAGTGTCTATGAGGTTTTCCACTATAAATTTTTCCCTTTGAAATTAGTAAGTATCTTGTGAGGAGTTTTAGCATTCATCAAAGATCCTTTCCTAATTATTTATTATTAAGATGGTTGTCAAAGGCAATGGTCTAATTCCATCATTCCGTCTACATTTACTAGTTAGCATTCTACTCCAGGGAAGGGCTTTTCCTTCTTCCCATTTGTTTATTTTTTTTATTATTATTTTTTTTTTTGCGTTACATGGGCCTCTCACTGTTGCGGCCTCTCCCGTTGCGGAGCACAGGCTCCGGACGCACAGGCTCAACAGCCATGGCTCACGGGCCCAGCCGCTCCGCGGCATGTGGGATCCTCCCAGACCGGGGCACGAACCCGCGTCCCCTGCACCGGCAGGCGGACTCCCAACCACTGCGCCACCAGGGAAGCCCCCATTTGTTTATTTTTTCATTCATTTATTTATATTAGTGTGGACACCTGATTCTTATTTTACCAATAGGTTCTAACCCATTATTGTCATTAGCTACTTTGAGACACATAGTAGGCACACACAGTGGAAGCCCCTCCCATGTTCTATTGACATGTTCCCATCATTTTTTGAGTACTACCTGATTTTCTGGCACAAGAAGATGTTTCAGCTTCATCTCCTCCTTTCCTGCATTCAGGCCTGGATTCAGCATTTCTCCAAGGAGCCCTGGTTCCCTTACTTTTTTTAACAGTTCTATTGAGGTATAATTGACATACAATAAACTACATGTTTAAAGTATACAATTTGATAAGTTTTGACAAATACACACCTATACACACCATCACCACAATCAAGATAATGAACATATCCATCACCCCATCACCCCTTTGTAATTCCTCCCCCTTGCCACTTCATATCCCTTCCCTAACCCTGACCTGCTGTCAATATAGATTACTCTGCATTTTCTAGAAATACATATGTATATATATACATATATATATAGAATATGTACTCTTTGTTACCTTTCAAACAACAGAATTATTTTGAGATTCATCCAAGTTATAGCATGTATCATTATTTTTATTACAGAGTAGTATTAAATGATATAATTATTACCACAATTTTTTTATCCATTCACCTGTTGATAGACATTTGAGTTACTTGCAGTTTTTGTCTACTACAAATAAAGCTGCTTTGAACATTTGTGTACAAGTCTTTGTATTGGATATATGCTCTCTCTTCCCTTGGAGAAATACGTAGGAGCAGACTGGCTGAATCATATGCTAGGTGTATATTTAACTTTTTAAGAAATTACCAGGGGCTGTTTTCCAAAACAGCCTGCTGGGATTTTTTATTGGGATTATATTGACTCTATTGATCATTTTGGGGAGAATTGACATCTTAAAAATATTGAGTCTTCCAGTCCATGAACATGGTATATCTCTCCATTTACTTAGGTCTTTAATTCTCTCAACAATTTTTTGTAGTTTTCAGTATATGGGTCTTGCATATCTTTTGTCAGACTTATCCCTACACATTTCATGTTTATCCTACTGTTCTATTGTTTTAATTTCATTTTCCTACTGTTCATTGCTGCTATACAAAAATACATTTGATTTTTATATATTGAGTTTGTATCCTACAACTTTGCTAGATTCACTTGTTAATTTTAGTAGTTTTGAAGAGTCCATTGGATTACCTACATAGGTCATCATCTGTGACTAGAGGCAGTTTTACTTCTTTCGTTCCAATCTGGATGCTTATGTTTATTTTTGTCACCTTACCACATTCATTGGAACGTCTCATAAGCTGTTGAATACAGTTTAATGACAGTGAGAGCAGTCACGGTAGCCTTGTTCTTGATCTTTGGAGATATCATTCAATTTTTTACCATTAAGTATGATGTTACCTGAAGGTTTTTCATAGGTTCTCTCATCAGTTTGAGGAAGTTTCCTTCTGTTCTTAGTTTGCTGAGAGTTTTCTATTTCATCAATCATAGATGTTGTATTTTATCAAATGCTTATTCTATAAAAATCTATTTAGATGATCATATAGTCTTTTTCTTTTTCAGTCTGTTAATATTGATGAATTACACTTATTTTTTGATTACTAAACCAAACTTGCATTCCTGGAATAAACCCCATGAATAATGATGAATTATCCATTTTATGTATTGCTGGATTTGATTTGCTAAAAATTTATTAAGAATTTTTCATTTGTATACACGAGTGATATTAGTTTGTGGTTTTCAATTTTGGAAAGTCTTTCTATGGCTTTGGTGTCAGAGAAATGCAGGCTTCAGAAAATGAGTTGGATAGTATAGCCTTCTTTTCAATTTAATGGGAGAGTTTGGGTAGAATTGATATTCTTTCTTCCTTAAGTATTTGGTAGAATTCACCATTCAAGCTTTCTGGGCCTGGAGGCTTCTTTGTGGGAAACTTTTTATTTATTTAATAGATATAGGGCTGTTCATGTTATCTATTTCTTCTTGAGTGAGCTTTGGTAATTTGTGTCTTTTAAGGTACTTACTCATTTTATCTAAGTAGTTGAATATGTTGGCATAAAGTTGTTCATAATATTTTATCCCTTATTATATGTAAAATCTACAGTAATGTCATCTCTGACTCCTATGTTGGTAATTTGCATCTTCTTTCTCATCTCTATATTGGTAATTTGTGTCTCTTCTGATAAGTCTGGCTAGAGGTGTAACAGTTTTACTGCATATCTCAAAGAATCACCTTTGGTTTCACTCGTTTTCTCTCTTTTTCCATTTATGTCAACTCTGATCTGTGTTATTTCCTTCCTTTTGCTTACTTTGAACTTCCTTCATTCTTCTTTTTCTAGTTTTTTAAAAGGTGGATGGAAGCTGAGATCCATTATTTGAGACCTATCTTTTCATATAAATGTTGAGCACTATAAATTTCCTTCTCTAAGTACTGTTTTAGTTGTATCCCACAAATTTTGGTACGCTTTCATTTTTATTAAGTTCAAAATACTTTCTAATTTTTCTTTTGACTTCCTCATTGATCCACAAGTATTTAAAAGTATGTTATTTAGTTTCTAAGTACTTGGGGTTTTCATGATATCTTTCTGTTATTGATGTTTAATTTAATTCCATTGTGGTCAGAAAAAATACTTTTTGTTACTTGAATCCTATTAAAATTATTTAAAATGTTTTGTTTAATTATATTTTGTTTATTTAATTTTTATATAAATTTATTTACTTATTTTTGGCCACACTGGGTCTTCCTTGCTTCACACAGGCTTTCTATAGTTGCAGTGAGCGGGGGCTACTCTTTGTTGCGGTGCATGGGCTTCTCATTGCGGTGGCCTCTGTTGTTGCAGAGCATGGGCTCTAGGCATGCGGGCTTCAGTAGTTGTGGCACATGAGCTCAGTAGTTGCAGCTCACGGGCTCTAGAGCTGAGGCTCAGTAGTTGTGGCACCTGGGCTTAGTTGCTCTGGAGCATGTGGGATCTTCCCGGACCAGGGCTCGAACCCGTGTCCCCTGCATTGGCAGGTGGATTCTTAACCACTGTGCCACCAGGGAAGTCCTAATTTTTAAAATTGAAGTATAATTGACCTACAATACTATGTTAGTTCCAGGTGCACAACACAGTGATTCAATAATTCTATACCTTACAAAACAATTACCACGATAAGTCAAGTTACCATCTGTCACCATACAAAGTTATTATAATATTATTGATTGTGTTCCCCATGCCATACATTGAGAATGTTTTATGACCCAGAATGTGGTCTATATAGGTAACTTTTCTGCATAGACCTGAAAAGGATATGTATTTTGCTGTTGGGTAGAGTATGCTTAGAAATATCAATTAGGTTAAGTTTTTTTAAGTTAATCAAAATCTCTTTATTGTTTCTCACTTAGAGATATAAAGGGCAAAACCAATAAAAATAAAGACATTTACTCAACTTAACAGCTGGTATGCAGTCTGAGATTATATAGCACTAATTACTCAGAAGGCTGCCTAAGATGGTAATTGCCCTTTTCTCTTCAATACTGATTTTTTCCCTTACAATTCATCCCTTAAATATTTCCAGTACAGATTTTTCCCTCCCCAGTTCATTCTTTAAATATAATTTACTCTGTGGTAATAAGAAGACTTAGCAGACTGGAATACACATTTTGTGAAAAATAAAGGAAGAGAAAAGCTTTGCCCTTAAGACATTTTGTTGTTGTTGTTGTTAAAATACAACATATACACAGGTGACAGAATGCCAGCAAATATACAGGTGCAAATGTGAACACTGTGCTCATTTCTTAGGCACAAGGAAAAAGAAAAGAGAGTGGAAATTTTATTTTAAACCAAGCTAGAATGTTTCTTTTTTTAATCTCATGCTTTATATTTTTTTATAATTTTCTATAAGAATGAGTTTTAAAAACTTCATGTATACAGCAAAGCTAGGTACAACAATACCTATGTAGTATTCTTGCCAGACCTGGGTGTAATAATAAAATAATCAAATCCAACATGTGGCACATTCTACAAGATGACTGGCCTGAACCTTGAAAAAAATCAATGACTAGGAATAAGGAGACTCATATAGATCAAGATGTTTTATAATGTAAGTTCAAGTCTTTACTTTTACTGGCATTTGTGTGCACTGTTCTATCAATTTTTGAAGGAAGGGTATTGACAACTCTATAACTGTAGCTTTGTCTATTTTCCTCATGATTCTATCAATTTTTTATTTATAGTTTCTGAAGCTCTGTTATTGTGTGCCTACATGTTAAGGACTGTTATGTATTTTTTATGAATTAACCTTTTTATCATTAGGAAATTATCTTTATCTCTTAATATTCTTCTCTCTGAAATTAACTTTGATATTAGTATAACCATACTTACTCTCTTTTGAGTTTTGTTAGCATGTTGTATCATTTAACTTTTAACTTATTTGTGTCTTTAAATTTAAAGTGTGATTTTTGTAGTTAGCATATAGTTGGGTCTAGGAATTATCCAATCTGACAGTCTCTGCCATTTAATTGACATATTTGGATCCTTTATGTTTAATGTGATTATTAATGAGGTTAGGTTTAAAATCTACCATCTTGCTTCTATTGTCTATTTGTTTTCTATATTTGTCTCATCTAATTTCTGTTCACTTTTTCCTCTTTCTTATGCCTTCTTTTGGATTGAGTGATTTTTATGATTTAATTTTACCTCCTTTGTAGGTTTATTAGCGATAATCTTTTGTTATATTACTTTAGTAGGGTTTCTCAACATTGTCACTATTGACATCATAGGCCAGACAACTGTAGTGGCAAGGAGAAGTCCTGTGCATTGTAGGATATTAAGCAGCATCTGTGGCCTCCACCCACTAGATGCCAGTAGCGCTTCCTTAGTTGTGACAGTCAAAAATGTCTCCAGACAGTAACAAATATTCCCTGAAGGGTGTAATCACCCCTGGTTGAAAAGCACTGGTGTGTGTGCATATATATATATATATATATATATATATATATATATATATATATATATATATGTATTTTTTTTTTTTTACTTATCAGTTTGCCTTGAAGTAATATTATACTAGTTCACATGCAGTATTAAGAACCTTGCACCACGGTACTTCCATTTCTCTCCTCCTGGTTTTTGTGCTAATACTGTCATACATTTTACTTGTATGTATGCTATAAACCCATAGTATGTTGTTATTAGTTTTACTTTAAATAGTTGATTATCTTTCCAAGAAACTTAAATTAAGAAAAAAATGTCTGGGGCTTCCCTGGTGGCGCAGTGGTTGAGAGTCCTCCTGCCGATGCAGGGGACATGGGTTCGTGCCCTGGTCCGGGAGGATCCCACATGCCGTGAAGCGGCTGGGCCCGTGAGCCATGGCCGCTGAGCCTGTGCGTCCGGAGCCTGTGCTCCGCAGCGGGAGAGGCCACAACAGTGAGAGGCCCATGTACCACAAAAAAAAAAAAAGAAAAAAATGTCTGTATTTACCTAGTTTCCAGTGCTCTTCATTTCTTTGTTTCCATCTGGCATCATTTTCTTTCCTCTTGAAGAATGTCATTTAATATTTCTGATAATGCAAGTCTTCTAGCAATATATTCTTTCAACTTTTATATGTCTGAAAAAAGTCTTTACTTCAATTCCAGTTTTAAAACATGTTTTCGATGGGTAAAGAACTGTAGGTTGACTTCTTTTTTTTCTTTCAGAACTATAAAGATATTTCTCCACTGTCCAACAAGAAAGTGACTATCATCTTTACCTTTTTCCTGTCTACTTAATTTGACTTTTTTTCCTGATTTGTTTTTTTTTTAAATTAGGGTATAGTTGTTTTACAATGTTGTGTTAGTTTCTACTGTACAGTGGAGTTCCCTGTGCTATACAGCAGATTCTCATTAGTTATCTGTTTTACACATATTAGTGTATATATGTTAATCCCAATCTCCCAATTCATCCCACACCCCCCTTTCCCCCTTTGGTGTCCATACTTTTGTTCTCTACATCTGTGTCTCTGTTTATGCCTTGGAAACCGGTTCATTGGTACCATTTTTCTAGATTCCACAAATATGCATTAATATACGATATCTGTTCTCTTTCTGATTTCACTCTGTATGACAGTCTCGAGGTCCATCCACGTCTCTACAAGTGACCCAATTTCTTTCCTTTTTATGACTGAGTAATATTCCATTGTATATACGTACCACATCTTCTTTATCCATTCGTCTGTGGATGGACATTTAGGTTGCTTCCATGACTTGGCTATTGTAAATAATGCTGCAATGAACATCAGGGTGCATGTGTCTTTTTGAATTATGGTTTTCCCTGGGTATATGCCCAGTAGTGGGATTGCTGGGTTGTAGGGTAGTTCTATTTTTAGTTTTTTAAGGAAATTCCATACTGTTCTCCATAGTGGTTGTATCAACGTACATTCCCACCAACAGTGTAGGAGGGTTCCCTTTACTCCACACCCTCTCCAGCATTTATTGTTTGTAGATTTTTTGATGATGCCCATGCTAACTGGTATGAGGTGATACCTCATCGTAGTTTTGATTTGCATTTCTTTAATAATTCCTGATTTCTTTTAAGATTCTCTTTATCACTGGTTTAAAGCTATTTGATTATAGTGTACCATGGTGTAATTGTTTTCATGTGTCCTGTGCTTGGGTTTCATTGAGCTTTTTAGACCTGTGGATTTACATTTTTCATCAAATTTAGGAAAATTGCATCCAAAAATTTAGAAAAATTTAGAAAAATCTAAGCCATTATTTCCACAAAATGTTTTCTGTTCTACTCCTCTTCTTTGGATAGTCCAATTACACATACATTTGGCTACTTGATATTGTCTCACGGTTCATTGCTTTTAATCTTTTTTTGATAGAAAATAAATCTGTGATTTATTTTGTAGAGTCTCAACTGCTATGTCTTCAAGTTCACTGATCTTTTTTCTGTAATGTTTAATTTTCTGTTAACCCTATCCAGTGTACTTTTTATCCCATGTGTTGTAATTTTCATCTCCAGAAGTCTGATTTGGGTCTTTATTTCTTTCTGTCTCTACTTAACATGTTAATCTTTGCTCTAGCTTCTTGAAAATATACAATAGTTATAATATCTGTTTTAATGTATGTGTGTGCTAATTATTGTTGCTAGATATGCATCATTTCTGGGTCAATTTCATTTGATTTTCTTTCCTCGTTATGGGTTGGATTTTTCTGCTGCTTTGTGTGCCTGGCAACTTTTGATTGAATGCAGACATTTTGAATTTTACCTTATTGGGTGTTAGATATATTTATATTCCTAAAAGTATTCTTGAGCTTTGCTTTGAGATACTGTTAATAGAAATAGTTTGATCCTTTTGGGTCTTGCTTTTAAGCTTTATTAGGCAAAAACAAAGCAGTATTTAATGTAAGGTTCATTTTCTCTACTCCTGAGGCTAGACCCTTTTTAGTACTCTGCTGTCTTCTGAATTATGAGATTTCCCATTAAGGCTTTTGGGGACAGGCAGTATTACTGGCCCTGGATATACTCTGAGGATAGTTCCCTTTAATCCTTCTGGGTTATTGTTTCCCTGGCCTTATGTAGTTTCCTCACATATGTGCCCTGATCACTACTCAACTGAACACTTGAAGGTGACCCTCTAAAGATCTCTGGAATTCTCTTTGCTGCTTTCTCCTCCACAGTCCTTTGCCCTGCAAATTCAAGCCTCCTTGGCTCTCCCAGAGCCTCAGCTCTATCTTCTCAACTCAAGGAGACCTTCAAGCTCTAGGTGGGGTTCCCCTTCCTTTGCTGCAGCCTGGAAACTTTCTTCATGTAGTAAGCTGAGACTCA
Source organism: Mesoplodon bidens (assembly GCF_964165515.1). NCBI lineage: Eukaryota > Metazoa > Chordata > Mammalia > Artiodactyla > Ziphiidae > Mesoplodon > Mesoplodon bidens. The sequence continues at coordinate 804,303 of NW_027672558.1, read as the reverse complement.
TCTTGCTTCTCATCTCCCAGGTTTCACTGTCCTTCACTGCCTGTTTTCCAAGGTCTTGTGAGTCATTGTTTCACTTTTTTTTCTTCTTTTTACACTTTTTTAGTTGTTTCAAGAAGGGGGTAAGTCTGGTCCCCATCCCTCCATCTTAGCCTGTACTGTGGTTCTTTTAAGTTAACAATGCTATTTAGAAGCCAAGGTCTGGGTGCTAGGTATACTCATTACTCTTAGAGTGTCATTGCTTCTAGACTCTCTCAGTAGACAGAGATAGGAAGAAGTATGTATGTGTGCATATTCATGTACACACACACAAACACACCCCATGAGTTCAAACCAATAACTCCAATCCTTTCCCACATCTTAGAGTTCATTCTAGCATTCTCCCTTTCCATACTTACAATTCTCTTTTCTAACCTAGAGAAACTTTGTTCCTGCTATCCATAATATGTTAACTTATTGCTCAATCCTAGAATATACGGAAAGTAGTTTCAGAATTGCTAACCTATACAAACTGCTGTGGACTCAATGTCTGTGGCCCCCACCTACCCCAAAACTCATATGTTGTAGAAGCCCTAATCCCTAATGTGATGGTATTTGGAGGTGGAGCATTTGGAAGATAATTAGGTCATGAGGGTGGAGCCCTCATGAATGGGATTACTGCCCTTTTAAGAAGACACACGAGAGATGATCACTCTCTCCACCATGTGTGGACACAGCAAGAAGGTATCTGCAAACCAGAAAGAGTGCTTTTACCAGGAACCAAATAAGCTGGCACTTTGATCTTGCACTTCCTAGCCTCCAGGACTATAAGAAATAAGATCCTGTTGTTGAAGCCACCCAGTCTCTGGTATTTTTGTTGTAGCAGCCTGAACTGAGTACTAACCTACTAACTGAAGATCGAAATTTGTTTGAAGTTCTTTTTGTCTTCTTCCTGAGAGTACATACTCAAATGTGTTCAAAAGTTACTTGAGTTTTGTCTTTTTGCCCTCCACCGCTTCCCTGTGGTTATTATTATTCTTTTGAAAGAGAGGGCTTTTTCCTGGTTATTTTCCATTTTAGAATTTTTTAAACCCATACTTTTTTTTCCCTTTGGGGTATGTGAAATATCAACATGGTTCTAAAAGTCAAGAGTCAGAACTATATAGTTTAGAGTTTATTTTGTGTATCATGAGATGTGGATCTGATTTTATGTCTTTCTAAATGGCTATCCACCTGTCCCAAAACTGCTTACTAAAAAGCTATTCTTTACCCCAGTTATTTTAGATGCTTCCTTTTATCACATTCAATAATTCCCTATTTGTTTAGATCAATTTCTAGACTTTCTATTCTGTCTGGCTGTCTATTCGTGTACTGGCACATAATTATTGTATGTTTTACTGTCTGCTACAGCCAGTCCTCGTTAGGTTTTCTTTCTCTATGTTTCCCTATTCTTACATGTTTAGTTTTCCATGTGAACTTTACTGTCAACTTGGCTAGCTCCAGCAAAAACTTTTTGGTATTGTTATTGTGTTAAATTTATAAATTAATTTATATTTAATCTTTACGATGTTTGCATCATCCCTTTTAAGAACACTGGATGTCTTTCCATTTGCTGTAGTCTACTTTTGTGTCTTTCAAGAAAGTGATAAGTTTTTCTCATATAGATTTTGTGCATGTTTTGTTTAGGTTTATTCCTATTTTACCTTCCTTTTTTTAAACTCAAAATCACTTCATTTCTTAACATTTTGTACAAATGGGAAGAGAGTAATGTGATTGGTCCTTTAACATCATATTCACAATGAGAGAATTTTATAAATTTGAATAAAAATTATCTTGCAGAAAGCAGAGCAAGCTCATTATCAAATCATTTATATAACTAATACAATGTTTGAATCAACTGAATGTTTACAATAGCCATCTTTTTATGACATAATTTCTCTAAAACCTATCTCACAATTTTGAAAGGATAAGCCATATAAATGAGTGTCACAGGAAAGTAAACAAACTAGCTTGTTAGAGCTAGCAGAGTTCTCACCTTCTCCCCCTTGAAAGTCTGTGACTTAGGGAGTAATGGAACTACAAATCTCTTTGATGTTTCACATGTAGCCAGAAAGCACTTTGCTAATCAGAAGCTTTCTTTTACTGTTAGAAAACTCATGTACCTGACCTTATTTTTTCTTTCCAAAGAATGGGTAATAAGTTTTACTTCTGCAACTCTAGGGAATATTTTGTCACCAAAAGTTAGGGAAGGTTTGACCTGAGTAGATTGGAAGATGTGGAGGAAGAAACGTGAGTTAGACCATTCATTCTCAAACTTGGCTGAATATTGGAATCACTTAAGCAGTTTAAAAACTATACCTAGCCAATCTGAAAAGGCTATCTAGTGTATGATTCCAACAAAATGACATGCTGTAAAAGGAAAGACAGTAAAAGGATCAGTGGTTCCCAGGGGTTTGACAGGAGGGAGGGATGAATAGGCAGAGCTTAGAGAATTTTTAGGGCAGTGAAATTATTCTGTGTTAATATTTTGTCTCTCTATCCTCCAGAGATAGTGATTTTTATAATAGGGTAAAGGCCTGAGTGTCAGGACTTACAAAAGAGAGATCTTTAATGTTCTCACCACAAAAAAAGAAGTGGCAATTATGTGACCTGATGGAGGCTTAGCTATTACTGTGGTAGCAATCATTTTGCTATATGTAAGTATCAAATCAACACGTTGTACACCTTAAACTTACACAGTTTATATGTCACTTATATCTCAAAAAAGCTGGAAAAAAGAATAGGGGAAAAATAAATTTAAAAGTTAATTACACAGTTAATTTGTTGCAGCTGTGATAAGTGCTGTAAGGTAATCAGGGAAGTCTTTGCTGAAGAAAGCATTCTTAAGCTGGCTTCTGAGGGGTGAGTAGAAATTAGTCAAGTAAAAATGGGAAACCCCAGGCAGAGGAAATAGCATGTTGGAAGGCCTGACAGGGAAGGAAGTTGTGTGTTCTAACACAGTGGTTCTCAAACTTTGCTGCACATGGGATTCTTTGTTTGCATTTTGAATGGGTTTGTTTTTTCCATTGTGACTCTTTTTATTGTTTGTATATTTGAAGGCTATTATATCTGTATTAATGTTTTTACCTTCCACAATGATTTTATTCCTTGCATTATTTTACCTTTGATTCTCTAGCACTTTCCAGATAAATATTATGTCTTATCCATAATTAGAAATAGTTTTACTTCTCCAGTTCCTGTGCCTCTAATTGATTTCTTATGTGTAAGTGCATTGCCTAGTATCTCCTTTATATTTAAATACCAGTGGAAAATAGTAGGCAGTCTTAACTTTGTTTGTGATCCTTGTGAAATTCCTGTGGTATTTCACTATCAAGTAAGATTGTATTCAGGACTAAGGTATACATACTTTTTCCTATTAAGAAAATATCCATAAATCCATAATTACCTCTTTTCTTCTGTGTTTAATCAGGAATGACTGTTGAATTTTGTTAATTTTTCAGGACCTATGAACATAATTTTTTCTTTAGATCTATTAATATAATGTATTATATTAATAGATTTCCTACTATTGAACCAAGCTTGCCTTCCTGGAAAAACATCCTACTAGGTTTTCTTAATATGATATTGGGCTATTTTTGCTAATATTTTATTTAGTACTTTTGCATCAACAGTCATAAGTGATAACTTTTTGGAATTTTTTTGTATTGTTTTTATCAGGTTTAGGTTTCCATATTATAGTTGATTCATAAGAGTTGTTTGAAGTTTTCTTTCATTTTCTAGGCTCTGGTACAATGTATGTAACATTGGGGACAATGTATTCTTTGACAATTCCTCCATGAAAGCAATAGGGCCTTTTATTTGGGGGATGGGGGATAGTTCCTTGATGTATTCCTCTGTTTCTTTTATGGTAATTGATCTATTTATGCTTTTTTTCCTAATGAGGTCAATTTTGGTAAACTGTATTTTCTTAAGAAATTATCCATTTTGTCTCGTTTTCAAATTTATTTGCATAGAGACCTGCCAGAGAGTCTCTTATGATATTTTAAATCTCTTCTATTTCCACAGTTATCTCCCCCTAGTCATTTCGTATTTTGTATATTTGTGCTTTGTCCCTTTTCTGCCTTGATTATGTTAGCTAGTAGTGTGTGTATTTTGTTAATTTCCCCCCAAACAATCATTTTTGTTTATTAATTTGATTGCTTTTTCCTACTCCCACCCTCATTAATTTTTATTTTATCTTTCATTATTTCCTTCCTTATGTTTTATTTTGGTTATTTTCTTGTGCTTTATCTTAGCATTTGGAGTTTGGAATTTATTTAATATATTTTTTGTCTTTCATTTTTATTGATATAAGTGCTTAAGGCTATGAATTTCTGCTGATCTCTGCTTTATATTTCATAGATGCTAGGATAGTAGCAGTCTTTTCATTTTCATTATTTTTAAAAAAGTCGTTTAATTTTTGTTTCCATTTCACCCACCCATTGTGTTCCTGTCTTCATTCCCTTCTATCTGGTGTCTATGCTGTAGCTTTTCCGAACTGGTCCTGCTCCATAACATCCTCAGAAAAGAAACAGAAAACAAACCTGAAGCCCTTCATAGTTGGCCTGTTTCTTCAGCCATTGCCTGACTAACACTCGTTTTTGAAGACTAAGCTCAACTTTAGGAATTCTTCTCTGAAACCCCTCAACCTCCAATACCAACCCAGTTAGTACTCCTTCTGAGAACTAAATAGAATCCTATATTTCCTTTGTCATAATACTTGTAACAGTATTTTTTAATATTTTGTCTCTCTATTAACATTGTAAGATTCTTGAAAAATATGCTTCCCTTTTGTCACTGTATCCCTGGTGCTCAATAAATAATTGTTGAATATTCCTTCAGCTATAGACTTCAAAACTAGTATTCTGACCTGTGAGTTTTAGCAAACTCTAGAACTTCTTCATAACCTTAGTTTGGTTTGTTGATTTTAGCTTTTCAGTTGAAGTATAACACACATACAGAAGAGCACACTAATTATGTGTCCAGCTCAATCAACTTTCATAAACATACCCACACAACCTCAACACAGATCACCACCTCCATGAATTTTCACAAAGTGAAATGTGTCTATGAAACTGCAAGACATATCAAGAAATGAAACTTACTATCCTTCCAGAAGCCCCCATAGTGGCTTCTCCCAATTGATTATGGCATAGCATCCAGAATATGTAAAGAACTCTTATGCTAAACAATAAAAAGACAAGCAACTCAATTTAAAAATGGGCATTCAACATGGAACTGGAAGCAATTAGGCAAGAAAAAGAAATAAAAAGCATCCAAATTGGAAAGGAGGAAGTAAAATTATCTCTGTTTACAGATGACATAATCTTATACATAGAAAGCCCCAAAGACTCCACTAAAAAAACTCTTAGAACGAATGAATTCAGCAAAGTTGCAGGATACATAATCAGTGCCAAAAAATCAGTTGTGTTTGTACACACTAACAATGAACAATCCAAAAAGGAGACTAAGAGGACAATCCATTTACAATAGCATCAATATGAATAAGATACTTAGGAATAAACCTAACCAAAAAGTGAAAGACATGTACACTGAAAACTGCAAACTGCTGCTGAAAGAAATAAAAGAAGACATAAATAGGGCTTCCCTGGTGGCGCAACGGTTGAGAGCCCGCCTGCCGATGCAGGGGACATGGGTTCGTGCCCTCGTCCAGGAAGATCCCACATGCCGCGGAGCGGCTGGGCCCGTGAGCCTGTGCGTCCAGAGCCTGTGCTCCATAACGGGAGAGGCCACGACAGTAAGAGGCCCACGTACCGCAAAAAAAAAAAAAAGACACAAATAGACATCCCATGTACATGGATTGAATAACTTAATATTGTTAAGATGTCAATACTACTCAAAGCGATTTACAGAATTAATGCAGTCCATATCAAAATCCCAACAGTGTTGTGTTTTATCTACAGAAATAGAAAAATCTATCCTAAAATTCATATGGAATCTCAAGGGACCCTGAATAGCCAAAACAATTTTGAAAAAGAAGAACAAAATTGGAAGTCTCACACTTCCTCATTTCAAAACTTACTAAAAAGCCACAGTAATCAAAACAGTGTGGTACTAGCATAAAAACGGACATAAAAACCAGTGGAGCAGAATAGTGAGTCCCAAATTAAACTCTCACATATGTAGTCAAATGATCTTTGACCAAGGTTCCAAAGCACTTGATGGGGAAAGGACATTCTCTTCAATAAATGATGCTGGGAAAACTGGATAGTCACATGCAAAAGAATAAAGTTGGGCCCTTACCTTACACAATATACAAAAACTAACTCAAAGTGGAATAAAAACCTAAATGTAAGACCTAAAACTATAAAAGTCCCAGAAGAAAATGGAAAAGCTCATAAGATTGAATTTGGCAATGACTTCTCGGATATTACACCAAAAGCACAGGCAACACAAGCAAAAATAGACAAATGCACTACATTAAACTTAAAAACTTTTTGATCATCAAAGGAAATAATTAACAGAGTGAAAAGACAGCCTACATTATGGGAGAAAATATTTGCAAATTATATATCGGATAAGGGGTTAATACCCAGAATATAAAGAGAATTCCTACAACTCAACAACAGAATAACCCAATTTAAAAATGGGCAAAGGACTTCAGCAGACATTTCTCCAAAGAAGATACACAAATGGCCAACAAACATGAGAAGATGCTCAACATCACTAATCATTAAAAAAATGCAAATCAAAACCACAGTGAGAGATCAATTCACACCCACTAGGATGGCCATTATCAAAAACACAGAAAAGAACAAATGTTTGGTGAGCATGTGAAGAAGTTGGAACCCTTGTGCCCTGGGAATGTAAAATGGTGTAATCTGTATGGAAAACAATACAGAGGTTCCTCAGAAAATTAAAACTAAAATTACCATATGATCCAGCAATCTTTATGTATATCCAACAGAATTGAAAACAGGATCTCAAAGAGATTTGCACACCCATGTTTATTACAGCATTATTCACAATAGCCAAGATGTGGAAACAACTTAAATGTACTTCATTTTGGGGGGAGCTATTTTGAGTGGCATTTTTAAAAAGCTTTCATTTTCAAATGTTCATTGCTGGAATATAGAAACAGAACTGATTCGTGTGTCTGTGTTAATCTTGTACTTTATGACCTTGCTAACCTCATATAGACAGTCATGTTGTGTGCAAATAGAAGGAACATATACAGGATTTGTATGTTGAATAGTTCAGAACTCATGAATAAAATCAAAGATCTAAATAAATGGAGAGGGGCTTCCCTGGTGACACAGTGGTTAAGAATCCACCTGCCAATGCAGGGTACACGGGTTCGAGCCCTGGTCCAGGAAGATCCCTCATGCCACAGAGCAACTAAGCCCGTGTACCACAACTACTGAACCTGCACTCTAGAGCCCGTGAGCCACAAGTACTGAAGCCCACATGCCTAGAGCCCGTGCTCCGCAACAAGAGAAGCCACTGCAATGAGAAGCCTGCACATGGCAGCAAAGCATAGCCCCTGCTCGTCGCAACTAGAGAAAGGCCACGTGCAGCAATGAAGGGCCAGTGCACCCAAAAAAGTAAAATAAAATAAATAAGAAATAAAAAAATAAGTAAGTAAATGGAGAGACATGTCATGTTCATGGATTAGGTCAGAGTAGCAAATATGTCAACTCTCCCCAAATCTATAGATTTAATAGCAATCAAATTCCCAGCAGAATTTTTTGAGGGACTAGATTCTAAAATTTTATGAAAGGGCAAAAGAACCTTAATAGCCAAAAAGATCTGGGGAAATAAGAATAAATTGGGAGGAATCACATTACCAGATACTGAGTTGCTATTAAGCTATAATGATCAAGACAGGTGGTACTGGTGAAAGGATCAGAGTTCAATAGAACAGAAGAGAGATTACAGAAATATACCCTCTTTTATAAAGACACTTTTATAAAGATCCCATTCATGAGGGCTCCAACCTCATTACCTGATCACCTCGCAAATGCACAGATGGAGACAGAAATAGGAGTTATGCTGTCACAAGCAAAGAATCTCCGCAAGCCACGAGAATCTGCAAGTGGCAAGGCAGGATTTCCCCTCTAGAGCTTTCAGATGTGGGGCCCTGATGACACCTGGAACCTTGGTGAATTTATTAGTTCTAATCGGTTTTGGGGGGGTTGGAGGAGTATTTAGGGTTTTCTATCTATAAGATTAAGTCATCTGCAAACAGATCATTTTACTTCATCCTTTCCAATTTAGGTACCTTTGTTTTACTTGCCTAATTTCTTTGGCTAGGACTTCTAATATTATTTTGAATAGAAGTGGTGAGGGGGCCAGACGCATTCTGCTGGGTGGGAAAGAGAGAGGAGGGAGCTAGATCTTATGCTGATATACCACCATGTGCCAATGAGGTCACACAGTGCCAGGGACCCTCAACCTGGTTGCTCCACTGAACCCACTGTTAGGTGGATTTGGGGTGAGAAGTATTTAGAGGTAGATTGGTTGACCTCACTCTAGCATGAAAATGGAAGTATTTGTAAATTACTTACCTATTTCCCTCCAGGGGAGAAAATGGGAAGTGAGGGCCACTGGTGAACACTGAGTTAGAACAAGTGAGTATTTATATGAGTAATCCCTTCCACATAATGGAGTCACTGAAGAGTCTACATTTCCTCTTCCCCAGGCTTTGTGATTAATGTGTTCAACCTCACTGGCAACTTTTTGACTGAAAACAGTATTAATTAGCTATTTCCCTTGTCTGGGGAATGAGCATAAGGACCTTGCACCGCCAAGGCTTCTGTTAAGTTTACAAAGTGGCCTCAGATTTTCTATGAGAATATTGGCTCTGCAAATGTATGTACTTCCAATTTGCTCCCCACATGATCTCAGTTTGAACTCTGTCCCCTTTGGAGTTGAGTTACTAAATAAGTAACAGGAATATTTAATCTTTGAAGCTTACTGTGTCCCAAAATTTCTATTAAAACTATAGAAAACTTCTGATTATGACAAGTCAGCATTAAAAACTTACCAACTTCTTGGTATATATCCAAAGGAAGTGAAATCAGTATCTCAAAATGATATCTGTGCTCCCATGTTCATCACAGCATTATTCACAAGGAATGAAGACAACCTAAATGTCTGTCCGTGGATGAATGGATAAAGAAAATGTGGTATGTGTATATGTATGTATATATACATACCATTTGCAAAAACATGGATCAACCTGGACATTATGCTGAGTGAAATAAGTCCGAGAAAGACAAATAATGCAATGCATGCTCTCACTTATATGTGGAATCTAAGAGTCAAACTAATAGACCCAGAGAGTAGAATGGTGGTGCTGTGGCACGGGGGGTAGAGGGGAGAAGGAGGAAGTATTGGTCTAAGGCAGTGGTCCCCAAGCTTTTTGGCACCAGGGACCGGTTTCATGGAAGACAATTTTTCCACAGGTGTGGGTGGAGGGGGGATGGTTCAGGCGGGAATGTGAGCATTGGGGAGCGACAGGGAGCGGCAGATGAAGCTTCCTTCGCTCGTCCACCACTCACCTCCTCCTCCACAGACCGGTACTGGTCAGCCGCCCAGGGGTTGGGGACCCCTGGTCTAAGGGTACAAAGTTCTAGGATAAATGAGTTCTGGCGATTTGATGTATAACATGGTGATTTTGTACTTGAAATTTGTTAAGCCGAAGGTAGATCTTAAATGTTAAATTGCCACAAAAAAGGTAATTATGTGAGGTAATGGATATGTTAATTAGCTTGAGTGTGGTGATCATTTCTGAATGTGTATATATATCGTAATATCAATTTGTACACCTTAAGTATATACGTATAATTCCTATTTGTCAATTATACCTCAGTAAAGCTGGAAACAGAATAACAAAAACTGACCTGAACTGACTGTCTTACAGGTATGAGAGAATTGAAATTCCAATTCATATTGTACCTCATGTGACCATTGGGAAAGTGTGCCTTGAGTCAGCAGTTGAGCTGCCCAAGATCCTGTGCCAAGAGGAGCAGGATGCATATAGGAGGATCCACAGGTAGAGACCCTCGCTGCTCCTCTTCCCGATTCTCGGGCCTGGTCCCTGTTCTCCTCTCCTGTCCTTTCATCTTTAGCAGCTCAAGCTGTGAGCCCCCTTTCCTTTCAGCTCTCTGTGAGAAAGTCATCACATGTCTCACCCTGTATGATAACAATGTCTTTAACACTTGTTTCTCTCCTGGTGCACTTTGGATTCTTCTGGGGCAAAGACACATTTTTTAGTTGTTAAAGATAACATCTTAGTAGCCCTGTTGCCAAGTACTGTGTACTATAGGAAGGCTTCAGCAAAAGATAGTAATTTCAAAATTATTTCTTTGAATTATCTCAACGTTCTGAATAAAATTACATCCCCCAAATCATGAAAAATGGAACAATAATGGGAAGTTCAATGATACATATTTATCTAATCTGGTTGGCAGAGGTCTGTAGCAGACCACTGCCAAACGGATTAGATGAACTGCTGCTTTGCTACTAACCTAAACTATTTTATCCCTTTAGCCTTACACATCTGGACTCAGTAACCAAGATCCATAATGGCTCAGGTAAGATTTTTTTTCTCAAGTACAGGCAGTGAAATACTCACATGACAGAAGCAAATTTACTTGAAGTGACTGAAGTGATGAGTACGAATTACCCTTGAGTTTTCTTTCCCAACTAATCCTGCTCCCAACTTTTCTATTGAATCCTGTGGACCACTGAATACTATACATGACTGGACACGTTTAACACCAGTTCTCAGGGAGACAGGGAGGGCCTCGATTTGTTGTGTTTGCAAGTTTCCATAGTGTAACACGCCTACTGTGGCTGATTTCAAACAACTAACATGGCCGTAACCAGTTTGCAAACTTCCTGAAATTTCAACAGTTGGCTCTTGTGAGCCGGTTTCCAGCATATCAGTACCAGCCTATTGTGGTGGGAGTTGAAAGAGATGAATAGACAGACAGACAGACATAAAAGGGAGAGCATGAGGGAGATCTTTTCATGTAAATAAATATATAAGGAATTCCTATACAAGGCCAAGGATTTCTGCTCAATATGATATACACACTAAATCACTTTTCCCAACATACACACCTACCCACCCACACCTTCTGACTAACCCTGACTCCCAGGCCATTCTGGCAAAGTCACTAGGAGGGAAGAAAAGGAGGCTTCAAAGTATTATAGGCAAGTACTTTGAGAGAAAAAGACAGAGATGGCTTGGTTTATCTGTCTCATCACTTTTATCTGGAGGTAAAACATGGCAAAGAGTTAATAATAAAGCCACAGCAATTAAGAAATATATTGATAATTCAAACATGGACAGCTACATCAGTAGAACTGAATAGAGCCCATGTATACGTATTTAAGAATTTATATCTAAGAAAGATGTTACTTCAAATCAATTTTAAAAAGGATGGACTTCCGGGGTAGATGGCGGAAGAGTAAGATGCGGAGCCCACCTTCCACCCCATTGATACACCAGAAATACAGCTACACGTGGAACTCCTACAGAACACCTACTGAATGCTGACAGAAGACCTCAGACCTCCCAAAAGGCAAGAAACTCCCCATGTACCTGGGTAGGGCAAAGTGGAGAGGTTCCCGCACAGAGGATCAGTGCCGACCGGCACTCACCAGACCGAGAGGCTTGTCTGCTCGCCTGCCGGGGTGGTCGGGGCTGGGAGCTAAGGCTCGGGCTTCGGTCAGAGCTCAGGGAGAGGACTGGGGCTGGCGGCGTGAACACAGCCTGAAGTGGCTAATGCGCCACAGCTAGCCAGGAGGGAGTCCGGGAAAATGTCTGGACCTGCCGAAGAGGCAAGAGACTTTTTCTTCCCTCTTTGTTTCCTGGTGCGCAAGGAGAGGGGATTAAGAGCGCTACTTAAAGGACCTCCAGAGACGGGCGCAAGCCACGGCTGAAAGCGCGGACCCCAGAGACGGGCGTGGGACGCTGGGGAGGCTGCTGCCGCTGCCAAGAGGCCTGTGTGCGAGCACAGGTCACCGCCCACGCTCCCCTTCCAGGGAGCCTGTGCGGCCCATCACTGCCGGGGTCCCGGGATCCAGGGACGGCTTCCCTGGGAGAGCGCACGGCGCACCACGGGCTGGTGCAACGTCTCGCTGGCCTCTGCTGCCGCAGGCTCGCCCTGCACTCCGTGCCCCTCCTACCCCCCTGCCTGAGTGAACCAGAGTCCCCGAAGCGGTTGCTCCTTTGACCCTGTCCTGAGTGAAGAACAGACGCCCTCCAGCGACCTACACACAGAGGTGGAGCCAAATCCAAAGCTGAGACCCGGGAGCTGTGAGAACAAAGAAGAGAAAGGGAAATCTCTCCCAGCAGCCTCAGAAGCAGCGGATTAAAGCTCCATAATCAACTTGATGTACCCTGCATCTGTGGAATACATGAATAGACAACGAATCATCCCAAATTGAGGAGCCAGGAGTCAGTGCTGTGCCTCTGAGTTGGGAGAGCCAACTTCAGGACACTGGTCCACAAGAGACCTCCCAGCTCCACATAATATCAAACGGCGAAAATCTTCCAGAGATCTCCATCTCAACACCAGCACCCAGCTTCACTCAACGACCAGCAAGCTACAGTGCTGGACACCCTATGCCAAACAACTAGCAAGACAGGAACACAACACCACCCATTAGCAGAGAGGCTGCCTAAAATCATAAAAAGTCCACAGACACCCCAAAACACACCACCAGACAAGGACCTTCCCACCAGAAAGACAATATCCAGCCTTATGCACCAGAACACAGGCACTAGTCCCCTCCACCAGGAAGCCTACACAACCCACTGAACCAACCTTAGCCACTGGGGACAGACACCAAAACCAACGGGAACTACGAACCTGCAGCCTGCAAAAAGGAGACCCCAAACACAGTAAGATAAGCAAAACGAGAAGACAGAAAAACACACAGCAGGAGAAGGAGCAAGATAAAAACCCACCAGACCTAACAAATGAAGAGGAAATAGGCAGTCTACCTGAAAAAGAATTCAGAATAATGATAGTAAAGATGATCCAAAATCTTGGAAATAGAATAGACAAAATGCAAGAAACAGTTAACAATGACCTAGAAGAACTAAAGACGAATCAAGCAACGATTAGAAACACAATAAATGAAATTAAAAATACTCTAGATGGAATCAATAACAGAATAACTGAGGCAGAAGAACGGATAAGTGACGTGGAAGATAAAATAGTGGAAATAACTACTGCAGAGCAGAAGAAAAAAAAGAATGAAAAGAACTGAGGACAGTCTCAGAGACCTCTGGGACAACATTAAATACACCAACATTCGAATTATAGGGGTCCCAGAAAAGAAGAGAAAAGGAAAGGGACTGAGAAAATATTTGAAGAGATTATAGTTGAAAACTTCCCTAATATGGGAAAGGAAATAGTTAATCAGGTCCAGGAGGCACAGAGAGTCCCATACAGGATAAATCCAAGGAGAAATATGCCAAGACACATATTAATCAAACTGTCAAAAATTAAATACAAAGAAAACATATTAAAAGCAGCAAGGGAAAAACAACAAATAACACACAAGGGAATCCCCATAAGGTTAACAGCTGCTCTTTCGGCAGAAACTCTGCAAGCCAGAAGGGACTGGCAGGACATATTTAAAGGGATGAAGGAGAAAAACCTGCAACCAAGATTACTCTACCCAGCAAGGATCTCATCCAGATTTGATGGAGAAATTAAAACGTTTACAGACAAGCAAAAGCTGAGAGAGTTCAGCACCACCAAACCAGCTTTACAACAAATGCTAAAGGAACTTCTGTAGGCAAGAAACACAACAGAAGGAAAAGACCTACAATAACGAACCCAAAACAATTAAGAAAATGGGAATAGGAACATACATATCGATAATTACCTTAAATGTAAATGGACTAAATGCTCCCACCAAAAGACACAGATTGGCTGAATGGATACAAAAACAAGACCCATATATATGCTGTCTACAAGAGACCCACTTCAGACCTAGAGACACATGCAGACTGAAAGTAAGGGGATGGAAAAAGATATTCCATGCAAATGGAAACCGAAAGAAAGCTGGAGTAGCAATTCTCATATCAGACAAAATAGACTTTAAAATAAAGACTATTAGAAGAGACAAAGAAGGACACTACATAATGATCAAGGGATCGATCCAAGAAGAAGATATAACAATTGTAAATATTTATGCACCCAACAGAGGAGCACCTCAATACATAAGGCAAATACTAACAGCCATAAAAGGGGAAATCGACAGTAACACATTCATAGTAGGGGACTTTAACACCCCACTTTCACCAATGGACAGATCATCCAAAATGAAACTAAATAAGGAAACACAAGCTTTAAAGGATACATTAAACAAGATGGACTTAATTGATATTTATAGGACATTCCATCCAAAAACAACAGAATACACATTTCTCTCAAGTACTCATGGAACATTCTCCAGGATAGATCATATCTTGGGTCACAAATCAAGCCTTGGAAAATTTAAGAAAATTGAAATTGTATCAAGTATCTTTTCCGACCACAACGCTATGAGACTAGATATCAATTACAGGAAAAGATCTGTAAAAAATACAAACACATGGAGGCTAAACAATACACTACTTAATAACGAAGTGATCACTGAAGAAATCAAAGAGGAAATAAAAAAATACCTAGAACAAATGACAATGGAGACAGGACGACCCAAAACCTATGGGGTGCAGCAAAAGCAGTTCTAAGAGGGAAGTTTATAGCAATACAATCCCACCTTAAGAAACAGGAAACATCTCGAATAAACAACCTAACCTTGCACCTAAAGCAATTAGAGAAAGAAGAACAAAAACACCCCAAAGTTAGCAGAAGAAAAAAAATCATGAAAATCAGATCAGAAATAAATGAAAAAGAAATGAAGGAAAAGATAGCAAAGATCAATAAAAGTAAAAGCTGGTTTCTTGAGAAGATAAACAAAATTGATAAACCATTAGCCAGACTCATCAAGAAGAAAAGGGAGAAGACTCAAATCAATAGAATCACAAATGAAAAAGGAGAAGTAACAACTGACACCGCAGAAATACAAAAGATCATGAGAGATTACTACAAGCAACTCTATGCCAATAAAATGGACAACCTGGAAGAAATGGACAAATTCTTAGAAATGAACAACCTGCCAAGACTAAATCAGGAAGAAATAGAAAATATAAACATACCAATCACAAGCACTGAAATTGAGACTGTGACTAAAAATCTTCCAACAAACAAAAGCCCAGGATCAGGTGGCTTCATAGGTGAATTCTATCAAACATTAAGAGAAGAGCTAACACCTATACTTCTCAAACTCTTCCAAAATATAGCAGAAGGAGGAACATTCCCAAACTCATTCTACAAGGCCACCATCACCTTGATACCAAAACCAGACAAGGATGCCCCAAAGAAAGAAAACTACAGGCCAATATCACTGATGAACATAGATGCAAAAATCCTCAACAAAATACTAGCAAACAGAATCCAACAGCACATTAAAAGGATCATACACCATGATCAAGTGGGGTTTATTCCAGGAATGCAAGGATTCTTCAATATACGCAAATCAATCAACGTGATACACGTTAACAAATTGAAGGAGAAAAACCATATGATCATTTCAATAGATGCAGAGAAAGATTTCGACAAAATTCAACACCCATTTATGATAAAAACCCTGCAGAGGGCCTCCCTGGTGGCCCAGTAGTTGAGAGTCCGCCTGCCGATGCAGGGGACACGGGTTCGTGCCCCAGTCTGGGAAGATCCCACATGCTGCGGAGCAGCTGGGCCCATGAGCCATGGCCACTGAGCCTGCGCATCCGGAGCCTGTGCTCCGCAACGAGAGGCCACAACAGTAAGAGGCCAGTGTACCGCAAAAAAAAAACCCCAAAAAACAAAAAAAAAAAACCCTGCAGAAAGTAGGCATAGAGGGAACTTTCCTCAACATAATAAAGGCCATACATGACAAACCCACAGCCAACATCGTCCTCAATGGTGACAAAGTGAAACCATTTCCACTAAGATCAGGGACAAGACAAGGTTGCCCACTCTCACCACTCTTATTCAACATAGTTTTGGAAGTTTTAGCCACAGCAGTCAGAGAAGATAAGGAAATAAAAGGAATCCAAATTGGAAAAGAAGAAGTAAAGCTGTCACTGTTTGCAGATGACATGATACTATACATAGAGAATCCTAAAGATGCTACCAGAAAACTACTAGAGCTAATCAATGAATTTGGTAAAGTAGCAGGATACAAAATTAATGCACAGAAATCTCTGGCATTCCTATATACTATTGATGAAAAATCTGAAAGTGAAATCAAGAAAACACTCCCGTTTACCACTGCAGCAAAAAGAATAAAATATCTGGGAATAAACCTACCGAAGGAGACAAAAGACCTGTATGTAGAAAATTATAAGACACTGATGAAAGAAATTAAAGATGATACAAATAGATGGAGAGGTATACCATGTTCTTGGATTGGAAGAATCAACATTGTGAAAATGACTCTACTGCCCAAAGCAATCTACAGATTCAATGCAATCCCTATCAAACTACCACTGCCATTTTTCACAAAATTAGAACAAAAAATTTCACAATTTGTATGGAAACAGAAAAGACCCCGAATAGCCAAAGCAATCTTGAGAAAGAGAAATGGAGCTGGAGGAGTCAGGCTCCCTGACTTCAGACTATACTACAAAGCTACAGTAATCAAGACAGTATGGTACTGGCACAAAAACAGAAAGATAGATCAATGCAACAGGATAGAAAGCCCAAAGATAAACCCACGCACATATGGTCAACTGATCTTTGATAAAGGAGGCAGGAATGTACAGTGGAGAAAGGAGAGCCTCTTCAATAAGTGGTGCTGGGAAAACTGGACAGGGACATGTAAAAGTATGAGATTAGATCACTCCCTAACACCATACACAAAAATAAGCTGAAATGGATTAAAGACCTAAATGTAAGGCCAGAGACTATCAAACTCTTAGAGGAAAACCTTGGCAGAACACTCTATGACATACATCACCACAAGATCCTTTTTGACCCACCTCCTAGAGAAATGGAAATAAAGACAAAAATAAACACATGGGACCTAATGAAGCTCAAAAGCTTTTGCACAGCAAAGGAAACCATAAACAAGACCAGAAGACAACCCTCAGAATGGGAGAAAATATTTTCAAATGAAACAACTGGCAAAGGATTAATCTCCAAAATTTATAAGCAGCTCATGCAGCTCAATAACAAAAAAACAAGCAACCCAATCCAAAAATGGGCAGAAGACCTAAATAGACATTTCTCCACAGAAGATATACAGACTGCCAACAAACACATGAAAGAATGCTCAACATCTTTAATCTTTAGAGAAATGCAAATCAAAACTACAATGAGATATCATCTCACACCAGTCAGAATGGCCATCATCAAAAAATCTAGAAACAATAAATGCTGGAGAGGGTGTGGAAAAAAGGGAACACTCTTGCACTGCTGGTGGGAATGTGAATTGGTACAGCCACTATGGAGAACAGTATGGAGGTTCCTTAAAAAACTAAAAATAGAACTACCATACGACCCAGCAATCCCACTACTGGGCATATACCCTGAGAAAACCATAATTCAAAAAGAGACATGTACCAAAATGTTCATAGCAGCCCTATTTATAATAGCCCAGAGATGGAAACAACCTAAGTGTCCATCATCAGATGAATGGATAAAGAAGATGTGGCACATATATACAATGGAATATTACTCAGCCATAAAAAGAAATGAAATTGAGCTATTTGTAATGAGGTGGATAGACCTAGAGTTTGTCATACAGAGTGAAGTAAGTCAGAAAGAGAAAGACAAATACCGTATGCTAACACATATATATGGAATTTAAGAAGAAAAATGTCATGAAGAACCTAGGGGTAAGACAGGAATAGAGACACGGACCTACTAGACAATGGACTTGAGGATATGGGGAGGGCCAAGGGTAAGCTGTGACAAATTGAAAGAGAGGCATGGACATATATACACTACCAAACGTAAGGTAGATAGCTAGTGGGAAGCAGCCGCATAGCACAGGGAGATCAGTTCGGTACTTTGTGAGCGCCTGGAGGGGTGGGATAGGGAGGGTGGGAGGGAGACGCAAGAGGTAGGGGATATGGGAACATATGTATATGTATAACTGATTCACTTTGTTATAAAGCAGAAACTAACACACCATTGTTAAGCAATTATACTCCAATAAAGATGTAAAAATAAATAAATAAATAAAACTAAAAACTAAAAAAAAAAAAGGATGGATTGTTCACTAAATAGTGTTGGGCCAGTTCATTTGTTTCTTAGTTTATACTTCTATTTCCATTTGGGAAAAAATAAATTCCTACTTAATGCCCTACACAAAAAATAAATTCCAGATATATTTATACTTATACTATTAAATATATTACAACCACTTTGGAAAGAGATTGGCAATTACAACTACCAAATGTCCCACCAGTTCCTCTCCTAGGCATATACCCCAAAGAGTTGAAAACAGGTGTTCAAACAAAAACTTGTATAGGAATGTTTGTAGCAGCATTATTCACAATAGCCAAAAAGTGGGAACACCCAATTGTCTGTCAGTGGGTGAATGGATAAACAAAGTGTGATCCATCCATACAACAAGGTATTGCTCAGCAATGGGAAGAACACACTACTGATACATGAACAACCTGGATGAATCTCATTATGCCAACTGAAAGAAGTATCACACAAAGTGCTACATACTCTATAGTTCCATTTATATGAAATTCAAGAATAGGCTAAACTACCCTATGGTGACAGCAAATGGATCAGTAGCTGCTGTGGCCCAAGGTGAAGGGGCACAGGCTGCAGAGGGAACCCAGAGGGGCCTCTGGGCTGATGGAAATGCCCTGTATCTTGACTGGAGGGTGGTTAAAAGGGGTATGCATTTGTCAAAACTCACTGAACTGTACCCTTAAAATGGGGTCATTTATTGTCTGTAAATTATACCCCAATAAAGCTCATTAAAAGTTAAAAATACAGGAGGAAAATATAAGGAAGTCACAAAAGACTGACTAAATAAGAATTAAAGACTTTTATAGAGCCCTACAGAAAAATCAAATTGTTCATAATAATCTATAAAAGAAGTATGGATTAAGGTAAAGTCATCAGGTTTTCTCCTTTTCCTTCGACAAAGATTAAATTGACAGAGAATTAGATGAGGGTGTGAGGGAAGTGAACACTCCCATATACTGTTCCTGGAGGTATAATTTTTAAATATATGTGGACTTGAATCTAGCAATTCCACTTCAAAAAATGTATCCTTCAAAAATTTGTAGGACAAATGCGCAAAAATAAAGGGATATTAATCGCAGTCTTTATAATAGCAAAAAATTGGATGCCACTGAAAGGTCCATCAATAGAAGACTTATTAAATTGGTACATCCATTCTGATGAATACTGTACAGCCGTTAAGAAGGAAAGGTAGTTCTTTATCAACACAGGAAGATGTCTATGGCTTATTGTTATGTGAGGTAAAAGTAACGTCCAAAATCATACAGTATTTTTTAACTTAATTTAAAAAAATTGGGCTTCCCTGGTGGCGCAGTGGTTGAGAATCTGCCTGCCAGTACAGCGGACACGGGTTTGACCCATGGTCTGGGAAGATCCCACATGCCGCAGAGCAACTGGGCCTGTGAGCCACAACTACTGAGCCTGCGCGTCTGGAGCTTGTGCTCCGCAATAAGAGAGGCCACGACAGTGAGAGGCCCACACACCGCGATGAAGAGTGGCCCCCGCTTGCCGCAACTAGAGAAAGCCCTCACAGAAACGAAGACCCAACACAGCCAAAAATAAATAAATAAATTTATTTAAAAATATATATATATAGCACTCTGAGGTCGATAATAAAAAAAACAAAAACAAAAAAAACCCACCACAGATTCCAAGGCCTGTCTTAAGAGAGTCTGTAATTCAGTGATGTGAAAGTGGGGCCCCCAAATCTTTTTCAAAAAAAAATTTTTTTAACATCTTTATTGGAGTATAACTGCTTTACAAATGTTGTGTTCGTTTCTGCTAACAAAGTGAATCAGCTGTACATATACATATATCCCCACATCTCCTCCCTCTTGCTTCTCCCTCCCTCCCTCCCTTATCCCACCCCTCTAGGTGGTCACAGAGCACCGAGCTGATCCCCCTGTGCTATGCGGCTGCTTCCCACTAGCTATCTGTTTTACATTTGAGTGTGTATGTATGTCCATGCCACTCTCTCTCTTCATGCCAGCTTACCCTTCCCCCTCTCCGTGTCCTCAAGTCCACTCTCTACACCTGTGTCTTTATTCCTGTCCTGCCCCTAGGTTCATCAGAACCATTTTTATTAAAAAGTATATATACATATGCACACAAGTTCACACACATATACATATACATATATCTTGGAAGGTATACCCCACAATTTTACAGTGGTCATTTTAATAAGTCATATATCATAAGAGAGAAAAAGATATTTCCATTAGGCAGAATTTGTTTTATAAAGAGGGCCACAGAATCTCTGTCTTACCGTGAAGCTGAGCATTCCTAGGAAGACGTGAAAGGTGATCACTCCCTTCATCTCTCTGCTTTTTCCTCATTTTAAAAGAGGAGCTTTCAGGTGAGTTGCATTAATGTATTCTTCAATGTATGTAACACTTGGTAAGCAATTTTCTTTCTGAACTCGTGAAAAATTAAGTTGCAGAAGACAGAGTTCTAGCTCACTGGGAAGCTATGTTCATTCACAGTGAGAAGGTCTGAGAGCTGGGGATAGAGACCCTTCTGTAGCTCTTACCCTTTTGCTATGGAAGTAAAAAGCTGGATATCTTTCTGCTCTCTGCATAGCAAGGCTTCTGTCTGGCTTATGGATCCAGGGATGTTCAGGATGGCCTCCGAATAGGTATCCTCTTTGCTCAGCTCTCCTGCCTTTCCCCTGGCTGCCCATACAAAGTTGTCTGCCAGTTCTACTTCTGCACTTTTTCTATGTTCTCCTCCTTCCCCCTCTTTCTGTACTCACTGTTGGGCGCTACTGGTGGTGGATTGTTATCTCTGTGTTTTTCCTATTGAAGTGTTTACCAAGAACCTGTGCAGTCAGATGTCGGCAGTCAGCGGGCCTCTACTGCAGTGGCTGGAGGACAGACTGGAGCAAAACCAACAGCATTTGCAGGAGTTGCAACAAGAAAAGGAAGAGCTTATGCAAGAACTTTCTTCTTTAGAATAAAGCAGGAGACAAAATGAAGTAAGAAACTTTTGTTTTCCAATTTGTGTAGTAAACATGGTCTGAAAATTCATATACAGGAGATGTGTAGGCAGACGATGGAGCAGCTCTTTTTATATCCCAATGGGTGCGTTTTATGCATACAATAAACAAACATAAGATGTCTTCCTAAAAGTTTTATTAGGGCTTAATGAACCCTCCTACCTGGAACCAGCCTACAAAGAGCATATGCAGGGTGATTTAAGTAGAATATGAAAGTTTTTTTTAAAGGCTATGCAAGGTACATTGGCAAGGACATCCTGTAATAAAATGTCTGGGGAGCATATTTCAAATGTTTATTTTTTTCTCTAGAATAAGCTAAAGGAATAAGAGTATTTAATGTTCAGTTTTGTAGTTATGATGCTGATGTTGGACAAATAAACAAGTACACAAGGGTTAGTGGAAGTGAAGGTGACTCATCAGCACCCCACCTCTATTCTTTGCCCCCATTGAGAGGCATATGTCTTATGTCTTCCTTCTTGATCTCTAAAATAGGTATTCTGAGATACCTAGCAAAGGTTGAATCTATGTGGGTGCTCTTTCTAACCAAAAACATGAGTTCTAGCATATTTGGCTCTGAAGCAAACTCCTATTGAGCAGATCCTATTTCCCTAAGAATTTCCAGTATAATATAAATGTGTTTTTCCAGAAACATTCAGGACTTAGGATGTAACAAAAATCATGCTTTAAAAAGTTCTGTTGCAAGCTTCTTACTATGTGTAACCACAAATGCTAAGTGTGTCTTCAGAAAAGAGCCAAGCCTACTGCAGACCAGAAATTAAAGTGGGAATTGGAGGAGTTAGAAAGAAAGAAAACAAAGAAAGCCCCAATCCCAACAACAGTGACAAAGGGTTGTTTTTGGTTTTGTCTTCTCTTCTTGTTTCTCCCTAAATTATTGTTTTTCAAATTTCAGAGTACAGTCCGGGACTACATGCACCATAATCATTTGGAGGTCAAACTTCAACTCTGGGAGTGGAACCCAGAAATCTTCATGAACTCCCCTAGGGCATATGTAGTGTAAATGTTGTATTTTCCCTAATTTCCCACAGCCACAGTTCTTCTCTATTCTTTTCTTTCCCTGTAGGAAGGATGAAAATATCCAGGTGTAAAATTAATTAAGCCAAATCAATTTTGAAGAAGAAAAATTTGGAAGACTCACATTACCTGACTTCAAGACTTACTATAAACTTAAGTAATCAAGACAGTGTGGTATATGCCCAACTGATTTTGACAAAGGTACAAAAGCAATTCAATGGAGGAAGGATAGTCTTTTCAACATATGATGCTGGTGCAGTTGGCAAAGAAAATGAACTTTGACCTAAACTGCATTGAAAATTAATTGAAATTAATTGAAAAATAATTAATTTTAACTGAAAATGTATCATGAACTTAATTAAGTTAATTGAAAAATTAATTGAAAATGTATCATGAACTTATATGTAAGATGTAAAACTTTCAGGAAAAAAAATCATAGAAAGATCTTTAGGATCGTGGTGGGCTAGGCAACAGGTTCTTCTTGGCCTTCATCCCAAAAGCACAATCATGAAAGGAAAAAGTTGATACTGTATATTGGACTTCATCAAAATGAAAAACTTTTGCTCTGCCAAAAATTTAAGAGGAGGAAATTATTGAGAGAAATTACTTGCAAACCATTTATCTAGAATAAAGTCAAGAGTAAAAAACAAACAATCCAATTAGAAAATGAGCAGAAGACATGAGTAGACATAGCACTAAAGAGGGTGTATCGAAGGCAAGCAAGCACAGGAAAAGATGTTGAACTTCATTAGCCATCAGGGAATGCAAATTAAAACCACAATGAATTATGACTACATAATTATCAGAATGGCTAAAGAAAAAACAGTGAAAATACCAGGTTCAGTTGAGCATACAAACTGGATCTCTCATACACTGCTGAACAGAATGTAAAACGGTAAGCCACTCTGAAAAAAAGAGTTTGAAAATTTCTAATAAAGTTAAACATACATGTACGTTATTACCCAGCAATTGCTGTCCTGGACATTTATCCCAAAGAAATGAGACCTATTTTGGCACAGAAACTTCTATACAGACATTCTTGGCAGTTTCATTTGTAATAGCCCCAAACTGGAAACAACCCAGATGACCTGCAGCTGAGTGTGTGGTTAAACCAACCATCCACACCATGCAATACTACTCTGCAATGAAAAGGAACAGACTGTTGATACACACGACTTGGATGGACCTCAAGCGTATAATGATGAATGAAAAACAGCCAGTCTTAAAAGCTCACATACTGTATGACTGCATTTGTATAAATTCTTGAAATGACAAAATTATAGAAGTGAAGAACAGATTAATGGTTGACAGGGATAGGGACTGGAGGGGGTATGGGATATGGGTGACTATAAAGGAATAACACAAGGAATTATTTGTGCTGATGGAACAGTTCTGTATCTTGATTGTGGTGTTTATTACATGAATCTATATCTGTGCTAAAACCATATAGACCTACACACACCCACAAATGAATGCATGTAAAATTTGGTGAAACCAAATAAGGTCTATAGTCTAGTTAGCAGTATTCTACCATTGTCAATATGTTGGTTTTGAAGATGTACAATTATTATGTGTAAGATCTTACCACTGGAGGAAACCGGGTGAAGGGCACATGGGACTCCCTGTACTATTTTTGCAACTTCCTGTTAATCTATAATTATTGCAAAATAAAAAGTTGTAAGTATTAAATAAGGAACTAAGAGGTATGGTATGTATCTTGTGAAATAAGTGATAAAATCTGAGGGGAATAAAATGATTTGAATATTTTTACAGGCCAACCTTCTGTACATGTCCCTTCTAAGCTGTTTACATTGACAGAGTTATGGCAATTTGAAATTCTTTTTCTAACCTGATAATTCGAGTTGTAATCTGTAAAACAGGAATGTGGGGAGAGGAGGCAGGTACATGGAAGTGTCAAAGTACCTGGTGGCTGAGGAAGCAGGGCTGGGATTACTGCATGAGGGCCTTGGTGGGGAACATCTAGTGAAAGCTGTGTTGTGCAGCCAGCAATCAGGTACATTAAACAAGTAAGTCAACTGATGGAGCAAATAAGTAAATGTTTTGAGGAAAGTGGAGACTAGGTTTGTCAGTGTCAGAGAAATGACTTATAAACATGAAAAGGGGAGGAGCTTCAAGATGGCGGAAGAGTAAGACGCAGAGATCACCTTCCTCCCCTCAAATACATCAGAAATACACCTACATGTGGAACACCCCCTACAGAACATCTACTGAATGCTGGCAGAAGAACTCAGACCTCCCAAAAGGCAAGAAACTCCCCACGTACCTGGGTAGGGCAAAAGAAAAAAGGAAAAACAGAGACAAAAGAATAGGGACAGGACCTGCACCAGTGGGAGGGAGCTGTGAAGGAGGAAAGGTTTCCACACACTAGGAAGGCCCTTCACAGGTAGAAACTGCGGGTGGCGGAGGGGCGGGGAGCTTTGGAGCCACAGAGGAGAGCGCAGCCACAGGGGTGCGGAGGGCAAAGCAGAGAGATTCCCGCACAGAGGATCGGGGCCGACCAGCACTTACCAGCCCGAGAGGCTTGTCTGCTCACCCGCTGGGGTGGGGCGGGGCTGGGAGCTGAGGCTCGGGATTTGGAGGTCGGATCCCAGGGAGAGGACTGGGGTTGGCGGCGTTAACACAGCCTGAAGGGGCTTGTGCACCACAGCTGGCCAGGAAGGAGTCCGGGAAAAAGTCTGGAACTGCCGAAGAGGCCATTGTTTTGGGGTGTGGGAGGAGAGGGGATTCAGAACACCGCCTAAATGAGCCCAAGACGGGCGCGAGCCACGGCGATCAGCACAGACCCCAGAGACGGGCACGAGACGCTAAGGCTGCTGCTGCCGCCACCAAAAAGCCTGTGTGCAAGCACAGGTCACTGTCCACACCTCCCCTCCCGGAAGCCTGTGCAGACCGCCACTGCCAGGGTCCCGGGATCCAGGGACAACTTCCCCGGGAGAGCGCACAGCGCGCCTCTGGCTGGTGCAACGTCACTCTGCCTCTGCCGCCACAGGCTCGCCCCGCATCTGTACCCCTCCCTCCTCCCGGCCTGAGTGAGCCAGAGCCCCCGAATCAGCGGCTCCTTTAACCCCGTCCTGTCTGAGCGAAGAACAGACGCCCTCAGGCGACCTACACGCAGACGCGGGGCCAAATCCAAAGCTGAGCCCCAGGAGCTGTGCGAACAAAGAAGAGAAAGGGAAACTCTCCCAGCAGCCTCAGAAGCAGCGGGTTAAAGCTCCACAATCAACTTGACGTACCCTGCATCTGTGGAATACAACGAATCATCCCAAAATTGAGGCAGTGGACTTTGGGAGCAATGATACATTTTTTCCCCTTTTTCACTTTTTGTGAGTGTGTATGTGTATGCTTCTGTGTGTGATTTTGTCTGTATAGCTTTGCTTTTAGCTTTGCTTTTACCATTTGTTCTAGGTTTCTGCCTGTCCGTTTTTTTTTTTTAAGTATAGTTTTTAGTGCTTGTTATCATTGGTAATTTGTTTTTTGGTTTGGTTGCTGTCTTCTTATTTTTCTTTCTATTTTTGAATTAAAAAATTTTTTTGAATTTTATTTTTTTATACAGCATGTTCTTATTAGTCATCAATTTTATACACATCAGTGTATACATGTCAATCCCAATCGCAAAATTCATCACACCACCATCACCCCCCTCCGTGGCTTTCTCCCCTTGGTGTCCATACGTTTGTTCTCTACATCTGTGTCTGGATTTCCACCCTGCAAACCGGTTTATCTGTACCATTTTTCTAGGTTCCACATATATGCATTAATATACGATATTTGTTTTTCTCTTTCTGATTTCCTTCACTCTGTATGACAATATCTAGATCCATCCACATCTCTACAAATGACATAATTTCGTTCCTTCTTATGGCCGAGTAATATTCCATTGTATATATGTACCACATCTTCTTTATCCATTCATCTGTTGATGGGCATTTAGGTTGCTTCCATGACCTGGCTATTGTAAATAGTGCTGCAATGAACACTGGGGTGCATGTGTCTTTTTGAATTATGGTTTTCTCTGGGTATATGCCCAGTAGTGGGATTGCTGGGTCATATGATAATTCTATTTTTAGTTTTTTAAGGAAGCTCCATACTGTTCTCCATAGTGGCTGTATCAATTTACATTCCAACCAACCGTGCACGAGGGTTCCCTTTTCTCCACACCCTCTCCAGAACTTGTTGTTTGTAGATTTTCTGATGATGCCCATTCTAACTGGTATGAGGTGATGCCTCATTGTACTTTTGATTTGCATTTCTCTAATAATTAGTGATGCTGAGCAGCTTTTCATGTGCTTCTTGGCGATCTGTATGTCTTCTTTGAAGAAATGTCTATTTAGGTCTTCTGCCCATTTTTGGTTTGGGTTGTTTGTTTTTTTTAAATATAGAGCTGCATGAGCTTTTTATATATTTTGGAGATTAATCCTTTGTCAGTTGCTTCATTTGCAAATATTTTCTCCCATTCTGAGGGTTGTCTTTTCATCTTGTTTATGGTTTCCTTTGCTCTGAAGAAGCTTTTAAGTTTCATTAGGTCCAATTTGTTTATTCTTGTTTTTATTTCCATTACTCTAAGGAGGTGGATCAAAAAATATCTTGCTGGGCTTCCCTGATGGCGCAGTGGTTGAGAGTCCACCTGCCAATGCAGGGGATACGGGTTCGTGCCCCGGTCCGGGAAGATCCCACATGCTGTGGAGCGGCTGGGCCCGTGAGCCATGGCCACTGAGCCTGTGCGTCCGGAGCCTGTGCTCCACAACGGGAGAGGCCACAACAGTGACAGGCCCATGTACCGCCAAAAAAAAAAAATCTTGCTGTGATTTATGTCAAACAGTGTTCTTCCTATGTTTTCCTCTAAGAGATTTATAGTGCCCGGTCTTACATTGAGGTCTCTAATCCATTTTGAGTTTATTTTTGTGTATGGTGTTAGGGAGTGTTCTAATTTCATTCTTTTACATGTAGCTGTCCAGTTTTCCCAGCACCACTTATTGAAAAGACTGTCTTTTCTTCATTGTATATTCTTGCCTCCTTTGTCATAGATTAGTGGACCATAGGTGCATGGGTTTCTCTCTGGGCTTTCTATCCTGTTCCATTGATCTATATTTGTTTTTGTGCCAGTACCATATTGTCTTGATTACTGTAGCTTTGTAGTATAGTCTGAAGTCAGGGAGTCTGATTCCTCCAGCTCTGTTTTTTTTCCCTTAAGACTGCTTTGGCAATTTGGGGTCTTTTGTGTTTCCATACAGATTTTAAGATTTTTTGTTCTAGTTGTGTAAAAAATGCCATTGGTAATTTGATAGGGATTGCATGAATCTGTACATTGCTTTGGGTAGTACAGTCATTTTCACAATACTGATTCTTCCAATCCAAGAACATGGTAATATCTCTCCATCTGTTGGTATCATCTTTAATTTCTTTCATCAGTGTCTTATAGTTTTCTGCATACAGGTCTTTTATCTCCCTAGGTGGGTTTATTCCTAGGTATTTTATTCTTTTTGTTGTAATGGTAAATGGGAGTGTTTCCTTAATTTCTCTTTCAGATTTTTCATCATTAATATATAGGAATGCAAGAGATTTCTTTGCATTAATTTTGTATCCTGCTACTTTACCAAATTCATTGATTAGCTCTAGTAGTTTTCTGATGGCATCTTTATTCTCTATGTATAACATGTCAGCTGCAAACAGTGATACATTTACTTCTTCTTTTCCAATTTGTATTCCTTTCTTTTCCTTCCCTGATTGCTGTGCCTAGGACTTCCAAAACTATGTTGAATAATAGTGCTGAGAGTGGACATCCTTCTCTTGTTCCTGATCTTAGAGGAAATGCTTTCAGTTTTTCACCATTGAGAATGATGTTTGCTGTAGGTTTGTCGTATATGGCCTTTATTATGTTGAAGTAGGTTCCCTCTATGCCCACTTTCTGGAGAGTTTTTATCATAAATGGGTGTTGAATTTTGTCAAAAGCTTTTTCTGCATCTATTGAGATGATCATATGGTTTTTATTCTTCAATTTGTTAATATGGTGTATCACATTGATTGATCTGCATATACTGAAGAATCCTTGCATCCCTGGGATAAACCCACTTGATCATGGTGTATGATCCTTTTGATGTGTTGTTGGATTCTGTTTGCTAGTATTTGTTGAGGATTTTTGCATCTACATTCATCAGTGTTATTGGTCTGTAATTTTCTTTTTTTGTAATATCTTTGTCTGGTTTTGGTATCAGGGTGATGGTGGCCTCATAGAATGAGTTTGGGAGTTTTCCTTTGCAATTTTTGGAAGAGTTTGAGAAGGACGGGTATTAGCTCTTCTCTAAACGTTTGATAGAGTTCACCTGTGAAGCCATCTGGTCCTGGACTTTTGTTTGTTGGAAGATTTTTAATCACAGTTTCAATTTCATTACTTGTGATTGGTCTGTTCATATTTTCTATTTCTTCCTGGTTCCATCTTGGAAGGCTATACCCTTCTAAGAATTTGTCCATTTCTTCCAGGTTGTCCATTTTATTGGTATAGAGTTGCTTGTAGTAGTCTCTTAGGATGCTTTGTATTTCTGTGGTGTCCGTTGTAACTTGTCCTTTTTCATTTCTAATTTTATTGATTTGAGTCCTCTCCTTCTTTTTCTTGATGAGTCTGGCTAACGGTTTATCAATTTTGCTTATCTCCTCAAAGAACCAGCTTTTAGTTTTATTGATCTTTGCTATTGTTTTCTTCATTTCTCTTTCATTTATTTCTGCTCTGATCTTTATGATTTCTTTCCTTCTGCTAACTTTGGGTTTTGTTTGTTCTTCTTTCTCTAGTTCCTTTAGGTGTAATGTTAGATTGTTGATTTGAGATTTTTCTTGTTTCTTGGGGTAGGCTTGTAGAGCTATAAACTTCCCTCTTAGAAATGCTTTTGCTGCATCCCATAGGTTTTGGATCATTGTGTTTTCATTGTCATTTGTCTCTAGGTATTTTTTGATTTCTTCTTTGATTTCTTCA
The DNA here is from genome assembly GCF_964165515.1 of Mesoplodon bidens. Classification (NCBI taxonomy): domain Eukaryota; kingdom Metazoa; phylum Chordata; class Mammalia; order Artiodactyla; family Ziphiidae; genus Mesoplodon; species Mesoplodon bidens. The sequence goes on along the minus strand of NW_027672558.1, from coordinate 774,986 downwards.
GTGATCTCTTGGTTATTTAGTAACATATTGTTTAGCCTCCATGTGCTTCGGTTTTTTACGTTTTTACCCTTTAATTGATTTCTAATCTCATAGCATTGTGGTAGAAAAGATGCTTAATATGATTCCAACTTTCTTAAATTTAAGGAGGCTTGATTTGTGACCCAATCTATCCTGGAGAATGTTCCATGAGCACTTGAGAAGAAAGTGTAATCTGCTGTTTTTGGATGGAATGTCCTATAAATATCAATCAAATCTATCTGGTCTATCATGTCATTTAAAGCTTCTGTTTCCTTATTAATTTTCTGTTTGGATGCCCTGTCTATTGGTGTAAATGAGGTGTTAAAGTCCCCCAGTATTATTGTGTTACTGTCGATTTCCTCTTTTAGCGCCGTTAGCAGTTGCCTTATGTATTGAGGTGCTCCTATGTTGGGTGTATATATATTTATAATTGTTATAGCTTCCTCTTGGATTGATCCCTTGATTATTACATAGTGTCCTTCCTTGTGTCTTGTAACATTCTTTATTTTAAAGTCCATTTTATCTGATATGTGTATAGCTACTCCAGCTTTCTTTTGATTTCCATTTGCATGGAATATCTTTTTCTATTCCCTCACTTTCAGTCTGTATTTATCCCTAGGTCTGAAGTGGGTCTCTTGTAGACAGCATATATATGGGCCTTGTTTTTGTATCCATTCAGCAAGCCTGTGTCTTTTGGTTGGAGCTTTTAATCCATTCATGTTTAAGGTACTTATTGATATGTATGTTCCTATTACCATTTTCATAATGTTATGGGTTTGTTTTTGTAGGTCCTTTTCTTTTTTGTTTCCCACTTAGAGAAATTCCTTTAGCATTTGTTGTAGAGCTGGTTTGGTGGTGCTGAATTCTCTTAGCTTTTGCTTGTCTGTAAAGGTTTTGATTTCTCCATCGAATCTGAATGAGATCCTTGCTGTGTAGAGTAATCTTGGTTGTAGGTTCTTCCCTTTCATCACTTTAAGTATATCATGCCACTCCCTTCTGGTCTGTAGAGTTTCTGCTGATAAATCAGCTGTTAACCTTATGGGATTCCCTTGTATGTTAATTGTCGCTTTTCCCTTGCTGCTTTCAATAATTTTTCTTTGTCTTTAATTTTTGCCAATTTCATTACTATGTGTCTTGGCATGTTTCTCCTTGGGCTTATCCTGTATGGACTCTCTGTGCTTCCTGGACTTGTGTGGCTATTTCCTTTCCCATGTTAGGGAAGTTTTCAACTATAATCTCTTCAAATATTTTCCCGGGTTCTTTCTCTCTCTCTTCTCCTTCTGGGACCCCTATAATGCGAATGTTGTTGCGTTTAATGTTGTCCCAGAGGTCTCTTAGGCTGTCTTCATTTCTTTTCATTCTTTTTTCTTTCATCTGTTCCGCAGCAGTGAATTCCACCATTCTGTCTTCCAGGTCACTTATCCGTTCTTCTGCCTCAGTTATTCTGCTATTGATTCCTTCTAGTGTAGTTTTCATTTCAGTTACTGTATTGTTCATCTCTGTTTCTTTGTTCTTTAATTCTTCTAGATCTTTGTTAAACACTTCTTGCATCTTCTCAATCTTTGCCTCCATTCTCTTTCCGAGGTCCTGGATCATCTTCACTATCATTATTCTGAATTCTTTTTCTGGAAGATTGCCTATCTCCATTTCATTCAGTTGTTTTCTGTGGTTTTATCTTGTTCCTTCATCTGGTACATAGTCCTCTGCCTTTTCATCTTGTCTCTCTTTCTGTGAATGTGGTTTTTGTCCCACAGGCTGCAGGATTATAGTTCTTCTTGCTTCTGCTGTCTGCCTTCTGGTTGATGAGGCTATCTAAGAGGCTTGTGGAAGTTTCCTGATGGGAGGGACTGATGGTGGGTAGAGCTGGGTGTTGCTCTTGTGGGCAGACCTCAGTAAAACTTTAGTCCACTTGTCCGCTGGTGTGTGGTTGTTTGGCCTGAGGCGACCCAGCACTGAAGCCTACAGGCTCTTTGGTGGGGCTAATGGTGACCTCTGGGTGGGCTCACGCCAAGGAATACTTCGCAGAACTTCTGCTGCCAGTGTCCTTGTCCCTTGGTGAGCCACAGCTGCCCCCCGCCTCTGCAGGAGACCCTCCAACACTAGCAGATAGGTCTGGTCAGTCTCCTATGGGGTCACTGCTCCTTCCCCCAGGTCCTGATGCACACACTACTTTGTGTGTGCCCTCCAGGAGTGGATATCTGTTTCCCCCAGTCCTGAAAAGTCCTGCAATCAAATCCCGCTAGGCTTCAAAGTCTGATTCTCTAGGAATTCCTCCTCCCATTGCCAGACCCCCAGGTTGGGATGCCTGACGTGTGGCTCAGAACCTTCACTCCACCAGGTGGACTTCTGTGGTATAAGTGTTCTCCAGTTTGTGAGTCACCCACTTAGCAGTTATGAGATTTGATTTTATTATGATAGCGCCCCTCCTACCATCTTATTGTGGCTTCTCCTTTGTCTCTGCATGTGGAGTATCTTTCTGGGTGAGTTTTGGTGTCTTCCAGTCGATGACAGTTCAGCAGTTAGCTGTGATTCCGGTGTTCTCAAAAGAGGGAGTGAGACAAAGAAAGAAAACTACACCAATATCACTGATGAACATAGATGCAAAAATCCTCAACAAAATACTAGCAAACAGAATCCAACAGCACATTAGAAGGATCATACACCATGATCAAGTGGGGTTTATTCCAGGAATGCAAGGATTCTTCAATATATGCAAATCAATCAACGTGATACACCATATTAACAAATTGAAGGAGAAAAACCATATGATCATCTCAATAGATGCAGAGAAAGCTTTCAGCAAAATTCAGCACCCATTAATGATAAAAACCCTGCAGAAAGTAGGCATAGAGGGAACTTTCCTCAACATAATAAAGGCCATATATGACAAACCCACAGCCAACATCGTACTCAATGGTGAAAAACTGAAATCATTTCCACTAAGATAAGGAATAAGACATGGTTGCCCACCCTCACCACTCTTATTCAACATAGTTTTGGAAGTCTTAGCCACAGCAATCAGAGAAGAAAAGGAAATAAAAGGAATCCAAATCGGAAAAGAAGAAGTAAAGCTGTCACTGTTTGCAGATGACATGATACTACACATAGATAATCCTAAAGATGGTACCAGAAAACTACTAGAGCTAATCAATGAATTTGGTAAAGTAGCAGGATACAAAATTAATGCACAGAAATCTCTGGCATTCCTATACACTAATGATGAAAAATCTGAAAGTGAAATTAAGATAACACTCCCATTTACCATTGCAACAAAAAAAAATAAAATATCTAGGAATAAACCTACCTAAGGAGACAAAAGACCTGTATGCAGAAAATTATAAGACACTGATGAAAGAAATTAAAGATGATACAAATAGATGGAGAGAAATACCATGTTCTTGGATTGGAAGAATCAACATTGTGAAAATGACTCTACTACCCAAAGCAATCTACAGATTCAATGCAATCCCTATCAAACTACCACTGGCATTTTTCACAGAACTAGAACAAAAAATTTCACAATTTGTATGGAAACACAAAAGACCCTGAATAGCCAAAGCAATCTTGAGAACGAAAAATGGAGCTGGAGGAATCAGGCTCCCTGACTTCAGACTATACTACAAAGCTACAGTAATCAAGACAGTATGGTACTGGCACAAAAACAGAAATATAGATCAATGGAACAGGATAGAAAGCCCAGAGGTTAACCCATGCACATTTTGTCACCTTATCTTTGATAAAGGAGGCAAGAATATACAGTGGAGAAAAGACAGACTCTTCAATAAGTGGTGCTGGGAAAACTGGACAGCTACATGTAAAAGAATGAAATTAGAACACTCCCTAACACCATACACAAAAATAAACTCAAAATGGATTAAAGACCTAAATGTAAGGCCAGACACTATCAAACTCTTAGAGGAAAACCTAGGCAGAACACTCTATGACATACATCACCACAAGATCCTTTTTGACCCACCTCCTAGAGAAATGGAAATAAAAACAAAAATCAACAAATGGGACCTAATGAAACTTAAAAGCTTTTGCACAGCAAAGGAAACCATAAACAAGACCAAAAGACAACCCTCAGAATGGGAGAAAATATTTGCAAATGAAGCAACTGACAAAGGATTAATCCCCAAAATACAAGCAGCTCATGCAACTTAATAAAAAAACAAACAACGCAATCCAAAAATGGGCAGAAGACCTAAATAGAGATTTCTCCAAAGAAGATATACAGATTGCCAACGAACACATGAAAGAATGCTCAAGGGCTTCCCTGGTGGTGCAGTGGTTGGGAGTCCGCCTGCCGATGCAGGGGACGCAGGTTTGTGCCCCGGTCCAGGAAGATCCCACATGTCACGGAGTGGCTGGGCCCGTGAGCCATGGCTGCTGGGCCTGCGTGTCCGGAGCCTGTGCTCCATGTTGGGAGAGGCCACAGCAGTGAGAGGCCCACATACAGCAAAAAAAAAAAAGAATCCTCAACATCATTAATCATTAGAGAAATGCAAATCAAAACTACAATGCAATATCATCTCACACTGGTCAGAATGGCATCATCAAAAAATCTAGAAACAATAAATGCTGAAGAGGGTGTAGAGAAAAGGCAACACTCTTGCACTGTTGGTGGGAATGTAAATTGATACAGCCACTATGGAGAACAGTATGGAGGTTCCTTAAAAAACTAAAAATAGAACTACCACACGACCCAGCAATCCCACTACTGGGCATATACCCTGAGAAAACCATAATTGAAAAAGAGTAATGTACCAAAATGTTCATTGCAGCTCTATTTACAATAGCTAGGACATGGAAGCAACCTAAATGTCCATAATCAGATGAATGGATAAAGAAGATGTGGCACATATATACAATGGACTATTACTCAGCCATGAAAAGGAACGAAGCTGAGTTATTTGTAGTGAGGTGGATGGACCCAGAGTCTGTCATACAGAGTGAAGTAAGTCAGAAAGAGAAAAACAAATACCGTATGCTAACACATATATATGGAATCTAAGGGGAAAAAAAACGTCATGAAGAACCTAGGGGTAAGACTGGAATAAAGACACAGATCTACTAGCGAATGGACTTGAGGATATGGGGAGGGGGAAGGGTAAGCTGTGACAAAATGAGAGAGTGGCATGGACATATATACATTACCAAACATAAAATAGCTACCTAGTGGGAAGCAGCCACATAGCACAGGGAGATCAGCTCTGTACTTTGTGACCACCTAGAGGGGTGGGATATGGAGGGTGGGAGGGAGGGAGATGCAAGAGGGAAGAGATATGGGAACATATGTATATGTATAACTGATTCACTTTGTTATAAAGCAGAAACTAACACACCATTGTAAAGCAATTATACTCCAATAAAGATGTTAAAACAAGCAAACAAACATATAAATCACCCTAAAAAAAACAGGGAGTGACAGCATATCCTTCTACTCTGCCATCTTGAACCTATCTCAGCTGTATTTCTATATACTAACGAACTATCTGAAAAAGAAATTAAGAAAACATTCACATATACAATAGCATCAAAAAATATTTAGGAATATATTTAGCCAAGGAGATGAAAGATCTTGTACACTGAAAACTATAAGATATTGATGAAAGAATTTGAAGAAGACACAAATAATTGGAAACATATCCTGTATTCAATAGGAATTCCCTGGTGGTCCAGTGGACAGGACTCTGCACTTTCACTGCTGAGGGCCTGGGTTCAATCCCTGATGGGGGAACTAAGATCATGCAAGCCAAGTTGTGTGGCCAAAAAAAGAATTATATCATACCCTGTGTTCATGGATTGGAAGAATGAATGTTGTTAAAATGATCATAATACCTAAAGTGATGTACAGATTTAATTCAATCCCCATCAAAATTCCAATGGCATTTTTCACAGAAATAGAAGAAAACAATCCCAAAAGTCATATGGAACCACAAAAGACCCCAAATGGCCAAAGTAATCCTGAGCAAGAACAATGCTAGGGGCTTCCTGATTTCAAATGATATTACAAATCTACAGTAATCAAAACACTGTGGCAGTGGCATAAAAACAGACACACAGACCAATGGAGTAGAATAGAGTACAGGAATAAACCCACACACACACAGTCAGCTAATATTTGACAAGGGAGCCAAGAATGCACAATGGGGAAAGGATAGTCTTTTCCACAGGTGGTGTTGAGAAAACTAGATATCCACATGCAAATGAATGAAACTGGACCACTGTCTTACACCATACACAAAAATAAACTCAAATGAATTAAATACTTAAATGTAAAACCTGAAAGCATAAAACTCCTAGAATTAAACCTAGGTGGATGCTCCTTGACATCCATCTGGGCAATGACTTTTTGGATTTGACACCAAAAGGAAAAGCAACAATAGCAAAAATAAACAAGTGGGACTACATCAAACTAAAAAGCTATACAGCAATGGGAATCATCACCAAAATGAAAAGTCAACCCACAGAATGTGAGAAGGTATTTGTATACCATATATCTGCTAAGAGGTTAGTACCCCAAATATACAAGGAACTTATACATCAATAGCAAAAAACCCCCACAAACAATCTAATTTAAGAATAGGCCTGAGACCTGAATAAACATTTTTCCAAAGAAGATATACATATGACCTACAGGCACATAAAGAGATGCTCAGCATTGCGAATCATCAAGGAAATGCAAATCAAAACCACAATAAGGTTATCACCTCACGCCTGTCAGGATGGCTATTATCAAAAAGACAACAAATAACAAGTGTCAGTAAGGATGTGGACAAAAGGGCACCCTCGTGCAGTGTTGATGGGAATATAAACTGGTACAGCCATTATGTAAAAAAGTATGAAGTTTCTTCAAAAAATTAAAAATAGAACTACCATACAATCCAGCAATCCAACTTTTGGGTATATACCCGTAGAAATGAAGTCAGGATCTCAAAGATATATGCATTCCCATGTTTATTGCAGCAATATTCACAACAGTCAAGATATGGAAACAATCTAAATTCCATTGACAGATGAACAAAGAAAATGCGTGTGTATATATGTATATATTTTATATATATATAAAATGCAGCCATTAAAAAGAAGGAAATTGTGCCATTTATGACAATATGGATATACCTCAAGGATATTATGCTAACTAAGTGAAATAAGCCAAGCACAGAAGGACAAATAATGTATGATTTCACTTATATGTGAAATCTGAAAATGTTGAACTTATTTAACCAGAAAGTAGAATGATGTTTGCCAGGGTGCTGGGGGGTGGGGAAAATGGGGAGAAGTTGGTCAAAGGGTACAAATTTTCAGTTATAAGATGAATTCATTTAAAAAAAAGATGAATGAGTTCTAGTGATCTAATATACAGCATGGTGACCACAATTAATAATACTGTATACTTGAAATTTGCTAAAATAATAGATCTCAAGTGTTCTAAGCACAGAAAATATTTTAAGTATGGAGGTGATGGATGTGTTGACTGTGGTGATCATTTCACAATGTATACATATATTAAATCCTCATCTTGTACACCTTAAAAGAAAACATCATGTTGGGACTTCTCTGGTGGCGCAGTGGTTAAGAATCCACCTGCTAATGCAGGGGACATGGGCTTGAGCCCTGGTCCGGGAAGATCCCACATGCCGCAGAGCAACTAAGCCCGTGTGCCACAACTACTGAAGCCCGAGTGCCCTAGAGCCCGCTCGCTGCAACTACTGAGTCTGCATACTGCAACTACTGAAGCCCACGTGCCTAGAGCCTGTGCTCCGCAACAAGAGAAGCCACCGCAATGAGAAGCCAGCACACTGCAACGAAGAGTAGCCCCCGCTCGCCACAACTAGAGAAAGCCCATGTGCAGCAACGAAGACCCAACGCAGCCAAAAATAAATAAAAATTTAAAATAATAATAAATAAAAACGTGTCTTAAAAAAAGAAAACATCATGTTGTACAACCTAAATATATATAATTTTTATTTGTTAATCATACCTCAGTGAAGCTGAAGAACAAGATAAACTCAATTAAAAAATTAGCAAAGGATCAGAATAGACATTTCTCCAAAGGAGATACACAAATTGCCAATAAGTACATGAAAAAATTCTTCTAAGTCATTAGTCATCAGGGAAATGTAAATGAAAACCACAAAGAGATACCACTTCCAACTCACTCAGATGGCTATAATCAAACAAATGGAAAACAAATATTGGCAAGGATGTGGAAAAATTGGTACCCTCATACACTGCTGGTGGGGTTGTAAAATGGTTCAGCCACTATGGAAAATAGTTTAGCAGTTCCTTACAAAGTTCAACACAGAATTTCCATATGAACATGCAATTCCATGCTTAGGTATATACCTAAAAGAAGTGAAAGCAGGTATTGAAAGAAATACTTGCATGTGAAGCAGTATTCACAATAGTTCAAAAAGGGAAAGAGCCCACGTGTTCATGAATGAATGAATAAACTGTAGTATATCCATACAATGGAATATTATTTGGCCATAAAAAGAAATGAAGTACTGATTCATGCTACAACATGAATGAAGCTGGCATATATTATGCTGAGTGAAGGAGCCCAGTCCCAAAGGTCCACATATTGACTGAGTCCTTTTTTTTTTTTTTTTTTTGCGGTACGTGGGCCTCTCACTGTTGTGGCCTCTCCCGTTGTGGAGCACAGGCTCCAGACGCGCAGGCTCAGCGGCCATGGCTCACGGGCCCAGCCGCTCCACGGCATGTGGGATCCTCCCAGACCGGGGCACGAACCCGTGTCCCCTGCATCGGCAGGCGGACTCTCAACCACTGCGCCACCAGGGAAGCCCGACTGAGTCCTTTTATATGAAATGTTCAGAATAGGAAAATCTTCAGAGACATAAAGTAGAATAGTGATTGACTAGGGATGGGAGGTTTAGGTGGAAATGAAGAGTGATGGCTAACGAGTGTGGGGTTTCTTTTTAAGGTGGTGAAAATGTAAATTGATCTTGGTGCTGGTCATACAACTCTGAATATACTAAAAACTACCAACTTGTAGACTAAATGGGTGAATGGAATGATATGTGAATTAAATACCAACAAAACTACCTCAGAGAACATGCTTTGAAAGTACAGAAGTGATATCAAAGTAATGTATGTGCCTTTCTAAACCAACTTCAACGTTCTTTAAAGTAATACATAAAAATACAGCACTCAGTGAATTAAGAATATTTGACATCTATATAAAATTATACAGGAAGGAGCAGAAAAATGTTACTGATACCAAAGAGAAAAATAAGTCAATAGAAACAGAGCCAGAAGGAATTGGTTGATAAGCATATATTCTTGATAGTTATTATGATATCCTCAAGGGTTTAAAGGAAAATGTGAACATAATGAGGAGAGCATTGAAAGATAAAAAAAGTCAAATGGAAATTCTCGAGATGAAAAATACCTTATTGGAAATGCAAACTGTCCTAAATGGGATTAAGAGAAGATACTCTGCAAAAGAAAAGATCAGTGAACTTGATGACATAGCAAAAGAAAGTCTGCAACGTAAAGTGCAGGGGGGAAAAAGGCTGTTAAAAATGCAAATGAGCGGAGTCTCAGTCACTGGTGATACAATATCAATAACTGTAATACACATGTAATGGAACACTGCATGGAAGAGTAGAAAAATATGCGGTTTTCAAGGGTACACAGAAGATTTACCTTTTAGAGCATATATTCTGTTCTATAAAATGAATCTCAACAAAATTTAAAAGATTTAAATAATAAGAAACATGTTCTTTGACAACAACAAAAGCAGTACTTAACCCTAAAGTCCTATATTATAAAAGAAGAATCTTAAATAAGTTAAGCTGATGTCCTTAAGAAACCAGAAAGTGAAGAGCAAAATAAACTGCAAGCAAGTAGAAGCAATGGAATAATATAGATACAAGCAGAAATCAGTGACATAGAAAAGAGAATATAGAGAAAATCAGTGAAAGCAAAAGGTGGTTCTTTGAGAGGATCAATAAAATTGATAACTGTCTAGCCAGATATACCAAGAAAAAGAGAGAGAGAGAGGGAAGACATACATTAACAGTACCAGGAAAGAGAGAAGCAACGTCACTATAGATTCCAGGGATAAAAGGAATAGTATGAACAAGTCTATGGACTTCGGTATGTGATGCTGGGTGAAGGGCTGCAGGACATGGACTCGGGCAGGATATAGTTCCCATCACACGTGACCAAAGCCTTCCTAAGGAGGCCACGTCAAGGATTTCCAAAGCACTACCACAGGACTGCTTGACTTCCCAAGACCTGAAGATCTTGACATCTTTCACCTGGAGTCCCCAACATGTCCCTCTTTCTCATGATATTCATTCAATAGTGGTTATTTTCTTACTGAGCGTCTACCACGCCAAGGGTCTGCGTTAGCGCCCCGCCCCCCAGATGCTCCGTTCCACGTGGAATCCTGTCCCCTGAACCCGCTTCTCTGGCCCTGGCGCCTTGTGACATCACGTCTCACCTTATAATTATGCAGGCCTGCGTCAGACAGCACGGGGACAGAGTTGCCTGGCGAACGCCACCTGCGGGGCCAGGGCTTTCTTCCATTTCCTCAGGCGCCCCTTTCGTCGGCCGCGGTGCGGGTCCCGGATCAGCCCGCTGGTCCAGAAGAGGAGGGACCAGCCTTCATGGCCATTACCCTCGTAGCCGGCGGCTGGCGACGCACGCATGGGGTCGTCCGCATCCAAGGCTGCCCTCAGAGCGACCACCGACGAGCCCTCTGAGCCCGGGCCGAAACACCTGGCGAGTGAGTAGGCCCCGCTAGGGCGCCATCTCCGCGCCTCTAAGGGCGGCGGTGCGTGGCCTCCCAGCCCCTCCCCCACCACACCCCCCGCAGTGCACTTCGCGGGGGGCGGGGGGCCTTTGATTGAGTCTGGAACACAACCACTGGCCTCTTTAACTCCAAGCATCTAACTGTTTACGAGTTCCTCATGTACCTTAGGACATAACAGGCAGTGGAGTAACAACCCAGACTTCTGAGAAGAGTCTCGTTCTTAACGTTGGCTGTTGCCCGAAGACGCCCCAGCACACAGTGACTTCACAATATGTGCTGTTGGCAATATACATAAATCCTACTGCCTTTGAAACCTTTGTAGCCGACTCAACCTTTTGATCACCTCTTGATTTTCGTATTTGGCTTTCATTGACTTAATATGCATTTGTCTTCTAAAGTTTTATCTTATCATCATGATAATGGGCATGTATTACAGCTACTAACAGTTCACCAAGTAGATTAATTTCCTTTACATATATATTTAAAGTTTCCTGAACATTATTCTCAACAGGCCCCATATTTGATTCTGGGGCAATGTATGGAATCTAGCCCTGGATTAGGATGTAACATGTGCCAGAATTGACTTCTCAAGACCTGAAGGATGAGCAATAATTATCGATGTGAATGATGCATGGAAGCAAACAGGGGCACTTGAATCAGTACCAGGATAGCTGAAAGATTCAGTCCAAAGGCTGAAATCGTGCAAAAGCAGAAATAAAAAACTTGCAGAGGAAACTTCACAGGAAGAGGAATGAAGCAGACCTAGAGATTTAAAAAGTAGCAGAGAACCTCATTCTTCATAACCTTAAACATGGCACAGCAACTGGATACGATACAACTGGATACATAATAGGCATTGACGCTGAGTACATACATTTGTTGAATAAGTGAATCTGACTTGACAGGGTCAGCCTGTTGCTCTAATCCACTAGCATATTTATTAAGCATCCTCCTCAGTACCTATCCTACATATATGCATATGAAGATGCTGAGTAATGAATAAGTGCTAGGGATGAAGTTGTTTTATAATTATAGTTTATAGATGGTTTGGAAAGCAAGGAGGATATTTCAACTGATAAACAGCAGGGAATCATTGCATATTCTTCAATAGGAAAAAAGGAACAATGAAACTTAGGTTTTGAGGGGCTGTATAAAGTGAATTGATTAATGGTTATAAACTTGAGGCAGGAAATCAGAAGCTGTTGCAATAAACCAGGTACAAGGTACAAGGCTATGAGGAAGTGGTCTCAAGAAGAAAAAGCAATAAGGAATTGAAAGATGCAAACCAGGGCTTCTCTGGTGGCGCAGTGGTTGAGGGTCCACCTGCCGATGCAGGGGACACGGGTTCGTGCCCCGGTCTGGGAAGATCCCACATACCGTGGAGCGGCTAGGCCCGTGAGCTATGGCCGCTGAGCCTGCACGTCCGGAGCCTGTGCTCCGCAATGGGAGAGGCCACAACAGTGAGAGGCCTGCATACCACAAAAAAAAAAAAGAAAGGAAAAAGATGCAAACCAAAGGGTAAGACATTGGGAGACACCACAAGGAAAGCTCCTGACTGAATCTTCATAGACTGACACTTTTCTTGAGAGAGGCAGAATGACATGATGGTTAGTACCTTGGTTTTCAGGGTCAAACAAACCTGATTTCAAATCCCAGCCCTTCCACTTAACTACCTGTATGATCTTGGGCATATTAGTTACCTTCTTGAGTCTTATTCATTCATTTAAGAAGTAGTTACCATAATTTGTTATGTGCCAGCTACTGTGCTGGGTCTTGGGGAGACAGTGGTGACCAAAATGGACACAGTCCCAACCCTCATCAAGTATACAGAACAATAGGATAGATGGGCATTAAATATCATGTAACATGTCAGTACAAATTGTAGTACTCGTAATGAAGAAAATGTTTTGGATTATTCCCTTAGTCACTTCTCTGAGATTTGATTGCATCTGTATTTAAGTTAAAGTTACCAATTTTGGTTTTGAAAGTTATTTCTCAGTCTATATTTTAATGCTTGTCACTGTCTCTAATTTAGATCTAATCCAGTACATAAATGGAACAAATAGGAGTGTTGAACATCTGGCTGATATTCTTTCTGAGAAAACTGGGAGCAGCAGCTGGGTGGTGGTGTTCAAAGCCCTGATTACTGTGCATCACCTTATGGTGCATGGAAATGAGGTGAGCATGGCATCTATTCAAAGGGTAGTCATTTCCTTACTTTTATTACAAAGGACTGTCAGTACACAGTTGCTGAATATGCTTAGTTTGTCAAGGGCTTACTACATTTTTTTAAAATGGAGAATACTGATGCTCTCTTTTATTTTAAAGATGGTTATCGGTTTTTATCCTACCTCTTGCTTTTGCTTTCATTAGTGACAAGTGGGGGAAGTACGTAGTGGTAGATATTAAAAAACAAATTTTCCATTTTTACTTATGAATATATCTTTGCAATCAGCATTTAAAGTATATTATTTTAACCACTGGATAATAAAGTGGATAATAGAGTGGCTATTTCTCTCAATTCTTTAGATGATTTAGACCAAAACAAGAGAAAACCCTCAAAAATGTATTGCTGCATAACTACTTTACTTTACCAGGTAAAGTAAAGCAGAGTTATTACAGCATCACCTCAAGAGCTCTCCCCACACACACTCTTTGTGTTTTACAGAACAACTGAAATGTTCTACAACATTAAATTACTTATTATTTTCTACTTTAAATTAACTTTTGTCTCAGTAAGCTTTGCATTAAAAATAAGATTTAGAAATTGATTGCGTTTTGAAACTTATTAAGAAGCAACAGTAATTACACAGTATGGTATTGGTAAGAATAAACATATATATATAAAGGGAATGTAATAGATCAGAAGTAGAACTGTACTTATATGAGAGCTTGCTGGCACTAAAAACGTGGGGGAAAGTATGCAATTTAAAATAAAGCCTTTTGGTATAAATAACATCCCTATGGAAAAAATAGAATGAGATCTTTATATTACTCCATATAAAAAATAAATTCCACATGAATGAAATATCTATAAATGCAAAAATCTAAATTTTCAAATTGAAGAAAATGTAGGAGAATACACTTATGACATTTGAGTAGGGAAGACACCATAAAGTTGCAATAAGATGTTTGCAGCACATATACTACAGACAAAAGATTGATATTCGGACTACATTATCAGTAAGAAAAAAGCAGTACACTGGAATAATGAGCAAAAGAAATGAACAGACAGTACATAGAAAAGGAAACCAGAGTGGCTGATAACCATCTGAAAACATACTCAGATAAGCACAATTTAAAATATGTGACAGGGCTTCCCTGGTGGCACAGTGGTTAAGAATCCGCCTGCCAATGCAGGGAACACGGGCTTGAGCCCTGGTCCGGGAAGATCCCACATGCCCCAGAGCAACTAAGCCCGTGCGCCACAACTACTGAGTCCATGCACCACAACTGCTGAAGCTCACGTGCCTAGAGCCCGTGCTCCGCAACAAGAGAAGCCACTGCAATGAGAAGCCTGCGCACCGCAGCAAAGAGTATCCCCCGCTCGCCACGACTAGAGGAAGCCTGCGCATAGCAACAGAGACCCAACACAGCCAAAAATAAATAAAATAAAATAAATAAATTTATAAAATAAAACAAAATGCGTGACAATATCAAGAGCTGGGACCCTGAGGAAATGGGAACTCGCATACCCTGTGGATGCCATCCATACATTACCATATCAGGAATGAGAGAAGTAACATCACAACAGATTCCACAGATAGTAAGAGGATGATAAAGGAATACTATGAACAACTCTGTGGACTTCTGTATCTGATGCTGGGTGAAGGGTTGGAGAGGAGTGCCTTGACACATGTTTAATAAAATTGAAAATGCCCAGTGACCCAGCAAATACACTTCTCATAGCATGTTTATAATAATTAAAAGTTGGAAATCACCTGAATTTCCAGCAGTGGGCAACAGATAACTAAAATGAAGTGTGTTTATACAATGAAATACTAATAAGATGTATACCAGCAAGGCTAGATCTCAAAAACAACGCTAGTAGAGTCCAATATCATTTATATAAAATTTTAAAATTCACAGTTAATATTTGTCCACAGAACAAATATATATGAAACTATAAAGAAAATAGGCTGTAAAGGTAACACATTAAAATTATGATAATGGTTACTTCCAGGTAGGAGAAGGAAATTGAACTTGGGGATGGGGCGAAGGGCACTTTTAACTTTACCTGTAAGACTTTATTCCCCTTATTTTAAAAATAGACTTGAAGTAGATATGTCCAAAAGTTAGCAGTTGTCATTTATGGATAGTGGGGTACACAGATGTACCAGATTATTGTTTTTATTTTTCTATTAATTAAATTATTAAATAATTCAACATCAATTATTAAAATAATTCTATAATTACAGTTGACCCTTGAACATCATGGGTTTGAACTGCACAGGTCACTTGTATGTGGCTTTTTTCCATAGTAAATACTACAGTACTACACTATCCGTGGTTCGTTGAATCGTGGATGTGGAATCATGGTTACAGAGGTACAGCATCTACAGAGAGCTGACTATCAATTATATGTGGATTTTCGACTGCATGGTGGGTTGGCGCCCCTAACCCCCGAGTTGTTCAAGGGTCAACTGTATTTCAAATTCCTCAAAATTCAAAAAGGGAGAAATGACTAGATAGAAAGTCATGGGTGAAAAGTGTGTATTCACATTAGCTTTAATGTTTAACCCCTCATTTATTTAGTGGGTATATAAACAGACTAGGCAGCATTGCATATCCTTAAGTTGGCTAGCCCAGGGTGTGATGGTGCTCGCCTTAATCAATGCTCCTGAAATAGATAGAAGCTGTATGATAGAATTATGTTAAGTATGCATTCACAATGATAAAATCATGAGTGAACTCTCTTTGTGAACAGAAACTAATTTTAGAATTTGGCACATTTGTTTCATAGCGATTTATCCAACATCTTGCATCTAGAAACCCTTTGTTCATTTTATACAACTTCCTGGATAAAAGTGTCATAGAAGGTAAGATGATTCTTTGATGGAAATATTTCTCTGTGGCAAGGAGGGAAATGTTTTGAAAACCATCCGTGGTTAAAAAAAATCGTTCTGAATTATGAACGATGTGATGTGGTGCACATTTTATGATGGAAAATAATTTCTAAATTCATTCATACAACACATATTTGAGTAGTTACTGAGAATAACACAATATGCAAGCTTTTACTCAGTGAGGCTTTCCTGGGTCAGTCTCCTTTCTCTGCCTGAGTTTTATTCTTTCCACTTCTCAGCAACTAACCATCTCTGTGTTTTTCTTTTCTTTTGTTTGTCTATCAATCACCATTGAGAGTGTAAGATCTATGAAGGCATGGATTTTTGTCTGTTTTGTTCACTACTGAACCTCCAGCATCTAGGACAGTGCCTGGATCATAGAAAGCACTGAACAATTGTTGAAAGAAAAAATAAATTGAATAAATTAATCAAGGCACGTTTGGAGGTTGACTAGTGAGGAGCTGAGCTTCTATCATGGCCTGTCTCTCTCCATTTTGTCTATGAAGTAGGGTCAAGGTCATTTGTTGAGTGGAAGGAGGGTGGGGGAGGGATGGTACCAATGGGATAGGGAGTGTCAGGAAAATGCTAAGAATTTACAATAGTTTCCTTGGAAATGTGAAAGGAACTAATAAAGTTCAGTTATTTCCCCTGTTCAATAATGTCACCATCAATACTACATCATGAGGTGATATCAAGACTTTGAGGAAATAAAAAATAATCTTTAACAGAAAGTTTGAGGAATGTTGTACTAGATGATTAATAAGCCATTCTAGTCTTTGTTCTTCAAAGATATTGCTGAGTTATATAGGTGAATGTAAAATGGTAAGTCTTTGCATTTATTCACATGTATGGTAAATGGTTAACATTGGTGAAACTGGAAATAATAAAAATATTTCATTTTTAGGCTATACTATGTCAACCTTCATCAGACGATATAGCAGGTACTTGAATGAAAAGTCACTCGCATATAGACTGATTGCATGTGACATCACCAAAACCAAGAGAGGGTAGGTAAATATCATTGGTTTGTAAGCAAGAAGTACTGAAATACATATGTGCTCTGATATGTAGTTTGTCAAAAACACAGCTTTATTTCAAGATGCCAATGTCACAGTGCTTCTCAAACTCAATTATTATTGCTGTTATGAATTTCTTTTATCTTTTATAGGACGGACGGTGTGATGAGAACTATGAGCACTAAGGAGCTTCTGAACACTCTTCCAGTTATTCAAACTCAGTTTGTTGCTCTTCTTAATTTTAATGTAAGAGCTTTATAAATCCTTTTGAAAAATATTGGTAAACAGCATTGTTTACCTGTAGGTGGGAGAGGGAATTTTTTTTTAAATTGTGGTGGTAATTGATTACTCTTTTATTTAATTTCCAGGCAAATCCTGACGATATAACTAATGGTATAATATATGCTGCTTTCATGCTCCTCTTTAAGGATTCTCTTCGCCTCTTTGCAGCCTATAATGAGGGGATCCTTAATCTGCTAGGTAAGCTAAAGAATAGGCATTACTTTAAAAAAAATAAACTGGTAAAAATAATTTATTTGTAAAAATCTTTTATCTCTACATTTAGACTCATATGTGTTTTAGATTCAAAATAGAAGATCCTTGCAGAGTCATACGTATTTTTAAATAATGAGACATCATATTCCTTTTTTTTGGTTAAAAATAATTGGCTAATCAGCCACAGAAGTTTTCAGTTTGTATATAAGTGCTAACTGATATTTCTGGGAAACTTATCAGGAAATCAACATGGGTTGCCATATTTATACGTTACACACTAAGTCCTACTCCACCAAGGTCAGATAATACAGTCCTGACTTTCCTAATATATAGCCTATAATATAAGTAATTGTTTTGATCATATACAAGCATATGTTTCTTAGGCTTTTCAGGAAATTTCAGTCATCATTTAGCCCTAATGAGTGATTCATTTCATAGGAACGGTTCTCCAAACTTCGTTGATGAGAATTTGAGATATTTCTTGTACTGAAGAAGTGCCTAATACATCTGTAGAGTTATAAAGGGTAGGAAACACAGCCCTTTCCATCAGAGACCATCAGAGCTTGATGTTAATCAAAAAGATTCCAGACTAGAAGTTGTAGAAATTAAACTATCTAAATTATATGTGTACACTATTAAATACCATACATATTACCAGCACCACTGTTCAGCATGCAGTAGTTCCTCTATAAAAATCTGTTGATTATACTTATATGGGCAGTGTTGTTGCTTGTTAAAGCAGAAAATAACTGGATTAAAACTGTAATTGTTTTCAACAAGTTAAAATCATATCCAGAATCAACTTAACACAGAATCATCGGAATGGAATGAAACTTGGAATTGCTACGATATTAGCTCCTTTGTTGTAATTTATTTTTCTATTTTTAGGCAAGTATTTTGACATGAGGGAGAACCAACGCAAGGAAAGTTTGGATATTTGCATCAGGTTCCTTGGAAAAATGACCAAATTCGTACAGTTCCTGAAAGTTGCAGAGGTACAGAAATCTATTTGTATACGAGGCTTTTGTGCTGTCTTCTGTATTAGTTTAGTATCCTGTATAACTATACCTCTACCCACCACCATGCCACACAAACACACAGAAATTGGTAGTTTAAACAATTTTGTAAACAGTACAGCTAGAAGCTAGAATTCGGTACTTCAAATGTACCTTCCAATGCGCTTGTGGTCAAAAACAATCTTACAAGGATTTCTGTTTGTGGCCATGAGGATAACTGATACCAAGCTTACCCTCCCACCAGAAACAACTCTAAAACCGGGCCAAAAGATACATGACATGAGTCTTTTAAGGCAGCGGATAATAGGTAGAACAGGTCTCTGATCAGTGAGAGAAGGAAATATATGAGGTGAGGCGCATGTTTGCCCCAATAGCTGATTCTGACTACTTGAAAAATTAGAACATATTTGTATGGTATCCAAAATGCAGATTAGCTCCTCCCAAAACAGCAAAGGTTCAACATCTGGTGAGTCCTTTCTTTTTTAATTTTATCCTAAGAACAAATATAAGTTTATGCTTAAGTGTGCAAGGTATATGTTAGCCTGATGTTTTTCTTGCTCAGGGTGTGTACCAGCCCAGCAAGGCATTCACGCTCTTGAAGTATTTTCTCTTTAGTGTACAAATTGGTCTCACACTTACTTTTCTTTGTTAACACTCCTGGCTGTAATGTTTTCTTTTTTCCCCTTTTTTTGTGATTTCAGCAAGTTGGAATTGACCAGAATGACATTCCATATCTTAATCAGGTCAGTATATCTCTCATCTGTGTTTAAGTGACTTTTAAATTTAATTTATTTATTTATTTTTGGCTGCGTTGGGTCTTCGTCGCTGCGCACGGGCTTTCTCTAGTTGCGGCGAGCAGGGACTACTTGACGTTGTAGTGCGTGGGCTTCTCATCGCGGTGGCTTCTCTTGTTGTGGAGCACTGGCTCTAACGTGTGGGCTTCAGTAGTTATGGTGCACAGGCTCAATAGTTGTGGCTCATGGGCTCTAGAGCACAGGCTCAGTAGTTGTGGTGCACGGGCTTAGTTGCTCCGCAGCATGTGGGATCTTCCTGGACTAGAGCTCGAACCTGTGTCACATGCATTGGCAGGCAGATTCTTAACCACTGCGCCACCAAGGAAGTCCCTAAGTGACTTTCTATTTTTATGTTGTGTTTATTATATTAATCATCATCTGAGACTCAGTCATTTTCCATATACTTACATGTGTATTCTCATTTTCCCAAGAGTAACATTTATATTTATACTTATATATACATAGGCTTGTGTCTTCTGAACAGGTCTGTAAGCTGTAGGTCTCGTAAAAGAGGGCATTCCCCACTGAGAGCTAAGTGGCAACTCATAGTATAACAACTCCAGCATGCTTTTTATTTTTTATTATTTTTTAATATTTTTATTGCAGTATAATTGCTTTACAATGGTGTGTTAGTTTCTGCTTTATAACAAAGTGAATCAGTTATACATATACATATGTTCCCATATCTCTTCCCTCTTGCGTCTCCCTCCCTCCCACCCTCCCTATCCCACCCCTCTAGGTGGTCACAAAGCACCAAGCTGATCTCCCTATGCTCTGCGACTGCTTCCCACTAGCTATCTATTTTACATTTGGTAGTGTATATATGTCCATATATACACTACCACTCTCTCACTTTGTCCCAGCTTACCCTTCCCACTCCCCGTGTCCTCAAGTCCATTCGCTAGTAGGTCTGCATCATTATTCCCGTCTTGCCCCTCGGTTCTTCATGAACTTTATTTTATTTTTTTAAGATTCTATATATATGTGTTAGCATATGGTATTTGTTTTTCTCTTTCTGACTTACTTCACTCTGGGTCCATCCACCTCACTACAAATAACTCAATTTCGTTCCTTTTTATGGCTGAGTAATATTCCATTGTATATATGTGCCACATCTTTATCCATTCATCTGTTGATGGACACTTAGGTTGTTTCCATGTCCTGGCTATTGTGAATAGAGCTGCAGTGAACATTGTGGTACATGACTCTTTTTGAATTATGGTTTTCTCAGGGTATATGCCCAGTAGTGGGATTTCTGGGTCGTATGGTAGTTCTATTTTTAGTTTTTTAAGGAACCTCCATACTGTTCTCCATAGTGGCTGTATCAATTTACATTCCCACCAACAGTGTATGAGGGTTCCCTTTTCTCCACACCCTCTCCAGCATTTATTGTTTGTAGATTTTTTGATGATGGCCATTCTGACTGGTGTGAGATGATATCTCATTGTAGTTTTGATTTGCATTTCTCTAATGATTAATGATGTGGAGCATTCTTTCATGTGTTTGTTGGCAATCTGTATATCTTCTTTGGAGAAATGTTGATTTAGGTCTTCTGCCCATTTTTGGATTGGGTTGTTTTTTTGATATTGAGCTGCATGAGCTGCTTGTAAATTTTGGAGATTAATCCTTTGTCAGTGGCTTCATTTGCAAACATTTTCTCCCATTCTGAGGGTTGCCTTTTGGTCTTGTTTATGGTTTCCTTTGCTGTGCAAAAGCTTTTAAGTTTCATTAGGTCCCATTTGTTTATTTTTGTTTTTATTTCCATTTCTCTAGGAGGTGGGAGGTGGTTCAAAAAGTATCTTGCTGTGATGTATGTCATAGAGTGTTCTGCCTATGTTTTCCTCTAAGAGTTTTATAGTGTCTGACCTTACATTTAGGTCTTTAGTCCATTTTGAGTTTATTTTTGTGTATGGTGTTAGGGAGTGCTCTAATTTCATTCTTTTACATGTAGCCGTCCAGTTTTCCCAGCATCACTTATGGAAGAGGCTGTTTTTTCTCCATTGTATCTTCTTGCCTCCTTTATCAAAGATAAGGTGATGATATGCCAGCATGCTTTTTTTTTACATCTTTATTGAAGTATAATTTCTTAACAACGGTGTGTTAGTTTCTGCTTTATAACAAATTTAATCAGTTATACATATACATATGTTCCCATATCCCCTCCCTCTTGCGTCTCCCTCCCACCCTCCCTATCCCACCCCTCCAGGCGCCAGCATGCTTTTTAAATGGACAGAACTGATTGGTGGAAACAGCAGACTATTGGGAATAATGAACTTAGGCTTGAGGCCACGTTGCCTACGTTTCAGGTGTGTAATCTCAAGCAACTCATTTCCATTCTCCGTCCCTCGTCTATGCAAATGCAGAATGGGTGTGATACTATTGTCTACCTCATAGCAGAGTTGTGAGAATCAAATGAACTGAGGCTTTTTCCTTCCCCAGTGGGTGTGATGTGAGGCAGAGGTGGCCATGCAGCAGGTGAGGATGAAACAAGAGTCTGGCAGCCTGCACTCCATCCCAGGTGTATCATAGGGCTTGAACAGCAGGGTTTGCTGGCCCAGCCCGGACCTGCTCTGGGCCCCAAACTAATATGGCAGGCCACTTTAGGTCACTTGGAATATGGGCCAAAGCAGTCTTCCTTGGTATCCAGAACCCAAAGAGGCCTACCAATAGTCATGTTTCCTTTTTTGGGATGAGATGTGCAAGATGCAACCATTTGTCTTCTGTTTTCTTTCTTTCTTTTTTTTTTTTTTTTGTCTTCTGTTTTCAATGGGATTTTCTGGTAAATCCCTGGCCACTGAAACCCTAAAAATTTTACCGTTATGGAAGGCTCCTGAATGTTTGTAGAGTTTACCTCCTATCCTCTGGAGTGCATATAACTTTCTAAGGTCTCCACTGTACTGGCACCTACCTGTTCATCTGATCCATTTAGCATGAAGATCATGAACAGAAGTGCATCAATGCAATTTATGAGGGGTGACCAGATGGTCTAGACTTCTTCTGACCATATTCTGACATATGGGTTGAGAGAGTTAACACAGCCTGGGTCAGAGTATAAATGTATAGCATTGCCCATTCCACGTGCCTGCAAACTCTTACTGATCCACACTTTAGATGGCAATGGAAAGCAGAACATTCACCAAACTGTTAGCCACATACCATGTTCCTGAGACTACATTAACCGACCTCTACCAAAGAAACTATAGTGGCTGCAGTTGGGTTACTACTTGATTGATTATGCTGTAGTATTTCACTCTCCAGGGCCTGACTGGTTTGGGGGCCATACTGGTGAATTATATGGAGATAGGGTGGGGACCATCACCCCTGCATCGTTTTTATCTTTAAGGTTGGCACTAGGGCTTCCCTGGTGGCGCAGTGGTTGGGAGTCCGCCTGCCGATGCAGGGGACACGAGTTCGTGCCCCGGTCCAGGAGGATCCCACATGCCACAGAGCGGCTAGGCCCGTGAGCCATGGCTGCTGAGCCTGCGCGTCCGGAGCCTGCGCATCCGGAGCCTGTGCTCCGCAATGATAGAGGCCACAACAGTGAGGTGCCCACGTACCACAGGAAAAAAAAAAAGATTGGCACTGATTGCTGCCATCTTCCTAGGAGGTGATCTTGTTTATTTTTACTGTTTTGACTGGATGGCAGGAAGGGGGGTGGAGTAGAGGTCTCCATATCGTCTCCAACAAGGGAGACTCAGGACTTTCACAGCCATCCCTCTGGATCTCCCCATCCCATGAGTCAGGGCTTTTACTCTTTCCCAGTGCCTGACTGTGGTGTGGCAGACCTGCCTTGGTTGGGACTGGAGGAATGGGGAGTAGTCAGGTGGGTGTGGGGAGAAGTCTGTAAGGAGAGAGAGGGTGATGCTGGAGGGAGGAAATTGAGAGGATTTGGGATCCAGAACACGGTGCATCCAGCAGTGGCCTCAGATGAGAGGGTAGAGGAGGTTGGGATGCAAATAAATCTTGGGTTTGGTGGCAGAGAAGGAGAGAGTTTCTGTCTGATGTCTTCTCAAAAATCTTTCAAGGACTGCATCTTTATTCCCATCTTGCCCCTAGGTTCTTCATGACCTTTTTTTTTAAGATTCCATATATATGTGTTAGCATACGGTATTTGTTTTTCTCTTTCTGACTTACTTCACTCTGTATGACAGACTCTAGGTCCATCCACCTCATGACAAATAACTCAGTTTCATTCCTTTTTATGGCTGAATAATATTCCATTGTATATATGTGCCACATCTTTTTATCCATTCATCTGTTGATGGACACTTAGGTTCCTTCCATGTCCCACCTATTCTAAATAGAGCTGCAGTGAACATTTTGGTACATGACTCAGGTGGCCGGGTTCGAGTACTTTCCGGGCCTCCCCATCTCCATCACAGCCCCCACTCACTCACCCTCCATGTCCTCACCTGCACCGGGGGCAGCTTCTCCAGGCTCCAGGGGCCGTCGCATTGCGCCCCTCAACTGGTGTGGCTGCCCTGGGGTGTGACCCACACCGGCCTGCTTCGTGTGAGACAGCCCTCCCCCCTTGGTGGTCGTGCCCCGGGGGCTCCTCCTCTGGCATGCCCCTCCTTGGGTATGGTAGCCCCAGGTGCCCAGGTGGTGCCCCTGCTTCTCATTCAGTGAGACTCTTGTGTTTGGTGCTGTGAGGACCTTCTACACTGCCGAGCCCAGAGCTGCAGGTGGAGATGGGGGGCACAGACTCCCCGGGTGGGTCACAGGGGAAGAGAGGTTGTTTTGCTGCCGTTCTTTGCTTCCTAAACCCGTGTGTTCTCATTCGGGCCACAGAACCATCTTTGAATCAATGCATATCCAGCACCTCGGAGGTTGGCCCTCTATCCTTATGGAGCCCTGCCTCCAAGCTGGAGCTTTAGCTGTGCCTTTAAGAGGTCATTCCATTGCTCTCTCTGTCTGGCAGCTTCTGCATGGGGTGGCATCTGATAAAGCCAGTGGATGCCATGGTCATGGGCTCACTCCAGCACCTCCTTTGCTGTACAGTGGCCCCCTGGTCTGATACGATGTCATGTGGGATCCTACATCAGTGAATCAAGCCCTGTGTGAGCCCTCAGACAGTGGTGCTGGCTGAGGCCCTGCAGGCAGGAAAGCGAACATATCCCTGAAATACATGTCTCTTCTCTTCAGAATGAAGAGCCAGCCCTTCTAGGGTGGAAGGGATCCAGTGCAATTTGCCACCGAATCGCTGGCTGGTCTCCATGATGGACAGTGCCCAGTTAGGAACTCAGCAGGGGTTTGTGTTGCTGGCAGCTTGGATTTGGGGAGGCAACACAAGTTAAATCAGCCTTAGTCAGTGGGACCCCTTGCTTTTGGGTCCATGCATTAATTCTCTCCACGCCTCCACAGCCACTTGGCTCACATCTTGCCAGCACTGAGATGGCCCATGTAGAGGCTGGCTAATGGTAGTTGTCAGCCATTTTGTCTCTGTTATTGTTTTGCACTTCTTCCACAGTAGCTATTCTCTGATGGCATTAACATATGACATGAAGGTTTTTTTATTTTGTACCCACTCACTAATATGCCTTTGCCCCAGACATCCTTGTCCTTGACCTTCCAGTCCTTTCCTTTCTAGGCCCTTGAACAGCCAGCCAACCAAGCCATGTGCTGCTGTCCATTAGTCTGTGTATATTTGAACCTTGGGCCGTTTCTCTTTCTGCTCAAAGTGAACAACCAACATTAGCCAAAATTTGGCCCATCGGGAGATTATCCTTCACCATTGTCTGTTAAATCCACCCCTGAGTGGGGCTGTAATACAACAGCGGTCAGTTTTGGGCTTGTACCTGAATACCAAGCTGACCCAACTGTACATAATCTCAGGCTTTTTCCCCTGCTAGTGACTGGTTGTCAGGGACCCCCCACATGGCTATGGGTGTGACTTGAGGTAAAGGTGGCTGTGTAGCACGAGTAGATGAGATGGGCCTCTGACAATCTGATCGTTCAGCCTGCCCGTGCACTCTGGTCCATGCAGATCCCCACGCCTGACTCTGTAAATCAGCTCCTTTTACTGGAAGAGCTTCCTTATCAGTACGGTGGCTTCTGGCCCTCAGCCTGTACATAGAGTCACTTGTCCTGGCCTTGGGCTGGCCGAGCTGCTCCTGGCACGTGGTTTCTCGGGTGTCCTGGAAACCCTGGGATGGAGTGAGCTGCAAGGCTCCCTGGGAGGGGAGGGCTGTCAGGGAGGAGAGAATTAAGTCAGTCTCATCTTTGCCTCCTCCTTGAGAGAGGTGTACGCAAAACAATGCACACTTTGAAGAGTGTTTTCAGTCCATTTGCTGCTCCATACCTCCAAGGCTGCCGAGGTCTTCCTCTGTGACTGTCAGGTGGCCAGTTTCTCTCATGCTGGCGACAATCTTTATGTGAAGCAGGAGCTGCTTAACTGTTAGGTGCAGGCTCACCATTTTCAGGCTCTGCCAAACCCTCGTGTCTTCTGAAGGGGCATCTCCCTCGTTTCCTTGGCTGACCCTTCCTCCTTGATTTCGACACTATCTAGGGCTCACAGAGCCTCCTTCTGCAGGTGGCTGTCTGGTGTGTCTGCCTGTGTCTACCCCTCTTCTTTCCACCATCGCCTGCCGTTCGTGTTGAGTGCGGCTCCCGGAAACTCGCGTAGCAGCGTCTGCTCTGTCTGCCATTCGATGCACTTTTATTTTTCACCAGAGCCGTTCAAACCTACGTCTCTGGGCCACACCCCTCATCAGAGTTCCAGGGGCACAAACTCGGGGACCTACCAGATGGTTCCACCCTGCTGGGTACCAGCTTCGCCTTAGCATAGCCGCGGTTTTGGTGGGCGGAGGGCCACCGTGTGCCTCCCGAAAGAGCTCTGACAGCCTCACGCCTACCCTTTCGCTGGGAAGCACCGTTTTGGGGCCTTTTAAGTTTTCGGTTGTACTGAGCGGGGTTCTGCTAATCACGGGTGACAGTATTGCCACAAATTTATAGCTGTCGGTGAATAATCTGAAAGCAAATCGGATGAAAAAGAATGTTGCCAGCCAACATTGTGCAAGTAGTGACAACTTCTATTTATTTATTATTTTGTTATATATTTATTGAGTGACTGAATGAATGAACTAGAAATGCTCTGTGTGTTTGCCCTGGTGATGCTGGGAGTGCCCTGATCATCTTGGGGTCCCTCCACCCCTCTTTCCTGTCTAGTATGTTTGAACCTTTGAAGCTCACTCTGGAATCCAGACTTCCTGGTCTCCCTGCTGCTGAGGGGCCTGTGAGCTCTGGCAAGGAACAGATTCTCCAATTCCTCTGTGTTCAGGGTGCCCACATGGTTAAGAGGCATCCCTAGGGAGATCTTCTCCTGGTCCTCATATTTGGTCCAGCAGGAAATCCCTCAGAGCAAATTTCTGCTTGGATGCCTCAGCCCGGCAGCCCGTCTACACTGAGTGGTTTCCAGGCTCCTCTGAGTGTGTATACCTCTTGTGCCATTATTGTCATTCATAGCACTCCCTTTTCCTCTCAGATTGGTCCCTCAGCCCTGCCCACACCTCTGTGAACAGTTCCTTCATTAAACCCTTCTCCAGCTGCTAGCTCAGCAGCATCTGTGTCCGTTTTTGCTACCACCCCATCATACTAGCTTTAACTCGGATCCTTTCGCTTCCCCATATATCTGCCCCCTGCTGTTTCTTTTACGCAATGCAACCAGAATGCTGATCTGAGAACTGCCAAAATACAGATCACTCGTCACTTCAAAGTCATCTGGTATTCTCAAGTTAAAGTCCAAACTCCACAACATTGCGTTGATTTTAAGGTCTTGCATCGTCGAATCCCTCCCAGCTTCATCTCCTCCATGCTCCCCTTGGCAACATGGTTCACCTTTATTCGTGGTCTGTGCCATATGCCCTCCTGCCATGCTCATTCCTCTCCTAGTATCCTACTTTTCTCCTGGATATCCTTCAGCTCTCAGCTTAGTTGTTACTTTGTTCAGGAGTGCTTGCTTCTCTGACATCCCTGACTTGGTCAGATTCACTTACTTGAACACTACCTATCATGCACCTCTCTTTCACAGTACTTTTCACAACTTTCATTTTACATTTATTTGTTTGATTATTTGATACCTCTCCTCCGCCAGAACCTGTAGACTGGAGCCACACAAGCAAAAACCACCTAGTCGCAGGCTTCATGACCTGGGAAGCTCCAGTCTACAGTGAACAAAACAGACAAAATCTCTGTCTTCATGGAGTTTTATATTTTATTGCAATGAGATGGATAATAAACATACACGGAAAGAAACCTATAATCTCAGGGAAGATAATTGCCATGAAGAAAAAGAAAACTTAGTGAGGGTAAAGAGACTGTTGGTAGGTACTATTTTATCTAGGATAGCCAAGGAAATCCCAGTTGAGGAGGTGACATTTCAGGAGAGACCAGAGACTGTGAGTGAGATTCTCTCTCCCTCTTCCCCAGTAGGCTTAATGTTTTACTTAAATTTATTCAGTAATCGGGTGACTCATGAAGGAACCATAAGTAATGAATAATTTCAAGCCCAATGTCTTCTCCAAAGGAAATACATATTTTAGCAGCCCATTGATCATTTTAAGATGCTTTTTTATTGTTTTTTAAAAAATGTATGTAAAAGTATGGTTTGAAAATATGATTTGATACCAAGATGCTACTTTTAATAATGAATTTACTTCTAGCAATTATTTAGCTTTAATCATTTGCTATACAGGTGTCTTAATTTTATTCAAAATCTTTTTATGATATAGGAGAGTATGAATTTGCTAAGAACTATCTATCAAAAAAAAACTTTTTCCCTAATAACTTTATTTTTAGGTACCCTGCAGTTTACTTGAAGCACTAAAACAGCATTTAGCTTCTTTGGAAGAACAAAATGACATTTTACCTCCTTATAGGTAAGTTGATAAATGTCTTAATATAGGTTAATTTTGTTTTCATCTAAATAATTTCTCTCATTTTAGCAACATCACAGTGACTGAATAAATTACAGGCTTTGAATATGGTGTAATGCTATATAGCCATTTTAAATGATAATATGGGATAGAGTATTTCAGTCTTTTGTGGGATTCCATACGCTTCACAGCATGATCTGCTTCCCAAAGGAACATCTTTTGTTATACTGAGTTATTCTCAAAGTCAGAAGTTGGCACTTGAATAACCCCTCTTTGAAGAATTTGATTTCTTCCCTTAGGGACTCCCCTAGTGAGAATTAACTGTTGTGCATAGTAACATTCAAGGTGAATGTGTGTGTATGCATACATATACACATACCCACATACACATACTCCTCTATATGTGCACACATACACAAATTGAATAATATAAACTTTGAGGTATATCACTTCAAAATGTTCAAATTAGCTATTTCTGAGTGGAAAAATTATGGTTGATTTCAGTTTTTCTGTTTGTACTTTTCAGTATTGTGAAAATTTTTATAAGGGTCATGTATTATTCGTTCACTCCACTTTTTACAGCTATGTTGATTGTAATTGATTTATATTATCAATCTCTACTAGACAAGTCTGTTAACTATTTCTTTTTTAAAATAAATTTATTTATTTTATTTATTTTTGGCTGCGTTGGGTCTTCATTGCGGTGCACGGGCTTCTCATTGTGGTGGCTTCTCTTGTTGGGCTGTATGGGCTCTAGGCGCATGGGCTTCAGTAGTTGTGGCACGTGGGCTCAGTAGTTGTGGCACATGGGCTTCAGTAGTTGTGGCTCACAGGCTTAGTTGCTCTGCGGCATGTGGGATCTTCCCGGACCAGGGCTCGAACCCGTGTCCCCTGCATTGACAGGCAGATTCTTAACCACTGTGCCACCAGGGAAGCCCTGTTGACTATTTCTTAATTATCTCTTTATCATAGATGGATGTGTAGTTAGTATATAGTTGGATGGATAGATGGATAGATGGATGGATAGATGAGTGAATGAAAGAAATGCAGGCTCAGCTGGGTAGGATATATGTGACTCTATTCATCTTTCTTGTGATCTCTTCAGTGTGTAGCATGCATTGATTCCCTCCATCCCAAATTGCCCAGTTCTGAAAGCTTCAGCAAGCAGAGCTTGGCTTGAAGGTAATATAATGCTATTGTATGATTATGATGTCAATGATAATTGAGGGCAGGATTAGAACCTTTAATTCTTACATTTCCTAACCACCTACTATGTCTGCTGCCTCTTCCTAAAGCAGTCTTTGAGCCAGCAACTTCATTTCTAGGAATTTATCCCGTATATATATTCATAGTTGTGAAATGACATATGAACAAGGATATCCATTACAACATTGTAATAACAGAATGACTCTTCATAAGGCTCTTGTTTTAATGTACCAGAATGGAATGGTCTCCAATGTGTATTATTATATAGAAAATGAGCAAGGTGGGAAGCACTGCATAGTATGCTACCACTTTTTCTTTTTCAAAACAGAAAGAAAGAATATATATGTTTATTTCATTTCTTAAAGAATACTTCTAGAAGGATATCTGAGAAATGAAGAAAATGTGCAAATAATTACTACTTAAAAGATAAATTTTACAAAAAAAATAAGACATACATAAATCCAGAGTGATGTCTGTGTACAGACCTTGTCATGCTTACCAGGGAAGTCCTTGGTAAGCTCCTAAGGTTAGTTTGCCTCATAGTCAGGAAATTTGAAAGCTGGTTGATGACACATTGGCAACTTGAAATTGGCTATGATGGAAGTATGTATACCACAAAAATGGACAAACACTATAAAACAGGCCTTTTCCTGGAGAGCTGGCTGTTATACATTTCCTGGCATGCAACTGCTCAAAATCAGCCATATTCTGTTTTTTAATGGTTGATTTTGATTCAATGATGTTACTTGACCCTCTATGCTAGACGAAAATCCCTGTAATAATGAGCTATACTATCATAGGGTTTATATGTCTTAGAATTTGTTTGATCTTAATTTAACTTGAAGACTTAAACTGTATCTATTTTAAATGTTTTTTTTCTTTTGTGCATATTTTCTCAATGGATGCACTTTCTGCACTTTCAACGGGTGAGTTTGACCAAAACTATGATGAACATAAGTCCTTGGAGTAAAACAGTATGTATAGCAAAAACTGTACATTTGCTTCATTTCCAAAAGAAGGACTGTTTTTCTGAGGCCCTATGGTTTGGGAATCATTATAAGGTTAAATGTAGTGGTTGACATGCTGTGGATTCAGTCTGATGTGAATGTGAATCCCAAGTAGGGTAGATGGGGAAGAGGGGAAGTACTATTATGGTGTTATAAAGGCCTCTGGGCCTGGTTCCCAACAGCCCCAAACTGGCTTCTGGTGATGTCTGCGCATGCTGTCCTGAGGACTTAGCCTAGGTTGCCTAACAGTCATTGCTTGAGCCAGTTGTGTTGAAAATCCTGTGGCCAGCTGAAACCACTTTTTATCTTCAATCACTGTGATTTAAAAATACTGGCCATGGAATCAGAGTACTTGTCTTTAATTTTCACTCTACCATTCATGGACTGTGTGACTTTGGGTAGATCACTTAACCTCTCTGTGCCTCCGCTTCCTTATCCTCAGAAGGTTGCTGTCAGGATAAATGAGTCAATAGAAATGTAGAATGCTTAGAACAGGACCTGACCCATGTATTGCTTAGAAGCGTATTTTTAAAATTTCATGTATATGGGGAACTTCTAATTATCTTTTTCTTCTGTTATTGAATTTTGTTGTTGACATAGTGCTTACTTGCACTGTGTCAGAGAACCTTCTCTGTATTTCAGTCCTTTGGAATTTGTTGATACTTGCTTCATGGCCTAGCATATAACCTTCTTTTTTTTTTTGGTAGAAGTTTCATGTGCCATTGAAAACTGTATCCTGTTGAGGTTTTTAATTCTGTTGCTCAAATCCTCTATATCTTCACTGATTATTTTCTCTGCTTGTTCTTACAGTTACTAAGAAAGGTGTGCTAACATTTCCCCTATTTGCTTTAGTCAAAGTCACCAGTGACCTCTAGGTTGCAAATCCGATGATAATTTCATCAGTCTTCATCTTACTGGACATGGTTCATCACTCCCTCTTCTTTGATACGCTTTCTTCAGTTTGCATCTTGGTTTTCTTCTTATCTAACTCTTGGCTACTTTTTAGACTGTTTTCCACTGATTCGTCCTCATTTCTCTTCTTTATCTATATGCACGCATTTCCTAGATGACCTCATCCAAGCTCATGGCCTTAAATACCATTTACATGATAAGAACTCCCAAATTATTATCTCCAGCTCCAGCCATACCTCCTGAACTCAAGGGTTGTATATCCAAGTGTCTATTCCGTGGTAGCACTTGAATGTCTAGTAGGGTTCCAAAACTCAGTGTGTCCAAAACTAAGCTTTTGATACTTGACCCAAGACCTGCTTTATCCATGGTTTTCCCCACCTCAGTTAATGGCAAATTGCAACTCATTTCTTTTAGGAAGAATGTGACTAGGACCAATGTGAAGGAATGAGGAAGGTGGGTGGGACAGAGGACTGAGCTAGAGGACAGGTGCCAGGAGAGATGAGTACTAGAGAAAAGGCTGGAGCTGGAAGAGTAAAACAGTTGGGCGGACCAAGGTCTTTACAATTCCTTACGAACCCCTCCATGGCCTCCTCCCTGTTCTTCAAACACACCAAGCACACTCTTTCCTCAGGACCTTTGTGCATGCTGTTCCTTCTGCTGGATCCACACAGTTCACTCTTTTACATCCTTCAGCTCTTTACTTAAAAGTCCCCTTCTCAGTGAGCCTTTCCTGTCTAGCATTTAAGTGCCCATTCTCCCACCAGCATATCATAATCCTTTCCCTGATATTTTTTCCTTAGCACTTATCACGATCTAACATATTATGTACTTCATTTGTCTTGCTTATCTTCTGTCTCCAATAGAATGTAAGTTAAATGAAGGCAAAGATTTTTATCTTCTTTATTCACAACTGTATCTTTAGCACCTAGTACAGTGTCTAGCACACAAGTGCTCAATTAAAATTTATTTAATTAATCATTTTAAACGACCTTATTTATACTAATTAACCTAATAAATTGAAGTCCTGTTGCTTTGTGTTGCAGTTGTTCAGTCAGAGACGAAAATGAGTCCAACACACGAGATGTATGTGTTAAAGCACAGTGGTAGAGGGCTGTTGCTCACTCAGGCAAAACAGCAAAGCCCTCAGTCCACTATGGCGTATTTATTTAAGCTTTATCTTACATCTATTATACTTTTTGTAATTAAAAGCACATTTTAAGAGCTAGATGTACTTTACTTATAACTTTATCTAATACAAAGAGTTCTATTTAGCACAGGCTGTGCCTTCCTTGAACATCTAATCAATGTCCCGCCTTATTTCCTTATGTTCCCGATTATACCGAGGACATGCGTGGGTCAGTGCTCAGAACAATCAGTACTGCTTGCAGTCCTGAAACATTCGCACGCACCCAGCTTGCTAGGTGAACCGATTCTTGGGTCATGTCTCTTCCCATGTCCTCAGTTACCCTTCTACACTTTGTAATGGGAAGGTACATATATATATAATTTCTGTATTGATAGAAATTAGGTTTTCATCTGATTCTGTCTCTTATTTTCAGATTGTTTTCTCTACGTAATATATTACAACTGACATTGCCTTCACAAGTCCACAAATGTATTGCAGCCAGACAGCAAAGTGGAAGAGTTATAGCAAACGACGTGGATGGCTCAGTGGTTAGCCCTGTAAGAAGTAAGCATCTATTTTTAATTTAATATTTGAGATATATATTTTTAAATGCATTTTAAGAAAAAGTATTTATACAAAAATAATGTAAAATTTGTGTTTGTTTTACAAAACAGATATTAACTTTGGAGAAAGCCCAGTCAACAGGTAAGTTTTTTATTATTTAAAAAAGACAGCCAATAAATACATGTTAGAGGAAGGGACGGATGAGACTCATACCTGAAAAGAGTTATTTTTAACGTAGATTTAACGCTTCATGGTTCACCTGAAGGATGTTTTTCTAAGCACATCTTAAATGTTGGCATTCCTCATAGTTCTTTGTATTCTTGGTTCTTTTACTTTATGATATAAACTGTATTAAATGAGTAACAATTTTTTATTTTATTAAACAAAGACAATGAAACTACCAGTTGGAGTGCCTCAGCATCGTAAGGTAATCAGTGTTACTTCAGTGAGTGCTTCCCTACATTTTCAGCCAAAAAAGCCCCCAAAACAAACAAACAAAAACCAGGCAAATGGAAACCAAAGGAAGGCCGAAGCGATATTAACAACAAATAATGTAGAATGTAAGGTTAAAAGCAGTGAACAGAATAAGACACTATTTAGGGAGATATAACAGTCTTAACAGTTTACACACAAAGGTGAATACATAAAGCAAAAACTATTAGAAATGCGTGGAGAACTTGAGAAAAGTACGGTTAAAATGGACAGTTTCAAACCACCTCTTTCATCATTGGACAAATTTAGTAGACAAAACAAGAAAGGACACAGAGGAATTTAAATAATACATAATAAATAAATAATAAACCTAAGTGTACACACACACACAGAATGTTCATTTTCTTCAAAGCAATCACAAAGAAAACCTTTAAAAACTCCTAAACAATTTTATGGGCTACATTCTTTCATAATCCAATACAATTATAACTACTTAATGAAAAGTTGACCATGAAAATCTTAACTACTTATAAATTCAAAAATATAATCCTTTTGCCAAAGAGGAAATCAAAAGGAAAGTTAACTATCTAAAGGTAATGAAAAAGAGAACTTCATACCAAAGCTAATGGGGCACTGTGAAAGCTGAACAGAAAAAGATTTCATCATTGTTAAAAAAGATAAATTAACAAGAATTTAGTTTTGTCTTAAGAAGATAGATATAAGTTAATAAAAATATATTAGGAGGATAAAATTTATAAAGATAAAGGCTTGGGCTTCCCTGGTGGTGCAGTGGTTGAGAGTCTGCCTGCTGATGCAGGAGACGCGGGTTCGTGCCCCGGTCCGGGAAAATCCCACATGCCGCGGAGCGGCTGGGTCCATGAGCCATGGCTGCTGGGCCTGCGCGGCCGGAGCCTGTGCTCTGCAACGGGAGAGGCCACAACAGTGAGAGGCCCGCATACTGCAAAAATAAATAAATAAATAAATAAAAAATAAAGATAAAGGCTTAAATTAATAAAATTGCAAAGAAAAATAAATCTGAAAGTTATTTCTTTAAAGTCCAATAAAATGAGGTCCTCTGATTCAACCGAAAAGAGAATGTAAAAGTATACAACATGAGGAATAAGAGAGCTGACGTAACCACAGACGTAGGAGAGATTAAAGTAACTATAAGTGAATACTTTGTGCAGCTGTTTGGTAACAACATATTTGAAAATCTAAAGGAAATTGATGATTTCCAAGCAAAATATAATGACAAAATTCATCCAAGAAGAAACAGAAACATGCATAGACCAATTGCCACATAGAGTAGAGCTTTATCTATCCTTAAAGAATAGGAAATTTTAATTCCAGGCTATAGAAAAAAGGGAAGATCTCCAATTCAGTGTATGAAGTGACATGACCTTAATATGAAAACCCAGTAAAGATAGAAGAAAGTGCTGACTAAGCTCATATATTCATTATAGATATCAGAATTCTAAATAAAATATTCACAAATAAAATCCAGGAATATATTTAAAAATTCCACTACCAGTACAGAGTGCTCCTTTTCTTTTTGAGTGTGCCATATGAAACACCCTGTCTGGCATGGTAGTAGTAGAGGTTAGGTATAATGGAAAGTGGATGCATCTGGCCCATGGTCTGGGGTAGAGTTGATAGCAGTTGCTGTCAGAGGTGAGGAGAAAAGCGGGACCAAGGGATGGTGCTTAGGTTTCTGGCCTGAGCTACTACATGGATGGAATTCTGTACTGAGACAAGCTCTTGAGGAAATACAAGGCATAGAGTTTCCAGACACCCAAAGTCTTAAAAAAAATTACCTGCCATGCACCTTTGCTTAGGAAGATCCTACAAGGTGTGCTCCAACAAAACAGAGAAGTAAACTAAGAAAGGGGAACACATGGGATTCAGGGAAACAGAGTACTCTACTTAAGTGAGAGGTGGAGGGAATTTACAATATAAAAACAATGGAAGTTATATTTACTTGTACAGCAGCCAGTTTAGAATGGAACTGAAGGGTGTAGAGCTCCAGGGGAGATGTCTCCTGGAAAAAATCAAAATGACATATTATTTGGTGCTAACATTTATTGTTTACTCTGAGACAGATACTGTTCATTCTAAGTATTTTACACATAATAACTCAATCTTTCTACTTGAGAAAGATATTATTTCCACTAGATCACAAGCTCCATGAAAGCAAATAATTTCATCTGTTTTATATATTCCAAGCACCAAGGATGGTGCCTGGCATCTAGTAGATATTGAATGGATATTTGTTGAATGAATGCAATGAATCCACATTTCACATATGTGAAAACTGAGATACAGAGATTCTTTGGGATTATGGAATTAAATACCATAAGGAAAAGTGTGGCTACTTTTGCGAAGGGGAAGCGGTGACTGGTATTTTTGGTTTTAGATCTTTTAGCACTGGTTGACTTTTTAAACTCTGCATCACGTGGATAAAAACTAAATTTCAGTAAGTCAAATGATGAATACAGAATAAATATGAGCTTTTAGATACAAGAACCATTTCTTAGAATTAAAACTAAAGTGTATGTGGGATAGATTATTACATAATTTGGTAGAGGAGTTGAAATAGATGTAGAAAACAGGGATAATAATCTTAACCACTGGCATAGAATATAGACTCCTAGTCCTGCCATTAATTAACTGTAAGACCTTGAGCAAGATATTTCCCTTCTCTGAGTCTGTTTCCTCATCCATAAAATGAGAATTTATAATACCTTCTTCACATAGTTGTTATGAAAGTTAAATGATATTTAAGATTGTGAAAACACCTAACACAGAGCCTAGTAAGAATAAATGTTCAATGAGAGTTTGTTTCCTTTTGTTTCTAGTTATTCTCTTATTTACACAAAATATTACACATCTTGTATTATTTATTCTCTTAATAACTCTAATTCTATGAAGCATAGTTTATCCCAATTTTACAAATAAGGAAAGAGGTTAAGTTATTTAGTCACGGTTACACAGCTAGTTAATAGCCTGGTGAAGCTCAGAATGCAATACTTCTGCTTCTTATTCTAGTGCCCTTTTGACCCACCACCATGGGGAATACTAGGTTTTTTTCCTTCTATATAAACTATTGAAATAGTTTAGAATTAAATGTATTTGTTCAAGTCACTTTTTTAAATGGGCAACTGCTACTATTGAATTCCTTCTATGAACTCTCAAACTTTGTTAGTGGGAAATTTAAATTTGGCATTATCTATAAAAAGTAAGCTGAAATATTTAGTTTTGTAATGATAACTTAATATAGAAAATAGCCAGTGGTCTTTTTAAAAATCTTTTCTTGTGATTCCTTCCTATTATATTTTACCTATTGATAGCCATAAACATTGTCTCAAAGGCTATATCCTGACGAGGTGTTTAAATGGTATATTTGTCATTTCCCCAAATGGGATGATTTATAAATCTCATTTTAGATCGGACGTGAAGGGGTGTCAATCCTCAGAGATGGAAATGACTGGTGGAATGAACTGGCAGTTGAATAGCTGCACCTGCATATCAACCATCTGGAACCCAATTTCTATTCCTCCGGTTTCCCACATGGTAACGTTTGTGATGTATTATTACGTTTTTTCCTTTTTGATATATACATATAACATATAAATTTGTATTAGAGAAGTAGGTAGACCAAGAAACGTTCTCTTTTTAATCACTTTTAATGTATTGTGCTGACATTTGTTGTAGACATGTTAAGCTAACTAACGGTTCCTCTATTTGTGGAAGGGTCGATCCTGTGGTGGGGAGAGAACTATAGAGTTCCACCATTTTGCTCCACATTTATTGAACACCTATTAGGTATTTAGGCACTGGGCTGACAGATCAACGGTAGACAGACATGTCATCAAATAGAGGAACTGAATATTCCAAGTGGAATGAATACTTTAGAGCGTGTGTTGGTTACTTTTATAAAGAAGCTGAACATGAGGTAAAAAGGAGATGAGATGAATTGACAGGAACTGGTTGGCAAATGGAAACTTGGTGGGTTATTCACGGAACTCGAAGTAGTTTAACATGGCTATCGTGTAATGTATGATGGGTGCAGCAAGAGATAAATCTCGAGCTTAAAGAGAGATCAGATCTTGTAGGAACTTGTATAGGAGTTCTGGCTTTGTCTTATAAGCAACGGGGAGCCAAAGCTATAACACGATCACTTTTACATTTTTGAAAGATTAGTCCGGGAGGAGTGTGGAAGATGGTCAGTAAGGAAATAAGACACAAATTGGGGAAGTCAATTAGAAGTCTCCTCAAGTCACCCAGGCAAGAGATCTAGACTGCTCTGGTCTAGAATGCTAGAATGTTGGCAGTAGATCTAAAGCAAGAGTTTTGAGAGATAGATCTGCATATAGAGTTGATAGGAGTTGCTGACAGGTTGAAAGTTGAAATATGGGTCCCCAATAAATTATCTGCAAATATAAAATTCAAAAAGCTCTGGAAAGCAAGTTTTTTTGTTAAGTTTGCAACAAACTCTTTTGGCCGCAGAACTTTACTTGAACTATAATGAGGCTATAGTCATTATTTATCCTACTAAGTGTAACTATTCATACACGAATGTTGCATTTGCATTTTGCTGCAGAAATATTAGTGTGTTTCATTACAGGGTGCTATTTCAGTCCCCCTGGGGTGTTACTAGTATCTTCTGTGTGTACATTCTAAGTTAGCTTTCCAAAATACAAATCATTCTGAATTCCAAAGCACATCTGGCCCCAAGGACTTAAACGATGTGCACCTCTGCTATTTTTTGTATGATTTTGCTTTAAAACTTCATTGGTCCAATAATATAACAAACTGCACATTAACTCTTGAGTACATAGTGGCTTTGTTTTCCTGATATGCAGCAGAGGTGCATTTAGGAATGAGAATTTTGATAGAATTTGGGAAGAAATAATTTTGAAATGTACTGAGGAAATGTGCGGCTATGCTGCTGCAGTAGATTTGAGGACACAGATGACTAAGAACCTAGAAAGGGTTTGGAGGGATGTATTAGTCTATCTTAAGGTTCACTGAATCTTTCCTTTGTCATCTCCCTTCTGATACTGAGTCATCCCGTTGGGTGTTTTTATTCCAGTTATTACATTTTTCAGTTCTGAAGTTTCTATTTGGCTTTTCTCTGTATCTTCTATTTCTTGGCTGATGCTTTCTATTTTAACTCTTGTTTCAAGAGTGTTCATGATGACTCATTCAAGCATCTGTCTAATAGCCACTTTAAAGTCTTTGTCAGATAATTCCAACATCTGTGTCATCTCATCATTGGTGTCTGTTGATGGCTTTTTTCCATGGAAGTTGAGATTTTCATGGTTCTTCATGTGGCATTTGGACATTTTGACCGTTAATTTAAAAGACACTAGGTCTTGTTAAATTATGGAGCATGTTGATATCTGTGCTGTAGCAGACACTTGACCTGGTTAAGTTTAAGCTACAACTTCAAGTCTGCTTCTCTGGCCCGTGGTCCCAGTATCAGCTCAGTTTCTACAGTCTTTGCTCTGCTGTTTGGGTCTGTCCTGTATGTGCTCCACTTAGTGGTCATCATGGGACCTGGGCTGTGGTCTCTCCAGGGGATCAAAGTAATCAAAGTCTTTGGTATATGCTCATTAAGATCCCGTCTACCCATGTACAGGTGTGGGGAGGGGGCGGATGAACCCAAAGGTTCATAACCAGCTTCCCCGAGCCTCTCTATCTCTGCTCTCTCTCCAGTATTTTCCAGTTTCTTGGGGCTCCCATTCTCTTTCATCTGGCCAAAAACCCCATACATTTCTGTGATTGAAACAAGTCAAGCTTCCAAGTAGTGGTAGGACAGAAAGAATTAAAAAAACATTTTTTTGTCCCTCCCTTCATGAAGCCACAGCTCCACCTAATGGAGAAGAAAGTTCCTCTCCCTCATATATTTGGCTCTTGCAGTTTTCCCTTGCTGCCACCATAGCCACGGCTGCAGGAAAAGGAGAAAAAGAAAAAAACACTGCGGGCTTTTTCTGACTTTGTCTGAGCTTTAGGGGTTCTCTTTATAGCTACTCAAGCCAGAACTAGAGAACTTCTGGAGTTTTTTCTCATCTGCACAACAGTGATCTCTTCCAGGTTTCAGGCTGATTTGAGTCCAGTGTGGATGATACTGGAAGGGAAAAATTACAGATTCACTGGTACTTTGAATTCTGGTGTTCTTTCCTGATCTACCTGCTGATACTTACTTTTCAGAGTTTCAGATAGCTGACCATGCATCCTATCCAGGTTTTAGAGTTAGGTGTTCAGTGAGAGAGGAAGATTTTCTGTGCTTACTCAGTTTTAACTGGAAGTAGAATCCAATCCTTGTCTTTTAACCTGAGTTTAGTTAATGTGTTTTTATGTGATTATGGATATATTTGGATGTTTCTAATATAAGCTGTTTTTTCTCTTATTTTTCTTTTTTCTCTCTTATTTTTTGCCTTCTTTTGCCATGATTAAATTCTTTCTTTTTCTCCTTTCATTTTTTTCCCTTTTCCCTTTGAAGTTATACTCTAGAGACTACAACATACATAGTTAAATTACCAAGGTCTAAAGTTAATCAATATTTTCCTCTGAAACAACAAAAGGACTTCAGAAGACTTTAACCCTGATCATACTCCCTGCTGATTTCATATGCTATTGTGGTAAAATATTCATAACAGAAAAGTTATCATCCTAACTATTTGAAGTGTACAATTCAGTGACATTAAATACATTCAAAAGGTTGTGTATCCATCACCATTGTGTAGTTTCAGAGCTTTTTCATCATCTCAAACAGAAACTCTACCCGTTAAAAAATAACTTTCCATTCATCCCACCATGGTTACCACTTTTCTATTTTCTGTCTCTATGAATTTGCCTATTCTAGGTACCTCATACAAGTGGAATCATACATGATCTGTCCTTTTGTGTCTACCTTATTTCACTTAGCATAGTGTCTTCAAGATTCATCCATGTTGTAGCATTTTTCAGAATTTCATTACTTTTTAAGGCTGAATGATATTCCATCGTACATATTTACCATGTTTTGTTTATCCATTCATCCATTGATGGACATTTGGATTGTTTCCAACTTTTGGCTATTGTGAATAATGCTTCTATGAACATTGGAGTACAAATATCTGTTTGAGTCTCCTCTGCTTTCAATTCTTTGGGCATATACCCAGAGGTAGAATTGCTGCATCATATGGTAATTCTATATTTATTTTTTTGAGGAATCACAATACTGTTTACCACAGTGGCTAAACCACTTTATATTCCCACCAGAAATGCATGAGGGTTCCAACTTCCCGACAACCTCACCAACACTTATTATTTTCTGGATTTCTTTTTTACTTGTAATAGCCATCCTGATGGGTATGAAGTAGAGTCTTATTGTGGTTTGATTTTAATTTCTCTAATGATTAGTGATGTTGAGCATCTTTTCATGTGCTTATTTGCATTTGTATATCATCCTTGGAGAAATGTCTATTCAAAACCTTTGGCCATTTTTGAATTGGGTTGTTTGTTTTGTTGTTGAGTTGTACAAGCTCTTTCTATGTTTTGGATATTAATCCCTTATCAGATACATGCTTAGCAAATATTTTCTCCCATTCTCTGTGTTGTCTTTTTACTCCATTGATGGTGTCCTTTGATGCACAATTTTTTTTTAAATTTTGATGAAGTCCAATATATCTATTTTTTCTTTTGTTGTCCATACTTTTGGTATCATATCCGGGAATTCATTACCAAATGCAATATCATGAAGATTTTCTCCTATGTTTTCTTCTATTTTTACAGTTTTAGCTCTTGAGTTTAGGTCTTTGATCAATTTTGACTGAATTTTTGTATATATTTTGAGGTAAGGGTTCAACTTCATACTTTTGCATGTGGATATCCAGTTATCCCAGCATCATTAATATCCAGCATCATTTGTTGAAAAGACTATTCTTTCCCCATTGAATGATCTTGGCACCCTTGTAAAAAATCAATTGACTATATATGTGAAGGATTTTTTCTGGGCTCTCTCTTCTATTTCATTGATCTATATGTCTGTCCTTATGCCAGTACCACACTGTTTTGATTACTGTAGCTTTGTAATAACTTTTGACTTCAGGAAGTATGAGTCTGCCAACTTTGTTCTTATTTTTCAAGATTATTTTGGCTAGTTAGGGTCCTTTGAGATTCTGTATGAATTTTAGGATGGGTTTTTCTATTTCTAAAAAAAAATTCATTGGGATTTTGATATGATTGAATCTGTAGATCACTTTGGGTAGTATGGTCAAATTAACAATACTAAGTCTTCCAATCCATGGACATGGAATATCTCTCCACTTGCTTAGGACTTCTTCTTTAATTTATTTTCAGCAATATGTTGTAGTTGTCAGTGTATAAGTCTTTTGTCTCCTTGGCTAAATTTATTCCAAGTATTTTATTCATTTTGTTGCTATTGTAAGTGGAATTGTTTTCTTAATTTCTCTTTGGATTGTTCATTGCTGGTGTATAGAAATGTGATTGAATTTTTGTGTGTTGATATTGTATCCTGTAACTTTGCTGAATTCATTCAGGAGTGCTAACGGTTTTTTGTGGAATCTTTAGGGTTTCTAAATATAAGAACATGTCATCTGCAAAAATACATAATTTTACTTATTCCTTTCCAATTTGACACCTTTGATTTCTTTTTTAGCTCTAGCTATACTTTGAATAGAATTGGTGGAAGTGAGCATTCTTGTTATGTTCCTGATCTTAGGGAGAAAGCTTTCAGGCTTTCACCCTTGAGCATGATGTTAGCTGTAGTCTTTTCATATATAATTCTTTATTATGCTGAGGAAGTTCCCTTCTACTCCTAGTTTATTGAGTGCTTTTATCATGGAAGGGTGTTGAGTTTTATTAAATGCTTTTCTGCATCAATTGATATTATCTTATTTTTTTCCCTTCATTCTATTTATGGTGCATATTATTGATACACTGATTTTCATATGTTGAACTATCCTAGCATTCCAGGAATAAATCCCACTTGTTCATGGTATATAATCCTTTTCATGTGCTGCTGAATTTGTTTTGCTAGTATTTTGTTGAGGATTTTTGCCTCAGTATTCATAAGGGATATTGGTCTATAGTTTTATTTTTTTGTATTGTCTTTGGCTTTGGTATCAGGGTAATGCTGGCCTCATAGAATGAGTTAGGTAATGTTCCCTCCTCTTCAAATTTTGGAAGAGTTTGAGAAGAATTGGTGTTAATTCTTCTTTTAATGTTCAGTAGAATTCACCAGTGAAGGCATCTGGTCT
The DNA here is from genome assembly GCF_964165515.1 of Mesoplodon bidens. Classification (NCBI taxonomy): domain Eukaryota; kingdom Metazoa; phylum Chordata; class Mammalia; order Artiodactyla; family Ziphiidae; genus Mesoplodon; species Mesoplodon bidens. The sequence goes on along the minus strand of NW_027672558.1, from coordinate 732,406 downwards.
GAGGCTTTTCTTTGTTGGGAAGTTTTTGATTAGTGATTCAATCTCCTTACTAGTTATAGATTTATTATTCAGATTTTCTGTTTCTTCATGAGTCAGTATCTTATTTTTTTAATTACCACAAAATAATCAGAAGTATCACTGTTTTAAAGAGTCAGTGTTTGTTTAGATTTAACTACATTATTTGCCACTTTCTTTCTCATAATTTCTTATTACATGTTAGACCTTCTGTAGGCGACCACCTGAAGTACATCTTTAACATTTCCTTTAATAAGACTGCATTGGTGGCCAACTCAGTTTTGTTTGTCTGTGTATCCCCTTCTAGTTTGACAGTTATTTTCTTTTAGTATTCTAAAGATATCACTCTACTTTCTTCTGGCTTCTACCACCACCACTGACAAGTCAGCTTTCAGTCTAATTATTTTACTGTACCCTTATAGGTATGGTAGACAGAATAATGTCCCCCCCGGAAAGAGTTCCATATCCTAATCCACGGAACCTGTGATTATGTTTGGTTACATGGCAAAGGGGAATTAAGTTTGTAGATGGAATTAATGTTGTTAATCAGATTACCTTAAAAATGGGAGATTAGTGTGAATTATCCAAGTGGACCCAATATAATCACAAGTGTTCATAAAAGTAGAAAATGGAGGCAAAAGAGTCAGGGAAAGCCGTGATGATGGAAGCAAGGTCAGAGCAATGCCATGTTGCTGCCTTTAAAGATAGAGTGAGGGGGTCAGAAGTCAAGGAAAGTGCAATTAAACTGATTTTCTCCTGGAGCCTCCAGAAGGAATGCAGCCCTGCTGACACCTCAATAGAAAACTAAAAGAGCAATTAATCTGAACTGTTTTATTACATTTAAAATTTTGTCTTTTTCTAACTACTTTTACCTTGATGTTTCTAGGTCTGTCTCTTAACACCTCTCTCACGTTTCCCATCTCCTTATCTCTATGTGCTTCATTCTGGGTACTTTCTCCAAATTTATATTCTAATTTACAGATTCTCTCCATCTCTGTTTAATTTGCCATTTATCCCATCCATTGAGAGTGTGTGGTGTTTTTGTTTGTTTGTTTGCTTGTTTCTGCTTTGGTAAATTTTATTGAATTTTCATGAAGTGAACATATCCAACTGAACATATCAAGCAACTAGTCTTATTATTCAACCCTTCAGTTAAACATTTTATTTAATGAGTTATGCTTTTAATTTCAAGAATACATTCTCATTATCTGCTTTTTTGTAATTTCCTGACCATTTTCATAAATATAGTATTGTTTTATATCACTCTGAAACTAATAATTAGATACTTAATGTTCTCTTCTGTTCACTGAGATTTCTCTTTTTGCTTATTTCTATTCACTTTTATAGTCACCTCAGTCCTCTTTTGTGTTGTTGGTTTTTCCAATTTTGAACTTTATAAATGGAATTATACTGTACATATTCTTTTGTGACCTGCTTCTTTCAATCAGTATTATGTTGGTAAGATTCATTAGTGTTAGTGTGTGCAGGTATAATTCATTCATCCTTACCATTGTATAATATGCCATTGTATGGACATTTATGTTGGACATGTACATGTATGTTGTTTCAAGGTGTTTGCTATTATTAACAAGGTTGCTATGTATATTCTTTTGACTATCTCTTGGTACATATGTGCAAGAGTTTCTCCAGGGGATCTGCCTAGGAGTGTAACTGCTTGGCCATAGGGTTTAGGTTTACTGGGTAATTTTAAACTGTTTTCAAAAATGGCTGTAACAATGTATATGCCCACCAGTGGAATAAGAGTGTTATCAATGTCATCAACACTTGACATTATTTTATTAATTTAAATTATTTATTATTAATATAAAATAATAGTAATGTATATTTTCCATTAATATATAAATATGAATACCTACCTAAAATTAAAATATAAATAGTATAATGTAAAATGTGCCATTCTTGCTGGTGTTTAATGGTATCATGGTATGTTTTCTTTTTGGTATCTGTCTAATTCATAATCTGGTTGAGTATCTTTTGATATATTTATTAACCATTAAGTTTTCTTTTTTTGTGAAATGTCTGTTCAAGCTTTCACCTATTTTTGGTTTGGTTATTTGTCTTTTTCTTATGGATTTATGAGGTAAACTGCTTAGAATACTGCCTAGGTCACAGTAAGTGCTCAATAAATATTAGTTAGAAATATGATGAAGGTGATGATGATAATAATAATGATGCCAGTGATTTTGTGTCACAGTACTCCCACCCACTGGTATGTGAAACATAGACCATTAAATTAAATCCCCTCAGTGCTCAGAGAAGGATATGAAAATAGGAAGGCAAGGAGAATAAGCTTCCCCCCTAACAACAATGAAGATGCGCTGGGGGAATTGTGAACATGCTGGGCATACTTCTCTCTTGATAGAACTTTTTAAACCCTTGCTACACTTTCTTATTCTTGAGCTTTAACCTGCATATGACTCACCTTGGGGTGTTGTTAAAATGAAACAAGTCTGGGATGGAGATTGAGATTTTGCATTTCTGGGAAGCTCCCAGCTGATGTTGATAATTGTGGCCCAAGGATCGGACTTTGAATATCAAGGCTTAATGGTAAGTGCCTGGTAATAGGGCACAAGCATCAAGAATAGAAATTATTCATGAGATAGTTATCAATTTTGGCTCAAATGATATATATCAAGAATGAAGAATTTTTAGGGGCTTCCCTGGTGGCGCAGTGGTTGAGAGTCCGCCTGCCGATGCAGGGGACACAGGTTCGTGCCCTGGTCCGGGAAGATCCCACGTGCCACGGAGCGGCTGGGCCCGTGAGCCATGGCCGCCGAGCCTGCGCGTCCGGAGCCTGTGCTCTGCAACGGGAGAGGCCACAACAGTGAGAGGCCCGCGTACCGCAAAAAAAAAAAAAAAAAAAAAAAAAAGAATGAAGAATTTTTAAATAGCAGAATTGGGAGCTAGGATATAAGAAAACTTTGGAAAATATCAGAAACATTGATATTAAAGATGTATTTCTGCCTCTTTTTTCAAGTCCTTCTGGCCAGTCACTAAACACTCCGGGATCAAATGTCTAAAGTCAAAGGCCACTTGTCTCTCATGTTATATTACCTAGTAGTAAATAAAGAGACTAAGACAAGGATTAAAGTTCTGACTTGTATAGGCAAAGAGACTAAATCAGGGTTGAGAGCCAGACATAATTTGATGTTACACCTATAGCACTAAATGTATTACTCTGCTGTTCATCTATTGCAATGAAAGCCAAATTATCTTCATTTTTCACATTATCCCACATGTGAAAAATATCATAACCAAAGACTGGAAATGAAAATTGAAAAATTAAAGTTTTATTTGTTGGAGGTAGTGAGATTGTGGTTGAAATTTTTCTTTTTTTCATTTTGTCTATTAATGTTATTATTTTATTTACGTAGCATAAAAACAAAGTCATAACTCTTTCTTGCTTAGCTAAGTTCATATTTCTCTTCGGTTGGAAGTCCTGAAACCTCCTATATCTGTCATGTTCAAGGAAAGATCATTGTCCCAGCTGTAAATGGTTCACTATATTAATTCTCAATATTAAATATATAGCAGAAAGTATTCTGTATCTTATAACGTTTCTTATTAAATAGTAGTAGAAAATGTACTATATAGTAATTGACACTTTTCTTCAAGGTTCCACACCAGTGGCCTATCCAGTGACTTCACAGCAAGTGCCTGTGTATAGAATGGCAACAAAAAAACAGTTTTAAGATCTTAAGAGTGGGAGATATACGTAAAACTCCCCATGGTTTGCACTAACAGAATAAAACATGATAGGGATAATTTAAAATGGAAGGTAATCCATCCACATCCTTTTCTTGCATTGGAAAAAGAAACAGTAGTCCTCTGAGAAATAATATAGCGAAGGCTTTGTGAATAATAGAGAAAGGAACCCTAGAAATGGGGAGGAGAAGGGATTGTGAAAGTGGAATAGTTAAGGGAAAGCTGTTCCAGAATTAATAGATGATCCAAAATAGATGATCCAAATAGATGATCAATATACACATAATAGAGATTCAATTATAATTTAGTTTAGTTTACATTATTGGTTTATTCCAAGAGTTATGAGCTACTGTTTGCTGCTGTTTTTCTTTCCTTTCTGCAAGGATTTTGTTGTTTCATTTTGCTTTGTTTTGTTTGCCATTCTGCTGTTTGGGATCACTTTCACTCTGCTTTAAGGATGTAAAAAAAGAAGTGGACTTTCATAAGGCTGAATTTGTTCTTATTGTTCAAGGCTTCCAATGGGAGGAAATTTTAATACAGGTAGAATACTCTCTGGAATTTTTCTGGCTTTTTATCCAACCTTTTTCTAACTCATTTTAGTTTAGTCTGTTATTTCTGTTCTGCCTATTTGGCAATGTTTTCATGACTTATACATTTTCTTTACTTAGTTAAAAATTGTTTGCAATCACCAGTTCTCGTTTTTACAGCCTCAGTGCATTGCATAAATTTCATGTGATGTAATATGAGTAATGGAAACTCTGAAGTCCTTTAGCCTCACCACCAATTCACTCATGCTTTTGCTGTTGGTATCAATTTGGAAAAACGTTTAAAATATGGGAAAGTATAGAGGATAACAAACGTCCTTGCTTCAACATTCTGAATTACTAAATGTTAACATTTTGTCATAATTTTTCCAGATCATTTTTTAATGAAATTTTACAAATAAGACCAAAGTCTCCTTGGGTCATCCCTAGTCCCAGTCACTCTTTGCCACTCCAGAGACAATGACTGTGAATTTTATGTATGGCCTTCCAGAACATTTTCATACTTTTACTAAGGAAAAATATATAGTACTCTTCTAAATGATTTTAAAAAATTGATTATAATTGGTATTATTTTATATTTATGTTTTTGAGATCTGTCTAGATTGATACATAAATAATACATTAATTATAATGGCCCAGTGATATTTCACATATGAATATACTACCATTTGGTAGTATATTTTATCCCTTTACTGAAAAATTCCTTAAAATAGTTCTCTATAGGCTATGTAACCACTTCTTTTCCTCTCATTCCCTGTTTTTTTTTTTGAAGTTTAAAAAATTTTTTTTACTGTAGTATAGTTGATTTGCAATGTTGTGTTAGTTTCAGATGTACAGCAAAGTGAATCAGTCGTACATATACATATAACCGCTTTTTTTAAGATTATTTTCCTGTATAGGCCATTATGGAGTACTGAGTAGAGTTCCCTGTGCTATACAGTAGGCTCTTATTAGTTATCTATTTTATATATAGTAGTGTGTATATGTCAATCCTGATCTCCCAACTTATCCTTCCTTCTGGCCTTTACCCTTCAGTAACTATAAGTTTGTTTTCAATGTCTGTGAGTCTATTTCTGTTTTGTAGGTAACTTCATTTGTATCATTTTTTAAGATTCCACATATAAGTGATATTATATGATATTTGTCTTTGAATGATTTTTGAAGTTTTTTTAAAAATTGAAGTACAGTTGATGTACAATATTATACAAGTTACAGGTGTACAATATAGTGAGTCACAATTTTTAAAGGCTATACTCTATTTAAAGGTATTATAAAATATTGGATATTCTGTGAATATGCTGTGAATACACAGCATATTCCCTGTGCTGTACAATATATCCCTGTAGCTAATTTATTTTATACATAGTAGTTTGTATCTCTTATTCCCCTACCCCTCTCTTGCCCCTCCCCCTTCTCTCTACCCACTGGTAACCACTAGTTTGTTCTCTATATCTGTGAGTTTGCTTCTTTTTTGTTATATTCACTAGTTTGTTGTATTTTTTCCTCTCATTCTCCCTTGAAACTATTCCAGTAAGGATTCTGCCTGCCCACCGTTGTTCTTATCTCAGTCACGAGTAACCCGCATATTACCATATCCCTTCCACTTCATATGGCTCTGGGTCACCTTTTTTGTTTTCTTCTTTGGAGGTTTTTCAACAGCTTCTTCAGTGCAAGTTGCTGTTACTTCTTCAGAAACTGCAAAGCACTTGGTGTGTAAACTAGTGATATTTCATTTTCTCTGAATGCAGAATATTCCAGCAGCATCTGAGTGAAAGATTGATACTTCAAATTCTAGTTTGTCATTCACGTTTATCTCCAGGGTCTGCCACTGCTCAGCTGGCATCTTCTCAGTTGACATTCTTTAAATGTAATATTTGCTCTAGAGTGGTTACTTGTCCTCTTGTTACTATTGTTTTAGGGGAGCAATAAAATACTAATTAAGTTTTTATTTTGTTTTCTTTTGCATTTGAATTCATAGGTTCCAACTCCAATGGGACCTCCTTCCCTAATGGCACATCAACCCGTGATTTATACCCAACCGGGCTTAAGGACCAGCAAGCCTTCCACTCTATCCACAAGAAATAACGTATGTTTGACCTGTTGTTACGTAGGTACTTGGTAGGCATGTGCAGTCACATGTTAGAACAGAGTTTTATAATCTTTTGTGCATTGTTGGTGTCTCATAGAAGAAACACGAATTCTAACATTTTCAGCATTGTAAAGAGACACAGAACTGTATAAAGCCAATCCTCTACAAACTTGTGTTGTTAAACCTCAACTGGGTTCTGATACCTAGTCAGCAAGCCTTTTATTCATTCATTCAACAAACGCAACTGAGATCAGTGCTGGAGAGGTGGGTAGCTCAGTCTGGAGGTTTCAGGCACAGCTTCCCTAAGGAAGTGATACCTAAGTTGAATGCTAATATTTAAAAATGGATAGCCAGTCAACGGAGAGGGGAAACGATATTTCAGACAAGCATATAAACAGATAGGAAAGCCAAAGCACTATGGGAAGTCAAAGGAGGGAACAATTAATTCAGAGATAAAAGGTTTCAGGGCATTGTGTATCAAATGATAAGGAAAATTTCAACTAGTGGGTGTATAGATGATAGAAGTTTGACATTAGAGGCAGAGGAAACAGCTTGAGCACAGAAGTGGAAGCAAGCAGTGGTAACATGGATGAGGTATAGCTGAAGCATATGGGGAAGTGTCATGATCCAGGTGTTCATTGCCTCAGAATGTTGTTTTCTAGAAGAGCCTTTAGAAGATTTCTGCCTTCAGTCCATGCACTTGGGGCCCCCTGGTTCCTGAATGTTTGTTTTAGGAGGCCTGACAAAGCTTCGAGTATTAGATAATGAGAAGACTGACCAAAGTTTTGTGTAAAACTATTTGTAATTTATTTTATAACCACAAGGAAAAATATGTGGAAATAATGAAAGATATACACATGTGTCTTTCTTTCACGCAGACAGAATCCATGAAGAAGTACCAAAGCGAAAAGATTCCAAATCAGAGGTGAAAACAAATGACGATCTCTCTACTGGCTGATTGAATCATCCACATCTTCCAAGTCAAATAAACATCCATTTGGACATTCAATACTCTTGAGATTCTTCATTCAGTGTTTTTGAGGTGATGCACTCTTTCTCTTGTTTTAATAGTTAGCCTTGAAACTTTATCCTGCAAAATGATCAGAAACTAAACTTAATATATTAATCTCCTGATCAACATCACTAATCATTAGAGAAATGCAAATCAAAACTACAATGAGGTATCACCTCACACCAGTCAGAATGGCCGTCATCAAGAAGTCTACAAACAATAAATGCTGGAGAGGGTGTGGAGAAAAGGGAACCCTCTTGCACTGTTGGTGGGAATGTAAATTGATACAGCCACTATGGAGAACAGTATGGAGGTTCCTTAAAAAAACAAAAATAGAACTACCATATGACCCAGCAATCCCACTAGTGGGCATATACCCTGAGAAAACCATAATTCAAAAAGAGACATGTACCACAATGTTCATTGCAGCACTATTTACAATAACCAGGACATGGAAGCAACGTAAGTGTCCATAGACAGATGAATGGATAAAGAAGATGTGGCACATATACACAATGGAATATTACTGAGCCATAAAAAGAAATGAAATTGAGTTATTTGTAGAGAGGTGGATGGACCTAGAGTCTGTCATACAGAGTGAAGTAAGTCAGAAAGAGAAAAACAAGTACCGTTTGCTAACACATATATATAGAACCTAAAAAAAAATTGGTTCTGATGAACCTAGGGGCAGGACGGGAATAAAGACACAGACGTAGAGAATGGACTTGAGGACACGGGGAGGGGGAAGGGTAAGTTGGGATGAAGTGAGAGAGTGGCATGGACATATATATACTACCAAATGTAAAATAGATAGCTAGTGGGAAGGAGCCGCATAGCACAGGGAGATCAGCTCTGTGCTTTGTGACCACGTAGAGGGGTGGGATAGGGAGGGTGGGAGGGAGACGCAAGAGGGAGGGTATATGGGGATATATGTATATGTATAGCTGATTCACTTTGTTATAAAGCAGAAACTAACACACCATTGTAAAGCAATTATACTCCAATAAAGATGTTAAAAAATATATCATCTTAATCTCCTCTCTCAAATAACACAAGGACCTCAGACACTTTTAAACTACAAGGGCATTCCCTCCCAACTTATGGACTATAGTGACCCAATATTTTAGTCCTGTCCCATTTTGTTAGCCCCCCAAATTAAAAGTGTTAGAGAGAAACGTTTTTGCTTACACTTAGCAATGTGTTCACAAATTCTTTGTTCACCATTTCTTCTTGCATTGAAATCATTTCCCTCTTCTTCAGGTACATCTTTTAGAAGTTTATTTAATGTAGTTATGCTGGTGATAAACTCAGTTTTTATCTGAAGATATATTTCTTCATACTCATTATTTTTAAACTAAAATTTAAATTTATATACACATACAAACTCTATAAACATTCTTTTTTTTAACTTTTAAATTCATCTTATTTATATTACTTCTAACTTTTATTTTATTTTTTTAATTCAATTTTTATTTTTTAAAAAGTTTTTATTGGAATATAGTTGATTTACAATCTAACTTTGATTTTATTTTTTAAAATTTTTATTGGAGTATAGTTGCTTTATAATATTGTGTTAGTTTCTACTGTACAGCAAATAAACATTCTTGTTTGAATCTTTTTGTGGATAAATGTGGATCTATCTCTTGGGTAGATACCTAGGAGTAGAATGGCTGGGTCACAGAGTAGGTGTTTATCTAAAATTAAGACTTCCAAAAGTTGTCCAAAAATTACTGTACCACTTTATTCCACGAGCAGTGTATGAGAATTCTGCTGCTCCAAATTCTTGCCCAAAATCCGCATTTTAAATTTTGGCCATTCTAGTGGGTTTGTAAGTAATATAACATAGTGGCTTAATTTACCTTTCCCTGATGACTAAGCAACTTTTCATACACTTATTGGCCATTCCAACATCTCTTTTAGTGTGTGAAGCGTCCAACTATTTTGCCCATTTTAATGTTTTTCTTTGGTTTTGATATATATATATATTTTTTGGCCAAGCCACGTGGCATGTGGGATCTTAGTTGTCCCACCAGGGACTGAACCCGTGCCCCATACATTTTTGTGTTTGGTGACAGGTAGGGGTAGAGGTTTACTTTTTCTATATAGTTATCCAGTTGTTCTTGCAACATTTGCGATAAACAAATTCCTTTCCCCTTGGATTGTCTTGGTACTTTTCTCAAAAACCAACTGACAGCATATTTATGGGTCTATTTTTTCTTTTTTGTTCTGTTGATCCAAAGGTCTATCCTTAGTCCAATAACACACTGTCTTGATTATCATAGTTTTCTGTAGGTCTCAAAATCAGGTAGTATTAGTCTTCCATGTTTATTCATAGTTTTCAGGATTGTTTCAGGTATTCACATTTTCTTTGAATTACATAAAATATTACAGTCAACTGATCAGTTTCTATGCTGATTAGGACTACATTGAATCTATAGTTAAATTTGGAGAAAATAGACATAAGACATCCTAACAAAATCAGTAATTCCAAATCATGAACACGGTATAACACTCAATTTCTTCAGGCATTCTTTAATTTCTCTCTATCGATTTGGGATTTTTAACAGTATCTAGCACTTTTCATTATATAACTACCAACTATTTCATGGTTTTTTTTTTTTTTTTTTTTTTTTTTTTGCGGGCCTCTAACTGTTGTGGCCTCTCCCGTTTTAGAGCACAAGCTCTGAGCGCGCAGGCTCAGAGGCCATGGCTCACAAGCCCAGCCGCTCTGTGGCATGTGGGATGCTCCCGGACCGGGGCACAAACCCGTGTCCCCGGCATCGGCAGGCAGACTCTCAACCACTGCGCCACCAGGGAAGCCCTATTTCATGTTTTTTAATTCTAACATAATGGTATTGTTTAATTTCATATTCTAAGTTTTTGTTACTACTATATAGAGGCTCCCACTGTCATCCACCGCCCGTATTCCAAGGCCTCAGCCCTGGCACCCTCTAGTCCTACTGCCCTGCCCAATTTCTCCATTCCTCAGGCACCAGCCATCTCCGCACCGCTCCAACCCCTACCCTCTCCCCAGTCCTCTAGCCGTGCCCCCTTCAACAGTTCTACAGCTCCCACCCCTCCCCTTCCTCTAGTCCAGCCCTCTTTCCAGTCCTCTAAACCCTCCGTCGGAGCCAGTCCTTCACCACTCAGTCCAGTTCAAAGCCCTGCCCACATTCCTCTGCTCTGCCCCTCTCCCCAGTCCTCCAACCCCCCACCTTCTCTCTAGTCCCCAAGGTCCTCACATCTCTCCAGTTCTACAGGTCCGTCCAACTGTTTTACTCTTCCAGCTCCAGCCTTTTCTGTAGTACTCCCCTCTCCCGGCACCCGTCCTCTAGCTCAGTCCTCTGTCCCACCCACCTTCCTCATTCCTTCAGCCCCTCCTCATTACCCAACCTCCGGCCCCACCTCCCTCATTCCTCAGGCCCTGTCATCTCCCAAGTTTTCCAGACCCTCCAGCTCCCCAGTCCTTTTGCCCCACCCCTCTCCCCCACTTTTGCAGTTTCATCCACTCCCTCTTCTCACTTCTTCAGCCTCGCCTAGTTTCCTCATTGCTTTAGCCCTACTGTGTGGTAAGTACTTATTAGGTATTCTACATACATAATCTCATTTAATCTTTACAACAGCCTTGTTGGTATGCGTTGTAATTCTCATTTTAAAATATGACTTACGTAGTGTCTTCACCTGTGCTTCTTTCCTACCCCGTATGTCACGGTTATAATATTGATTCTATTATCTTACCAATCATTCATTTTAAGTCCCTTTACTTGTCTGCAAACTAGGGGTGATATTAGGGACACTGAGCTGTGGGGTTTAAAGAACATGACTCAGTGATTTGCACATAGTTCGTTTTTATTAAATGTTAATTACTATTATTATATATGTGTCCCCACTAAGTAAGGAAACTGACATTTATCCTTTATTCAGACAGGGCCTGTCTCATGGTAGGCTTTGTGTGAGTGGATGAAGCACCGGTGTACTGTGAAGCACTATAGTGCAGGCAAACGCAGGAACAAACACGGTGGTTAGATGTCAGAAAACAGATCGAAGAATAATTACTTGCTTTCAAAGGGTTGTAGTGGTGGATGATCTTGGGGAATGCGTTGGGCCTAGAAGCATCAGAAGAGTTCTTAGGATTTTCTATGTACACTGTGAAGTTTTGAAAACGTTTGAGCTGGGGTGGTGAGAGTCTGATCATAGGTGGCTTTTGGTAAATTGTGACAAAATGGGCGGAGTGTTTATTAGGATGAAGTCACTGGGTCCACCCGGAAGCAGGCACAAGACAAGTCCCCTTCAAGGGCCAGGAAGCTCGTGAATATGGTGGGCCCAGAAAGACACCGAGACCCAGGCCCTGTGGTGGCGTCTAGATCCCGGATTTGCTTGAATCCGAGAAGGGATCGGGTCGCTTCGAAGGCTATTCTGGAGAGTGCCGCGTGTTCTGGGGAGGTAGTGGGGTCCGTTCCGACTTGGTCCCCGATTGTCAGGGTCCTCCAGCCAGCCCACCCACAAAACCACCGGAATCCCTTCTCCCAGGACTAGGTATTGGCCCTCCCTGCAGAGCCACCTTCGCCTCGGCAGTCCTTCCACGCTTGTCACTCACCTGCGTGCAACCAATTAGAACCCACAGGTTGGGCGACTCGTCTGACAGGTAAGGGGCGGCTACTTCCCGTGAGCCAATGAATGTGCAGACTCACAAGCGAAGGGCGGGCCTGCCGTTGTGAGCGAGCCAATCACAGGCCCCCGGCTACAGGCAGCTTGACAGGCCGTTAGCGCGCGCTCGCTTCCCCAAGATGGCGACTGGTAAGGAGGGTTGTGGTTTGGGAGAAGTGGCCGGAGGGAATGGGCGGCGGCTCCACCTGGGGATTCCTGAGGCCGTTTTCGTGGTAAGAGACACGCTGGTGCTCGGTATCTTGACGCTACACTGTGGGCTACCCCTTCCTTCTTGGCCCCCAGCCCGGCCTTGGTTGTTGGGGGAGGGAATTGAGCTAAAGGACGGCGGAGAGAGCGCTCCGTCCGCTCTCCCCCTCCGTGCCAGGACCGACTGAGCTGTGTCAGGACCCGCCGGGGGGCGCGCGGTCCGAGAAGGCCCCGGAAGATTGGGGGGGGGCGCGGGGTGAAGGACTCAGTAGCCAGAGGGGGAGCGGGGCCGCTCTGAGGGACCGCCCCCCCCCCAAGCCCAGCCCCGACGCGGGATTTCGACCCTACTTCCCGGAAAAACGGAGGCGGTGAGAAGCTTGAGAGTCAGCCTAGATGCCGGGGAGACCGATGCATAGATGGTGACGGAGTACAGTGAGCAGGCAGAGGAGCTCAGGTGTGAACATAGGAAATGGCACCTGGTATGTTGAAGGGCTGCGGTGGCCAGTTGCCTCGGAAGAAGGCGGAGGGCAACGTCGGACTGGGGAGACCTTGAAGGCCTTGTGTGGCCCGCTGGGCCCCTAAGGCTTTAGCCAGTCGGCCACGGGCGGTCACCAGAAGGTGTCTAAGTGAAGCCCCTGTGTAACCACATTTGCTTTTAGCTAAATGGTCTTAACAACTTAGAGAATAAATCGTGTGCAGTTGAGAGAGGAAGCAGGGAATGCATTGTTGGAGGCTTCACAGAACAGGGAGACCAACCCAAGGCCAAACAGAGGGAAACAAGTAGTGCTTTAAATCCTGTCCCCCCCCCGTAAGGCTGTTCTCGAAATAGTATTTGAATATTATTTGAATAATGAGAGGAAACCTGAGTGGCCTTCCAGGCCAGTATCGCCCATCTTTCTCCACTCAGTTCTGCCTGAACTACTACAAAATCTTAATGGAAATTTCTCAAATTTCTCAATTTCTCAATATAGGTTTGTACCTATATTGCCTTGTCTCTACCTTTTTGTTTTTGGTATCTTCCAGCCTTCAAAAGACCCATTTCTTTTATTTATTCTTTTATTTACACCACTTTTATATACATTCTGTGCATATTTGCATTTGCTGATTCGGTTTTGTACTATTTTCTTCAGTTATTTTGTTTTTTCTCCCTGAGCCGTGCCATCTATTTCTTTCCACTCATCTCCCAGGTAGCTGTCAACAGGAGAGAAAATTTGTTGAATACCGGGCACTTTCCTAATGCTTTTACAAAACTCTAAGAGGCAGATACTGTTATTCTCATTTTGTACATGTTGAAACAGAGGCACAGAGCCCTTGAGTAACTTGCTCCAAGTCACACAGGGTGTAAGTGAGTTACCCAGGCTTTGAACTTGGGCAATCTGTGGGGCTGCAGAGCTCTACTTCTATGCCATGCTCTGCTACTGGGAGGGAGGTTAGGTCATTATCTTGCTCCCTGTCATTTCTCCTGACGCTAGCACAGTACCTGACACACTGTATAAGCTCATAACTAAGTGTTGATTGAATTTCCATAGTGCCTTAAAATACCACACCCATGGTGCTCAGCAAGAGATGTCTTCAGAAATCTAATTCAGGAGGATAAACTTTATCAAAGGGCTTTATAAACTGTTATCTTAAAATGCATTTTCCCTAAAATGTCACAAGTTATTTTTTCTAGACCTTAAAATTTCTATCAATATGATATAATAAATAATCCAAATTTACATAAATATTTGTATGTTCCTAAACTAATTGGAATAACATGGTATTATAGAAAGAACAGTGGTTTCTAAATAGAACAAGGTTTGAATCATGCCTCTACTTCCCAGTTGTTGCTTAATCTTGAGCATATTACTTTACAATCTGAGCCTCCGTTTCTTTAACTGAAATAGGAGTAACAGTAGTTAGAGTTGCCCTGCGAAACAGAGACTGTGCTTTCAGTATTGCAAGTAGATGCTTAATATATATTAGTTTCTGTGTTGACAGTGTTTAAAAGTCACACCTTGCCTTTTCCCCATTCCCGCTGATGCAGTTATTTGTTTTCTTTCTCTGCTTTAATTGTCCCTTTCCCCCCTTGTCCATTTGTTGACCTCTCCATCTCTCAACACCTAGTTCAGATATGACCTCCCTGTAGTTTTGTTCACTTATACATATCTAATGTTGAACACTTATTAGCTGTTATGTACTCTTCTAAGTATTTTACTCATTTAATCCCCTGTGAGAAAAAGGTACTTTTTTTCTTTTTACAGATGAGGAAATTGAGCCAAAGAGAAAGGTTAAATAACTTCCAAGGTCATCTAGTATGTGATGAAGCCAGCATTCAAACCAGGCAGCCCCTGTCTCTTAACCACAAACCTATGCTGCTGTAGTTAATTCTCCTTGCTAGAGTCTAAGCTTCTAATAACATGTGCTAAAAACTTTGACATTTCTCTTCCTACAGTGAGCCTTCTAGGAAGATGCTATCTCCATTTTATCTCCAGAATGCATTTATCTGCATTTTAACTGCATGCATTTCATCTCCATGCAGAACTCAGCCATTGCCTCAGCCTCATCTTTTCAATTTCTTTTACAGTCTCTAGCTTGATGGCTTCATAGTTCACTCCCTTGCTGTGTTTCTCTTCTTTTTTCTTCTTGCCTTGTTTCTGCTAAAATACTCCCTTATAGGTAGTAAGCATGGATAAGAATAATGATGTAGAGATCCCAGAAACTGTGAGATAATTGAATTTAACTTAGCTTCAATGAAGGACTAAAGTTCTTTAAACTACTAGAAGGCTGTTATAGAATCTCCTTAAAGTTTCCATATAGTTTCACTTAGTTCCTGATCCTTACCTAATTAACTAGCTTTTCTTCAAGGACCAGCATGTGCAGTATACATTAAAAAAATGCAGTTCAGTTTTATTGCTTTTCTTTTGCTTATTTATTCCTGTTATAAAAGATTGTTCAGTTTGCCTTTTAGGGTTACTTTATTTCAACCACTTGATACTCAAGGAAGCAGTTGTGACTTGTCTTGGGAACCTAATGATGATATTTAGCGTGATATCTGTGGCAGAACTTGTTGAGTTAAAAATTTCAGTAATAAAATCTATAATTTTGGCACACAGCCTGTTGAATCGTTTTGTGGCTAGGGCACATGACTAGGCAATGTGTTTGACTGTTGGTAATTTTCATATTTATTGCTAGTGTTGCATGGCAGATGTATAAAGCAGACAAGGTCATCTTTCTTTCCCTATATATAAATAAAAAGGAAGGTGGAAGAATAATAAATTAGCTACATAATGTATGTGCACTGTCTGAAATGGTCTCTAACTTTTTTTTTTTTTTTTTTTTTTTTTTTTTTTGCGGTAGGCGGGCCTCTCACTGTTGTGGCCTCTCCCCTTGCAGAGCACAGGCTCCGGATGCGCAGGCTCAGCAGCCATGGCTCACGGGCCTAGCCGCTCCGCGGCATGTGGGATCTTCCCAGACCGGGGCACGAACCCGTGTCCCCTGCATCGGCAGGCGGACTCTCAACCACTGCGCCACCAGGGAAGCCCTCTAACTTTTTATAAATACTTTTTTAGTTAAAAACAAGCCTTTGGAGAAAAAGAAACACAAGCTCTTTTTATGTTTAAAAATAAAGCTAAAGCAGTCAAAAATCAGAGGTATGAATTCTAAAATTTGTAATGTATTCTTTTTGATATTAAAGGAAGATGTAGATTCCTTCATGAAACAGCCTGGGAATGAGACTGCAGATACAGTACTGAAGAAGCTGGATGAACAGTACCAGAAGTATAAGTTTATGGAGCTCAACCTTGCTCAAAAGAAAAGGAGGTAAGTGCAAAATTTCTGAGTTTTTAAAATTAATATTGTATAGCTTAAGCTTTTAAAAGATCGAGGCATAATTTGCATACAGATAAAATGTCTATGCGTTGAATGTTCAGTTTGATGAGTTTTGATAAATGTATCCACTTCTGTAACCATTGCCCAGATCAATATATGGAACATTTCTGTTACCTCAGGAAGTTTCCTCCTGCCCCTTTCCGCCCAGCCCTGCACACTCCCAGAGACAACCACTGTTCTGATTATTTTCACCATAAATTAGTTTTGTCTGTTCTTGAACTTCATATAAATGGAAGCATATAGTAACTACTGTTGTACGTCAGGCTTATTACACTTAGTATAATGCTTTTTGAGAGTCATCCATGGTGTTGTGTGTATCAGTAAATTAGTTTCTTTTTAGTGCTGAGTCATTTTCCATTGTATGTGGATGTACCACATTTTTTGTCTATTTTATGTATTTGCTTGTCGATGGACATTTGGTTTGTTTCCCCATTTGGGTTTAAGTCTTTGGGTGGACATATGTTTTCATTTCTCCTGGGTAATTATCCAAGGGGTAGAATTGCTGACTTGTATGGTAAGTGTATGTTTAATTTTATGAGAAACTGCCAGAAGTCCTCCTAGGTGGCTTTAGCATATTACACTGCCACCAGCAATGTGTTGGGAGTTCCAGTTGTTCTTCATTCTCACCAGCACTTTGGTATTGTCAGTCTAAAGATGCTTTTGAAAACGTAATAGAATGAATATTGAAGTCCTTATGCCAAAGCTTCTAGGATCGTAACATCTTAAATGTCTAGTTCATTCTTTTCATTTTGCCGATGAGATGAGAAACCCACAGAAGTTGTGACTTTGCCAAGACTTCATAAGTGATAGGGCAGAAGTATTCTTGCTCTCGATCCTTTATTCCCCTGTATGTTCATAGTAGCTTACGAAATCAATTCACAGTAATAAATATCTACAGATACCTGCTATACACATGTGACAGCATTCTTCTGTCAGTTGAATGTTTATGGAATTCCTAATAGGTGCCAGATACTGTTTTGGGTGAAATAAAGTCCAGTATAGATGCTTTCAACAGGGTTATGGTCTAGGGGCATGATAGATATTTAAATAAGTACACAGAGTATAGCAGTCAAGGTGTTATGGTGCACAGTAATGAGTTAGCATAGGGGAATGGGAGAACTGAAGGGGGACAGAGGGATTCAGGGGAAACTTTCAAGAGAAGCAGATGGCTATGTAGAATTTTGAAGCCTGGTTATAAGTTTGGAAGCAGGCTCCAGTGAAGAAGGGTAGTCGGCGTGAGGGTACCACTTACGCAAAAATACAGAAGTTTGTTTTTAGATGAGAATTCCCTGGTGGTCCAGTGGTTAGGACTCCGTGCTTTCACTGCCCAGGGTGCAGGTTCATTCCCTGGTCAGGGAACTAAGATCCCACAAGCCACGTGGCGCGACCAAAAAAAAAAGAAAAAAAACAAACCAAGAGTTTGTTTTTAGATATATTTTCTCATTTGATTTTGGTGACAACTGAGGAAATCTGAATAGGGCTAGGTGTTAGAGGATATGAAAAGTCATCAACATGGACAGATGAGGGGTGTTAATAGGAGAAAGGATAGAAAACACTATGAACATTATCTTTTCTTATTTGTGGAAAAAATGTGTGTGTGCACAGAAATACCTGGAAGAATTGACGCTAATGTTATATTAACAGTGGTAATCTTTGGGTGGTGGGAAATGGCATTTTTCTTATTTTGATTACCTGTATTCTTAATTTTCTGCAATGTACATTTACTGCTTTTATAATAAAGGTTGATTTTTATTTGAAAAAGAAGCATAAAGCCATTGGCTTTGAGGTCATTTGCACGGAGGTTACAGATAGAGAAGAAAATGGACCTCAGGACCAAGCCTTGGGGAATCAGAGGGAATCCATGTGTCAAAGTTACCTTGGTAACTCTGGTACTGTGGAGGCACATGGGATGGCTCCTAGGTCTGAGCAACTGGAAGGGAGAGTTACCAACATCTGAGAAGACTGTGGGTAGAGCAGGTTTGGGGGAAGATCAGGAGGAGTTCAATTCTGGACACATTTGAGATGCCTTTTGGACATCCAGGTGGAGGTGTTAGGTAGACAGTTAAATATATGAATATGAATTTTGGGAGCGATCTGGGCTGGAGATAAAAATTTGGGAGTCATTTAAAGCCAGGGGACTGAATGAGGTCCATCACCAAGAGAGTGCATGCAAATGAAGAGAAGATCAAAGATCTGGACATTGCAACAGTAAGAAGTTAGGGAGAAGAGGGAACACCAGCAAAAAAGACTGAAAAGAAGCTTTAAGTGAGGTCAGGAAAACTGGGAGATCATGGGGTTCTGGAAGCCTAGCTAAGGAAGTGTATCATGGAGGAGGGAATGATCACCTGTGTCAAATGCTGCAGATAGCTCACCCAAGTGGGATAAGGACTGAGAATGGACTTGGACTTAGCAAAGTGGAAGTCATTGGTGTTCTGGATGGGAACAGTGTTGGCCCAGTGGTTCAAAGGAGAATGATGGAGACAGCAAATGTGGAAAACTTTTTTGAAGAGTTTTATTCATTTAATAATGGGTTGGTTGTCTTTTTTATTTGTAGGAATTCTTTATATATTGGATACTAGTCCTTTCAGGTTATATGTGAGAAATTTTTCTTGCTTTTGTAATTTGTCTTTTTTTCCCCCTTATGATTTACTTTGATGAATAGTTCTTAATGTAAATGTTTTAAGTCAGAAGTTCTCTTAATAGTTAGTGCTTTTTGTGTATTGTTTAAGAAATCCTATTTTGTATTCCATATTCAAAAAGACATACTCCTAAGTGTTCTTCTAAAAGTCTTAAATTTTTTCATTTTCATATCTAACTTCTTAATCCATCGGAAGTTTATTTTTATGTGTGGTATATGGTAGGCTTCCAATTTCTTTTTTTAAATGGAAGCACTGTGGATATACTGTTTGAGTCATCACCCTTTATTTTTAATGTAGTTTGATTTAAGAATTTTTCCTTAATGGTTAGTGCTTTTTGTGTCCTATTTAAGAAATATCCCAAGTTCATGAAGATATTCTCTTAATGTTTTATTCTCAAAGCTTTATTGTTTTATCTTTCACATTTAGATTCATAATCTATGGGTTATTCAGAAGTATGTTGCTAAATTTCAAAGCAATTGTGGGATTTTCAAGCATGTTTCTTTGCCCTTTCTGTTTATTATAAGTTGATAGTTGTATGTGCAGTCTTGTTCATAGTCAGGTTTTTCTTTTTGTTTTTTTTCTTTTCTTTTCTTTTTGGCAACACTGCTTCATAGGTTTGTGTATTGTTTCTCCATTAAGAGGCAGATAGTATCTAGTTGTTTCTTAGAATGATACTGAATTCCTAGATCCATTAATTATGAGTTGCAAAATGATGATGTTCTAATTCAGTTATTTATTTTTATTTATTAATAAGCTGGCATATTTCTATAAAGAGAAATGTCCCTTCATGTATTCTTTGGTAAAAAGTGGCTGCAGGAAATCAGCTCACCTGTCACTTTGTTCCCTTGCAGGAATAGCCCTGTAGCTCCTATCACCTCAACAGCTCTCTGCTACGTGAACAGTTAGAGGGGCAAGTGCTAGTCTGCTGCCAGCTTAACCTGAAACAATTTCTATCCTTTTTTTTAAAGCTTTTTAGTCTATTCTATTAGGTGCATGCAATTTGAGAATTACGAAGTCTTCTTGGTGAATTTAACCCTATGTAAAATAATGCTTATTGTTTTAGTCAGTTTTGTTGGACACTTAGAGCTACTCCGGCTTTCTTTCGGCTAACATTTAAAAAAAATTTCTATTAGAGTGCAGTTGATTTACAATGTGTTAGTTTCAGGTGTACAGTAAAGTGAGTCAGTTATACACATACATATATCCATTCTTTTTTAGATTCTTTTCCCATATAGGTCATTACAGAGTATTGAGTAGAGTTCCCTGTGCTATACAGTAGATTCTTATTAGTTATCTATTTTATGTATAGTAGTGTGTATGTCAATCCCAAGCTCCCAATTTATCCCTCCCCGCTTCCCCCTCTGGTAACCATAAGTTTGTTTTCTACATCTGTGACTCGTATTTCTGTTTTCTAAATAAGTTCACTTGTACCATTTTTTTTAGATTCCACATACAAGCAATATCATATGATATTTGTCTTTCTGTCTGAGTTACTTCGCTCAGTATGACAATCTCTGGGTCCATCCATGTTGCTGCAAATGGCATTATTTCGTTCTTTTTTATGGCTGAGTAATATTCCATTGTATACACGTAACATGTCTTCTTTATCGATTCATCTGTCGATGGACATTTAGGTTGCTTCCATGTCTTGGCTATTGTAAATAGTGCTACAGTGAACAGTGGGGTGCATGTATCTTTCTGAATTACAGTTTTTTCCAGATATATACCCAGGAGTGGTGGCTAACATTTTCCTCGTGTATTTTTTCCAATCCCTTTTCTTTCAACTTATTTCTTATTTATATTTAAGGGTATTCCATGTAAACAACATATGGTTATTATTTTAAATCTTTTTAGATAAACTAATTTTTCTTTTTGGATACTTTCAAGATTGTCATCTCTTTTGTTTTATCTGACTATAATTTGTCTTTGTGATGATTTTTTGTGTGTGTGTGGTACGCGGGCCTCTCACTGTTGTGGCCTCTCCTGTTGCGGAGCACAGGCTCTGGACACGCAGGCTCAGCGGCCATGGCTCACAGGCCTAGCTGCTCTGCGGCATGTGGGATCTTCCCGGACCTGGGCACGAACCCGCGTCCCCTGCATCAGCAGGCAGACTCTCAACCACTGCGCCACCAGGGAAGCCCTGTGAGGATATCTTTCTTAAATTCTTCCTTAACTAACTATATGTCAGCTTCCTGTAACCATGGATACCTGTGTGGATTGCTTTTATCTATAGAGGATTTTGCTTTTGCAGGAGCTGTGGGTCTTCATCAGCCTTGGACTGCTTGAGCCCTGTTCCAAGTTCTTGCACTTAATATGTGAGCTCCCCCGTTGAGCTGAGCATCAGGGGCCCAGGCTCAGGTCTATAGTTGGTATTGTCACCTGCCTTGAGATGCCTGCTTTTCTCTAGTCCTCACTGCTCAACTCAAAGCCTTTTCCATTTTTATTCCCTTTTATTTTTTCTGAAAGTTCCCTCACCTCTGTGATACCAGCTGTGCAACAAAAACTGTTTCTGTGCTTGACTGAGTTGTTTTGCAGCAGACGGCTGTGTAGTTTGGATACTAACCTTTTCTTTACAGGTGTTGTAAATCTTTTGTTGCAGCCTGTCATTTAACTTTTACCTTCAGCTGTTTAGGAAGCAGTAGCATAGCACAGGGAGATCGGCTTGGTGCTTGGCCATGACCTAGAGGGGTGGGATAGGGAGGGTGGGAGCAAGGCTCAAGAGGGAGGGGATATGGGGACATGTGTATGCATATGGCTGATTCACTTTGTTATACAGCAGAAACTGACACAGTATTGTGAAGCAATTATACTCCAATAAAGATCTATTTAAAAAATACATAAAGTAATTATTGATAGGTATATAAAAAGTTATTTAGTATTTCATTCTCTTGTGGTGAACTCTTTAACACATGAATTATATGTGCTTTATCTTTCTCTAACTGGAAATTTTGTGATTATCATTTTTTCTGTCATCTGTTAATTTTTTTCCTTCTCTCCTTCTGGGATTCCTGTTAATATGGATGTTGACTCTTCTAATTCTGCCTTCCCTGTCTCTTTATTATTTCCTGTCTTCTGCTATTTTGGTAATTTCTCTTTTGGCAATTAAATGGATGTCTGTGAGTTCCTTATTTCAACCATTACACTTTTTATACCTAGTATTTTTGGTTGGTTCTTCTTATAGCTACTTGTTTATTCTTCATATTACCAATATCCTGTCTTTTCTCTTTGAAGTATTTTTAAATACTCACTGTATAATCTTGTAGAATTTGATTTTGTTTCATCTGGTACAGGTTGTCGAATTTATTGTTTTTATTTTATTTTGTAGTTGAGTTTATCAGATTACCATTTTTTTCCCCATCAGCTCATGTTCCCTCGGGGTTATCAGTTCCTTTGGCCATTAATGTGTATGGGAACAGGAGTAATTCAAGTCCCCCATGGTGGGCAGGGTTTACACTCCGCAGCACAGCCATTGGACAAATGCTGTTTCTCCCCTACCAGGTGCCTCAGCCTCTGGGATATTCTTTCCGTTCCTTTGTCTTTGGCTGTTTTCACTGGCATCTCCCCTGGGAGGGGGAGTGGGCAAGGGGAAATGCTGGGGGCCAGTACCTGTATTCTCAGCTCCTCAGCCTGACCTTCTCCCTGCCTTTGGCCAATTCTGTTTTTCTGCCCTGTAGCAGTGATGGGGTAGGTAATGTGATTCACCCACAGCAATTTAGAGGGAGGAAAAACACCTAAAAAGTTACCCTTTAGCCCTAAATTCCCCCTTTGAAGACTTGATCCACTTCCCTTCTAAGCTGCTGTCTTCCCTCTCACTTCCCTACCCACTCCCAGGACCTAGAGTTTTCCATTGTTCATAGAATAACAAAGATCTAGAACTGATCCAAGAGTCTGTTGATAGGAGGTGGATAAACAAGTTGTGTTATATTTTTAAATGGATATTACACAGCAGTGAAAATGAATGAACAAATCTTAAGAACTTAATTGAGTTATAAAGCAAAACCCCAGAAAAATGCATACAACATGAGACCATTTGTATTAACCTAAGAAACTAGCAAATAACATATTGTTCAGGGATACACATAAATGTGATGAAACTATTTGAAAAAATAAAAAAGGGACTGTAAACACACAGTTCAGGAGAGCTGCTATCTTTTGGGACAGAGCAGGGTGGGGAGGGTGTATTGCTCAGACTTGCACAGTGGCCTGCGCTCTACAGCCCATGAGCCACAGCTACAGAGCCTGCGTGCCTAGAGCCCGTGCTCCACAACAAGAGAAGCCACCACAATGAGAAGCCCGTGCACTGCAACGAAGGGTAGCCCCTGCTCGCCGCAACTAGAGAAAGCCCATGCGCAGCAATGAAGACCCAACTCAGCCATAAATCAATCTGTCAGTCAATCATATACATGACCAAAAAACTTGATCTGAACATACTAATGTTATATGTGTATCAGATATTTTATAAATGATTGCATGTAGATCTTTCTAGCATTTACTTATATCAACATATACAAAAATAAGCAAAATTGAGAGATCTATGACATCCATATTGAATTGTAAAGAGTTCACAGAACCTTAGCCTTCAAACTATGCTTTTAAAAGAAATCAGTGCTAAGGGTGTGTTTCTCAATTCTTCACTGGGCTGTACTACCAGATAGTGATACTATTTTTTAAGCAGCAGGCTTATCTGACATATTTGCTGGGTCAGTAGCACACGCTGTAATAAAGTTTGCCATGCTAACCTTCTTCACACATGATGTGACTTCCTTTATATAATTCAGGAAGTACATTTTCATTATCATATTTAAATTTTGTTTACATGCTGATCTCTAATAATATTTTGTTAAATGTATTCTGAAAGAACCACAGCTTTGTTTTTGTATCCTTAGTCTGTTTTCTTACAGATTACATTGTGATTTGACAGGACTCCCAGAACTGTTTTGCACATTTTTCCATGCAAAACACTTTAAAGCCTTGGGCAACTTTAAACCAAAAAAAGAGCTAAAAATGTTTCATTCTTTCTTCTCTAAGTTTGACTTTGTTTTCAGCATATTTTTATCTCTTATTTTCTTGTCAGTGAGATTGATTTCATTTGGGAATTAGTTGCTAGTAGCTTTTAAAAATTATTTTTAATACGCTTTATTTTTTAGGCCAGTTTTAGTTTCATAGCAAACTTGAGCAGAAGATACAGAGATTTCCTGTATAGCCCCTGCCCCCCAACACACACATAGTCTCCCCATTATCAACACCCTTCACTGGAGTGGAACATTTGTTACAATTGATGAGCCAAGACTGATATGTTATTATTAACTAAAGTCCATAGTTTACATTAGTGTTCACCCTTGTGTTGTACATTCTATGGGTTTGGACACATGCATGATGTTATGTATCCACCATTATAGCATCATACAGAGTAGTTTCACTGCCCTAAGAATGCTCTGTGCTCAGCATGTTCATCCCTCCCTCCCCCTCCTAATCCCCTGGCAACCACTGATCCTTTTACTGTCTCCATAGTTTTGTCTTTTCCAGAGTGTCTTATAGCTGGAATCATACAGTCTGCAGCCTTTTCAGGTTGGCGTCCTTCACTTAGTCATATGCATTCAAGGTTCCTCCATGGCTTTTCGTGGCTTGATAGATCATTTCTTGTTAGCAGTGAATACTATTCCATTGTCTGGATGGACCACAGTTTATTTCTCCATTTGCCTACCAAGGTCATCTTGGTTGCTTCCAAGTTTTGGCAATTATGAATAAAGCTTCCATAAGCATTTGTGTGCAGTTTTTGTGTGGACCTAAGTTTTCAGCTCCTTTGAGTAAATACCAAGGAGCATGATTGCTGTACCATATGGTAAGAGTATTTTTATTTTGTAAGAACCTGACATACTGTCTTCCAAAGTGGCTGTTGCTCCACATCCTCACCAACATCCAGACTTGTCAGTATTCTGGATTTTGGCCATTGTAATAGGTGTGTAGTGGTATCTTGTTGTTTTAATTTGCAATCCTCTGATGACATATGATGTGGAGCATCTTTTCATATGCTTATTTACCATGTGTATATCTTTGGTAGGGTATCTGTTAAAGGCTTTGGTCCATTTTTTTAATCCAATTGTTCATTTTCTTATTGTTGAGTTTTGAGAATTCCTTGGGTATTTTGGATACCAGTCCTTTATCAAATGTGTCTTTTGCAAATATTTTCCCACAGTCTGTGGCTTGTCTTTTTCTCTTGACAGGGTCTTGTGCAGAGTGGAAGTTGTTAATTTTAATAAAGTCCAGATGTCAATTATTTCTTTCATGGATTGTGCCTTTGGTGTTGTATCTAAAAAATCATCACCATACCCAAGGTCATTTAGGTTTTCTTCTGTGTTATCTTCTAGGAGCTTTATAGTTTTGCATTGTACCTTTAGGTATGTGATTCATGTGAACTTAAGTTTTGTGAAATGTGTAGCGTCTGTGTCTAGATTCATTATTTTATGTGTGGATGTCCAGTTGTTCCAGGCTAGTTGTTTTTCTAGTAGCTATAATATAACTTACCTGTTGAGTCTGATCAGTCTCATCATGTCCATCGTTTTCTTAAATTTTTTCTTGTGTTCAAACAGTGATCCACTTATAATTTTAAGAACAGTTGTTACCTAACTTGAAAAGAAAGTATTTTTCAACATAAAAGTTAAAGAAAAATTACCCAAAGCTTAAAAGAATCGCATGGTTGTACTATATTTTACTGTGGTGTGTTAGGCATTCAAGTGCTTTTACAGTGTGGGAAGCGCAGGCCCTGAGAAGCTGTCCCTGCACTTGCTGGCGCTGAGCTGCCTATGACTGAGGGAGTTGGTGGTTTTCAATTTAGAATATAATCTTTGAATGCATGTTATTTTAAAAATGAGTATTTAAAGTGCAATTCTAATTAAATGTAGAACCTCTGAATCAACCTCTGTGGAATATGATTTTCTCTAGAAATGTTAACTAATAATGGGGGGTTTGACGTATAGAATAGGACTCTGTGCACAGTAGTCATTCCGTAAATATTTGCTATTATATCTAAATATTTTAATAAATATTTATGTCTGAAATATCTTAAATATTTTAATAAACAAAATTTATTAACTATCTTACAGATAAAATATCTTAAATATTTCATATTTATAAATTGTCCTCAAAACATATCAGTAGAAAATACAAAGCTAGTAAGACTGTGTACTGGTGCCAAATACTAAGTTAACCTGTTTTCTTATTCACAGGCTAAAAGGTCAGATTCCTGAAATTAAGCAGACTTTAGAAATTCTAAAGTACATGCAGAAGAAAAAAGTAAGTGCATTTCTCTTTGTAAACATGAGCAAACCAGGATACTTCAGCAGAGACATGTGTTCCTTGACTCCTTGGTCACTGGTATTTGAACCAGTCCTGAGCACGTGTACTGATGTCACAGACAGTGAGACATGTGGCTTTCCACCAAAAGTCAGGTTTAATTCTAGGACCCACACTTCTTGGGGGTATTTTACTTATATGTAGTATTTGCAGAACTTAAATGCAATTTGAAATTATTTTAAGTACAAAAAGAAGATGTCATTTTGAGGTAGCAGCATCTAATAGTTTTTGTTGTTGTTATTGTTATTGTTCTCTCTAAGAATAAGGAGTGAGTCCAGTACTTATAGAGCTGGAAAGAATTTTAGAAATGACGTTTCAGGTTCTCATTTCACAGCTGAGGCAACATTTGCAAAGAGGTTACACTTGACCACTGTTACATAGCTAGTTACTGGCAGAACTGGATTTGAGAATCTTCCGAGTCCTCATCCAATATTTGTTACATGAGCAGGCTGTAAAGATTAAATGTCATAAGTATATTGTATTTAAAATATTATGTGTATGTGTATGTATATATGATTTATTACTTGACTGGTAGAATAACTACATTTCTAGTATGTTTTTTATGTCATGAACCTAATAAGAGGCTTCAGAAAACTGTTTGTTGAGCATGAAGCACTGATGAAGTAATAATAGATAGTGCTTGTCTAGTGCTTACTCTGTGCCAGGCACTGGGTGTCTGTGTGGGGGGGGAGGGGTGTGAGACTGGTGTGTGTGTGTGGGGGGGTGTGAGTGTGTGAGAACTCTGTTTGCCACAGCCTTTAGAGCTATAGTAAGTAGCTGAGCCAGAACGCACAAGCCTCCCTGCCCATCCGTCTGGCTCCAGCATTCGTTTCTTTACCACTCTACTTAGTCTGTGTGATAGGACTGTTTTAAATGGCTTAGGTTCAGCTCTGTGATCTCTTCCTTATAACCCTGGTGTGAAAATGGACTGTTTGCAGTACTGTCATTTTTTTTGAAGGAGTCCACCAATTCCCTGGAGACCAGGTTCTTACTGGCAGATAACCTGTATTGCAAAGCTTCAGTTCCTCCTACCGATAAAGTGTGTCTGTGGTTGGGGGTAAGTAAATGTAATAGCCACAGCTTCCTTGGCTGACATTTGTAAAGCATTATTGTTGAAGCTGTGGAAGGAATGAAGGGGTGGCATTCAGGGCGATCGGGAGTGTGAGGAAGATTGCCGCAGAAACGTGCTCGAGTCTCCCCCTATCAAAACAAAACGGACCAAACCCTGCTTCCCCTCCAACTAATGCTTTAATCTCTTAAATGTAACAAAAGGTGCTGTTGAACCTTAGATAGATGTTTCTTCATCATCAGATTTTGTTAGTTCTAGAAAGATCTCTCTAAATTTGAGGGGCAAGGATTATTACAAAAACCTTGAGGTTAGAACCCATTTTTTAAAATCATATATTCCAATTGTGATGATTTCAGAGACCTTCTCTGTGATTTTTTCCTATTTTACTCCTCTCAGTCACATGATCGACCAGCCAAGCCATTCCTGACTGTCCAGCTAGCTATCCATAGGTCTTGTTACCTCAGGCAAGTTCCCATACAAAGCAGCCAGTCACGACTGCTCTCAGCTCTCCCAACTGGGAGGATTTCCGCTTGCTATCCTGTAGAGTCATCCCTGAGAGGCAGTCTCGTGCCATGAAAGATAGGCGGATTCGTACATGGAAACTCACTTCTCTGTCCCTTAGTTCCTTCTCCTGATTTCTGTTAACTGTAATCTTTTCAGAGTTTGTACATTTATTTCTACAAGCATAATCCCTGTACTTGTTTAGTTTTAGTTCTGTAAATGGAACAGCTATCCACCCAGTAGCCCAAATCCTAAGGGTTGTTGTCCTTTGTTTCTCTTTCCCTTGGCACACATTTAATCAGCAAGTGGGCATAAGATGATTTCATAAACTAGACTGGGACAACAGGGAGCTCTCGAGAGAGAGAATTACGGCTGGAGCCCACCTTACACGAGGGTGAATTCCAAGTGGATCACATTTGAAATGTGTGATGAAATACTGACACCATCAAAATTGTATGCCAAGTCACAGATAACTTATTTGGAGCCCTGAAATAAGGATTGGTTTTTCAGGCCTCAAAACTCAGAAACCATGAGCAAAGTCAAAAGACAATCAACAGGAAAAATATTTGTAACTCATATCACAGGCAAAGGACTAACAGGTTTGCAGGGCGACTTGCAGTTGTGTTTTGGGCATGTCAGTCTTGAGGTGACTATTAGACCGTCAAATAGAGAGGCTGATCAGGCAGTATTTGAGGGGTGAATCAACTAAGGAGATATACTTGGCACAGGGTACTTCCTGAATGAATGATTGATGTTTTTTGACATGAATGAAGTGTTTTTAAATGTATTCGATTTTCTCTTGTTAAAAGTAAGCAAAATGTAGAAACTTTCTGGAAAAGAAAAAGTAATAAGAAGCATCAGTCATTGAGAAATGAGATTGTGGGTCTGGGTTTAGAGAGGCATTTACTCTGCACTGAATATTTTTATTCCTATCTGAATTTTTATGCAGTTTTCTAATTATCATGGATTTGCATATTCAGTCAATAAGAATGTAGCACCTACTTTGTGCTAAGCACTTTCATGTTGTCTCATTTAATTCTTCCAACAATCCTTTGAGTAATTTTTAAATTCCATTTGCCAGATAAGGAAAGTGGTTCAGGAAATGCCCGGTGTTAAGTCAGGTGCTAGGAGTATGGTTCCCCCCCCTGTGTCAGCATTTACCCTGGAGGTAGGAAGGGGGCAGTAAAAGCCAGCTGTTTCTCTCAATGGATCAAATGTAGATAATATGTATGTTTTTGAAAACTTTTGGTATCTTAAGCTCAGAAACAACTATTTCAGTTGATCTGAATGTAATACTGTTTGGTGTCACAATAGAGCTAGTAGAAAGATAGGAATTGGTAACTAAAGAGACTGGTTCTTATGGTAATTCTTCCATTTATGTAGTATCCCGGAAAGCGTAGGTAACCTGAGCTCTCGGAGCCTCTGTTTTCTTAACTGTAGAGAAGGTAACTTGCCTCACCAGGGTTGTTATGATGAGTAAATGATAAAATGTATGTGAATATATTCTCTAACCCAGGGGTCAGTAAATATTCTGTTAAGGGCCAGAGAGTAAATCTTTTTGGTTTTGCAGACCACATGGTCTCTGTCACAAGTAGTACTTAGCTTTGCCACTGTAGCATGCAAATCTAAGTGAATAAAGAATGGCTGGGTTTCAATAAAACTTAGGACAAAAGACAGCCGGCCAGATTTGGCCCAAGGGCTGTAGTTTGCCACCCCCTGTTCTAATCTGTAATGCACTGGGTAAATGTTCGGACGTTGCCATGCTTTTCTCTCTTCAGGCGAATGTAATGCTTGAATATGATATTGATGAAGCTCAGGCGTTGTTGGAAAAGAATTTATCGACTGCCACAAAGAATCTTGATTCTCTTGAGGAAGACCTGGACTTTCTTCGAGATCAATTTACTACCACAGAAGTCAGTATCCTTACCTAAAAAAAGGCAAGGGGGGAAAGGAGAAAGATGCTTTCAACGTTCTTACATGCATTGCTTTAATGAAAAGAATGCCCTTATTCTTAGGCTGATGTTAAGTTGCAGATTTTATGAGAGTAGTAAATGACATACTTGGAACTAATATTTAATAACTTTATAGATAGACTAATCTGAATTTGAAGTGTGAAAGTGTGGAAACAGCAAAGTCGATTTAGCAAATGAGTATTTTTCTTTCAAATATTTTCCCAAGACATCTTCATAGCTAGTCAAGTAGTGTATTTATTAAGGGTCTCCTGTGTTCCTGCAACTGTGCTAAGCTGTATGGGGCACGGGCTGGTGAGAGGATCAGTGCAAAACAAGAAGAGTGGCGAAGTTACAGCTGTTACAGCTGCACATGTGAACCTGCTGAATGATTGTCTCACAGCAAAATATAAGTAAGTTCACTTCATGTACTCAACACCAAGGCAGTTTAAAGTTAGGGAAAGATAGGTGTGGGCTGGAATTAGTTCAGAGCAGGCTTTGAGAAGATAGGACTGAGACTGTATTTAAGGCAGAGAGAACAGGCAGCGGCAGGTATTCTGCTCGAGGGGGAGGGCTCGCATGTTGACCCAGCTGCTCAGCCCTGCACAGTCACCCAGCACAGAAACGTGGGAGTTGACCTTCGCTCCTCTCTCTTTCATCACCAGAAGCCGGCTAATCACCAGATTCTTGTCAGCTTTCCCTTGTAAATCTCTCTGTCCATTGCTGTTACTCTCATTTTGGCCTTCTAGAAGCTAGACTCAGTAGTTTTCTAGTTTGGTTTCCTCACATCTGTCCTTTACACTGTCTCCACCATGAATTCACTGAGTCACACTTCTTTTTATTCCTCTGGTTATAATGCTTCAGTGTTCTTTGTTACATGTAAGGATGCACATGGGCACCCTGTGAGGTGCTTCCTGCCAGTCTTACCTCCTGCCACTGACTGCTTCCTGCCTTGGCCCTCTCCCAGTGCACCCAAGTTCCAAATAACCCTGATCCGTTTTTCTCAGTCCCCAAATGTGCTGTGTCCTTTGTCCACACTTGGTTCCTCCTATCTAGACTCATTTCCCCCTGTTTACCTGGGTTCCTCTGTTTTATCTTTCATATGTCGGCTCAAGCAGCAGAACATTTCTGGACATTTTCCAGTCCTCTCAGGGTGTTTTGTTGTTCCTCTGTGCTCCCGGTGCACTTTGCACGTAGTGCTTTATTTATTTTTCATGCCAGACTGGGAGCTCTTCAAG
Source organism: Mesoplodon bidens (assembly GCF_964165515.1). Classification (NCBI taxonomy): domain Eukaryota; kingdom Metazoa; phylum Chordata; class Mammalia; order Artiodactyla; family Ziphiidae; genus Mesoplodon; species Mesoplodon bidens. The sequence continues at coordinate 701,546 of NW_027672558.1, read as the reverse complement.
TGTAGGAGCTCCACTTTCTCTCTCTCCTCCACAGCACGTAGCACATGACAGGTGTTGAGTGGTTGGTGAGGGAAGGCAGGCCTGTTTGAGGCCTAGAGCAGCAGTTGGCACGTGACTGGTAATGTGGAGACTTCATTCAGACAAAAAAAAGCCCAAAACTATAACATTCCCAGAAGATAACATTGGAGAAAACCTAGATGACCTTTAGTACAATGGTGGCGTTTTGGATATACCACCAAAGGCATGATCCATGAAACAAGTAACTGATATGTGAAGGCCTACGCAGGGTGGTGTTTGTGGAAAGGAAAAGATATAGATGCTTAATAAATTGGGTGAGTGTCCTGTTAGCCAAACAGAGGGTAAGAGATAAAGTGATTGATAATTGTAATAATTTAAACATTACATGTCAGTGTATGTTTTTTACTACCTTTGAAATATCATGGATGAGGGGCTCTATAAAACTGTTGACAGTGTCAAGCACACATTTGTTAAATATAATACCATAGTTGACTAGATATGCTAGACAATTATTGATTTGAGGTCTTGACTTGATGTTGGTGTAGTTTTGTTCCCTTTTTCGGCAGATGATACTACACCTTGCTGTAGTCACTAGTATTTTTTGTGTGTGATTTCTGTCTTTGATTCAGTGTGTGAATGAATACTTAGTCATTGAATGTTATCTTTAGAATTGCATTTGCATTTTCTTTGACAATTCTTGCAGATATGGCCAGGGTTTATAATTGGGATGTAAAAAGAAGAAACAAAGATGATCCTACCAAGAACAAAGCATAATGCTGGCAATTAAAAATGTGGTTCAATTTTCCAAACATGTTATTTTAAATACTCCAAAGTTTATCCTTAAAAGTTGACATAACTTTAAATAATTTTTAACAGCAAGAATGATGATTAAAACTTAAAAAAAAGGTACAGCCACTATGGAGAACAGTATGGAGCTTCCTTAAAAAACTAAAAATAGAACTACCATATGACTCAGCAATCCCACTACTAGGCATATACCCTGAGAAAACCATAATTCAAAAAGAGACATGTACCAAAATGTTCATTGCAGCTCTATTCACAATAGCCCAGAGATGGAAACAACCTAAGTGTCCATCATCAGATGAATGGATAAAGAAGATGTGGCACATATATACAATGGAATATTACTCAGCCATAAAAAGAAACGAAACTGAGCTATTTGTAATGAGGTGGATAGACCTAGAGTGTGTCATACAGAGTGAAGTAAATCAGAAAGAGAAAGACAAATACCGTATGCTAACACATATATATGGAATTTAAGAAAAAAAATGTCATGAAGAACCTAGGGGTAAAACAGGAATAAAGACACAGACCTACTTGAGAATGGACTTGAGGATATGGGGAGGGGGAAGGGTAAGCTGTGACAAAGTGAGAGAGAGGCATGGACATATATACAGTACCAAACGTAAAGTAGATAGATAGTGGGAAGCAGCCGCATAGCACAGGGAGATCAGCTCCGTGCTTGGCGACCGCCTGGAGGGGTGGGATAGGGAGGGTGGGAGGGAGGGAGACGCAAGAGGGAAGGGATGTGGGAACAGATGTATATGTATGACTGATTCACTTTGTTATAAAGCAGAAACTAATAAAAAAAACTTAAAAAAAGATAAACACCACTTTATTTATTTATAAAAACAAAATTAGTTTCAAATATTTTATGAAATTTGCAGTATTTTTATTTTTATTTTTTGCATCTCCAACAAAGTAAATGCTGCTTTCCTCATTTTGTTTGTTTGTTTGTTTGTTTGTTATAAGAAAAGTCTTAGATGAAATGGCTGAAAACTGTGAGATATGCTATAGCTATAAGCTGATTTTTTGGACAGTTTAGCACACTTTTTCTTTATTGGCTGGTGTTACTGTCACTTGTGATATGGTTAAAACCAGTTTAGAGGTAGGAAAAACAGTTTGAATATTTGAAAAATTGTTTTTCTTTAGCACACGTGGGGCTTTATGGTCCTCTGTTGCTGTTATTTGTCCTGTGTAAATGGAGTTTCATGAATTACTGCTTAGCCAATAACTATTATAATATTCTGTATTTTTCAGGAAGTGGTAATTTGCATTCCTAAACAGTAAGAGGGCTATTGAGACAACACTTTCTAACCCGATATAAGTGCACAGAGCCTAGAGCCTTTGCAATGCTAACATACAGGAGATCTTGGCCAACATGAAATAACAAAATTACGCACTGAAAACCCTTGCCTGAGGCGACTTTGTACTTCTTAACAGTTCCCCAAAGCAGCTGAACAGGAATATTAAGATAACTATAGATCTGTGATGGTTTACAGGAGTTGTGAGCTTTCTAATTCATGATAAAACTTCGTAAGAGTGTTAGAAGATCCCTATGGAAAGCCATTGATACAGTGGCTGGTACTGGGTGATACAGATTCTGGTAAAAACACAAATGTATTATTCCATCTCCATGTAGTAAAGAGTATACTTGTACAATGTTTTGTACTTGTATTTCATGATATTAAAACAGTGAAGTTAAAACTGGCACAGTACCTTTTTTTATGTTATACTTTCTAAAATTAACATGGGTCTTTTCACATATTGGTAAAGTTTATTTACTTACACCATAACTAGCTGTGTCCCAAGAACCTCTTATGTTTGTAGAAACAACATAAGATCCCTTTGGAAGGAATGTAGATAAGCAAACAATTGAGAAGTTAAATCTGAAAGATAGCAAAGTTCCTTGTCAATTTTTCTTTCATAATTTTAAATTCCCATATTTTAGAATTTGAGATTTGTAAATGTCTTGATATATTTTAAGTGCTACTTTTTCCCAAACTTTATTGTGGTAAGTATATTGGTATAAAATGTCCTTGTTAATATTAGGATAGGAATGATTTGCTCAGAAGATCTTACTTTTGTCTTACTTTAAGTCCGTGAAAATCTAAATACGAAATTTTAGGTATTCCAGGCAGTATGAGGAAACAGCTCTCTAGAGATGTGAATTAAAGAGCAAAAATTACATTAATTATTCAACAAATATACATAAGCACCCAGCATGTGTCAGAAACAGTATTAGGCTCTGTTAATTAAATAAAAGATATTTAAATCTTGCCTTTGCCAGAAAGCTTCTCTTATAACAGTCTACATTTTCAGAATAACATAGCCATCCTGATTTGACATGATATTTTCAAGCTTAATATTAGGATAGTAAACCCGAAAAGACAATGAGCACAAGATTGACTACAAAAAGTGATACTGAGTAACAAATATGTTGGAAATGCAACTGAAATTTAACTATTTTTCCATTGTAAACATGTTCATTTGAGAAAGTTTAGAAAATAGGAAAAAAAGACATTTAAGTTCCACTTGCAGTCTGCCTTAATGATTCTGTGGCTTCCATTTCTTTTTCTATGCATAGGTTTTTTAAAAACATAATTGAAATAATTTTGTCTGTATAATTTTTATCCTACTTTCTTTACTTATTATGGAATTTGCTTATATACTGCTTTTAAATTAACATTATTTTACTGGTTTCATAGTATTCTAATAGGTAAACTCTAGTAAACTGTGATTTACAGACAATTGGTTGTTTTAAAATTTTTTTCTGTAAGTAGGAAATAACTCAGTTTGCATGTTTACAGAAGGATTTTTCTTTTATTTAGGATTTTTCCTGAGATTAGATTACCAAAAATGGAATTATGGAGTCAAAGATTATAGCATTTTATTTTCTGGGTTAACTGAGAGTGGTTTGGTCAGTAGCAACAGCAGGGGGTGATGGGAAGCACAGTTGATCATCCTTGCTGCCCCTATAGACGCTGACCACCACAGCTGCGTAGCCAGAGTGAAACCCAGATCTGGTTCCCGGGTGAATTTCCTTCCCTCTGTACCATGGTGCCTTGCTCTTATTTAGAAATACCTAATAATTCATTAAGTTCAATCCCTAATGAATGCATACTCTCCTTTCTTTGTGTGTTTGCTATTCTCTGCCCTAAACCTCATGATACCTTTAAGGGTATTGAACCATTTCTTTTTTTTTATTATTATTATTATTATTTTTTATTAGTTTCTGCTTTATAACAAAGTGAATCAGTCATACATATACATCTGTTCCCACATCCCTTCCCTCATGCATCTCCCTCCCTCCCACCCTCCCCATCCCACCCCTCCAGGCGGTCACAAAGCACCGATCTGATCTCCCTGTGCTCTGTGGCTGCTTCCCACTATCTATCTACCTTACGTTTGGTAGTGTATATATGTCCATGACTCTCCTTCGCTTTGTCACAGCTTACCCTTCCCCCTCCCCATATCCTCAAACCATTTCTTAAAGGTTTGTCTCGGTTGGTTCTGAAGACTCTGCCGACACCATGTGCAGCACTCACCATAGCCGGTGTTGGGTTTGACTACACGTTAAACTCACAAGACCTGGATAGGCCACGTCTGACACCAGTTTACTCTGAAGGACACAGGACAGGCAAGACACTGTGGGCACCATGCCAGGGGGCAGCTTTAGGCACAATTCTAATGTCCCCACAGGTGGCCACAGGAGCCGCCCTGGCTTAGAAGCCATCAGAGAGCACTCTGTCTTGTAACAGCCGGGGTCAGGGCCCAGGAATGATAGGCCCACTGCGCTCAGGGACGCTGAGCTGTGACTCCCAGCAGGTGTTGATGTGCAGTCGCAGCCCTCCCAGACCAGGCGCAGGGTACCTCCTGGGACATTGTGCCAGAAGCAGGCCCGCCCATCCCACAGCTGACCATCCACCTTCATCAGGTTTTCAGGGCAACCAAACTAGAAAGTGAATCCGAGGTCAGTGCCTCACCTCGAGGGAGGAAGGGGTTTTGAACACCTCACTCAGCCTGTTGGGTCTTGCGTGATCATGGCCAGTTTTTGACAATGGCTTACTTCCTTTTCCAGTTCCTTTCATAAGGCCGCTTAGCTAATATCTGCCTCTGCAAAAAAGGTAATAATAGTTCAAATATTTTAAAGAGCCAGATGGAAGCATCAGGTGGGAGGTCTGAAGTTTTACGATTGCATGATGGATTGGAGAGCTTTTTTCTCCTTGCCCCAAGTGACGCCATAAATTTATTGAAGCTTTATGCACTCATCGCAGAGTGACTTTTTAGTCTTGTGGCCAAAACTCATTGATAAACTTTTTCATTTTTACATTTTTTATTTTGAAATTTTATAACTACAACCAGTGTCATAGAATAGACAGGCCTGGTAATTCACCATGTTTTCTCTATATTAATACTCTTCTGTATGCAGGGAGTACTGTTTACACAACCAGTTCTGAAAGGCACCAGTGTTGGAAGAGTTGGTTAGTGTATTATGTGCGCAGAACTGCTTTTCTTCTTTGAGTTATTAGCAGGACATGGCCCAGGGTTCTAGCTGAAAACTCAGGTGTGGATGGTGCTTCAAAGTTCAGCTGAAGAATTTACTTTTGTTTGTATCCCTTTCTTGTGTGCTCAGTATATTTGAGCAGTTTGTGTATAAAGGATCATGTCTCCTGGCCGTGGTTTATGTTCAGTTGATGGTGTTACAACTCTGTTTTGCCTTTAGGGGATTCTTTATTCAGAGGTAGGCCATGAATTTTTTTCTGGATCTTTTAGCTCCCCAAATAAACCCATCTTAGACTGAGTCAGCTTATTTTCCCCAGATCAGACCTGTGGATTCTAGAGAGTAAAATATACAAAAATTTAAAAAGCAAAAGGTCAGGGGATAACAATCTCTTCCTTTTCCTCAATACTTAACATCTTTGGCTACTAAGTCCCTGTTCGGAGTGGATTGGGCAATAGTTTATTCTCAGGTGGTCCAGAGACAGCTTAAGAGTTAAATTTTAACTGACCCTAGACATTTAATTTTCAACTTTACTATCACTGTTGGTTGCAATACCAGCACAAAATGACAGTGTTAGCTTTTCAGTATCGACTTGGCGTCACACTGTGATTGCAGTGTTCACTTAAAAGTGGGCTGTGGTCGTGCTTGTCTACTCCATTGGTCCGCAGCTGCCTGAGAGATGACCAAGGTCTAGGACTGACCTTGGCTTTCTGGATAGAGTCTGTGCAGGTCAGATGAAAAAGGAGGCGCTGGAGGAAAAAATGTTTTATCCCAGAGAAGGATTGGTCCGAGACAAATATGATCCTGGAAGACCAAGGGCAGGAAGAGCAAGGGAATTTGGCCCTGGGCAATACAGAGGTGGGCAAGTTGGGAAGTAAGCCTGGACCCCCTTCCCTTCCTCCAGGCTCTCTGTCATACCCTGTATGATCCTCCCCCTATCGCATAGGTATTCAGTTCGTTATACCAGAAACTTCTGAAAGCAGATCGGGCCCAACATGGTTCTGGGAGAAATCCATATAACCAGTAACTGGAGGGAAAACTGTTCACCCATAGTAAAGACCAAGGAAAGGGACATTTTAAAAGCAGATAAGAAGAAGAAAGCTTGGAAGGGTTTTTGAAAGGGAAGGAGTATGGTCAGAGTGCCTTTGTACAGCTCAGACTTTTCATGTTTGACTCCGTATATGTCATAAGAGAAAATTATTCAGATTGCTGAAAAATGGCCAATAGATACCAATATTTAATATGAAGCTTAGAAGTGGTGGGGTATACTGCACACTGGTTATGGAATTGCCATTAATACAAGTTTTCAGAGTAACGTACTTTTAAAAAATGTTTTGAACACTTCAAATGAGACGGCAATGGGGTGTTTTGGAGAATCAATTTTTTGGGCTTCCTGTAGAATTTAATGCAGTGAGAACACTTAGGATAGAGGATTCAGATGAAAATATGAACTCAAAAGAATAAAAATAAATGTCCAGCACACGAAATTTTGTTGCCTCCATCTGTCCCTTAAGGTAATACGGCTCCTCCTGCTTGACCATCTCCCTCTGGTGGTCTTGACCTTCTCCCCATCCCTCTGCCACAGTCACACCTGGGACCATATCATTACCAATCACCACAGCCCCTTCCTAATCGCAACCTCAAGCCCAATTGAGGTTTACACTGCCCGCAACATCTTGACTTCTTTCATGGTCTGCCTTGCTCTCTTCCTTGTGCATACCACTAATGCTCTTGTCCCCCTGCTGCTCTGCTGGCCTGGCCTGGCTAAGCCAGTGTCTTGTTCAGTCTGACTCTGCCGGTTCCCAGCACTTTAAAGTTGTGGCTGCAAGGCTTACGAGGGTGGTGGTGCTGTGCGGTCATCGTTCACGCTTCCACGCTCCTGTTCTTCATCTCAGCTGATGATGGGAGGGATCGGTGCGTGGCCCCCCGCCCCCCACATGTACCTACCCACCATCTGCCAGTATTTATAAGCCTTTGCTGTCACTTCACTCACTGAAAACAAAAACAAGTTAAGGAAAAACCAAACGACAAAAGAAGCTTTTGTATGGGAGGCCCCTTCCCAAGTGCAGCCCCAGCCTGTGGTGCTCTGCCACGCTCTGAAGGCGCTGGGGCGGGATCCCTCCAGTTTTCACGTGGCATTCTTCCTGTGTGCATGTCTGTGTCTAGATGTCCCCCTTTCATAAGGACACCAGTCATATTGGATCAGGGGCCCATCCTATTCCAGGATGACCTCAACTAATTACATCTGACGACTCTATCTCCAAATAAGGTCAAATTCACAGGACTGAGTGTTAACCTCAACATATCTTTTTGGGGGGACATGATTCAACCCATAACTGTTGGTGTGCGGCTTTGCACAATGTTGAAATGTCAGGAGTGCGTGCATTGCACTGTGGTCCACAGCAGGACAACTGTCCTTGCTCCACTTGCCCTCCCCCAATTCCCCTCTCTCCTGCATCCTCAGTCTTCTCCACTGAAGCTTTCTTATCTTAAAAAAAAAATGCTCTCTTGGCCTGACTTCCCCCAAGCTGTCATCCTCATTTCTCTTCCCTTCACAGAAAGTGTTGTCTCAACAGTGTTGTCTGTACTCACAATCTCCGTTGCTTCTCTCCTGTCCTCTATCAGGTGCATTTGACACAGAAGATTACTCTCTCCTCTGAACACTCCCTCCTTGGTTTCTATGATCCCTGCCTGGTTTTCCTCCCCTCTCTGCCTGCTGCTTCTCAGTTTCATGTGCTGGTGCTTCTACCTCCTAGACGTCTGGACTTCATTCAACCTTGTGCTGGAAAATACTGCCTCTGCACTGGCGATGCTCAGATTTTTATCTCCAACGTGGACCAAGTCAGCAACATCTGCATCACTGCCACTGCCTCTGGAGTGGGCTCTCTGCTTCCACCCTTGCCTCTCTTCAGGGCAAAGCCAGCCTCCTGACAGTGGTCTCAATTCACTGACATGAGATTAGCTGCCACTCTGTCTTTTCATTTACCTCCTACCCTTCCCCTTGTGCCTTCTGCTCTAGCACACCTGTCTCTTTCCTTTTCCTAGAGTGGACTCATTTTGTTCCTACTTCAGGACTTTGCCGCTTGTTGTTCTCTCTTCCTGAAAAGTGCTTCCCCAGAAATCTACAGATATCTACGTGGCTTACCCCTTCACTCAAATATAACTTCATAAATAAGCTTCATGTGGGCACCATATACACATTTGAAATGAGTAGCCCCCGCAAAACACACGTAAAAGTGTGTCCTTATCCCTCTTCCTTGCTATTTTCCCATTAGTACTTAACTCTAGTGTGTATGCCATGGCTTACTAGGGACAACCCTGGTTTATACCTATTGTAGAGCAGTCAGTTAACACCCTGTTTTTAGCTCCCCCTTCTACTTTCAATACTGTCTTAGCTTGGTTGCGATTTCCGACTGGAGCACAGAAGAGGGAAAGCCCAGGGAACTGGATTGTACTGGAGTGAGAAACATAGGGAGGAGCTTAGGAAAGCGAACCTGTCAGTTCCGTAGGTATTCCTAATCAACACACCAAAAACTTCAAAAACTGAGCAAAAGGATAGTCCACTGCCCAGTTTCTGGACGGTCCACTGAGTGCTGCACGAACACAGGAAAGATCTCAGTGGCTCAGCAAAAGTTTTGAGAACAACTGGCATTGGAAAAACAGCCCACAGAGACCAGTTTGGAATGTGAGACCTTAACCCATCCAGGTAAATTGTCTGCTAAAACAAAAATATCTATGTTCGCCATAGAATTTAAACAAGACTCAGAGTCACATAACATTCAAGAACCAGAGAAGTATCCACTCACCCGAAAAAAACAAAAAGTATAAATTTATGTAGATAACATAGAAATTAATACATTACAATGCAGAAAAGGTCAAATTGATAAAACCAAGAACAGAACTGGTTCTTTGAAAATACTGATAAAAATAGACAAACCTCTAATAACTCCTCTGAATAATAAAACACAGAAACATATAACATTATAAATGAAAGGTTTCTAACCACCAATACAGATATTTTAAAATTATACCAAGCATAACTGTATGCCAGTGCATTTGAAAATCTAGATAGAAAATATAACTTTCAAGGAAAATATAAATTACCAACATTTACCCACAAGGATGCATGTGTTAATCTGGACAGGCTGTGCGATGCTACATTAGTCAATCCCAATCCCTGTGGCCACTTCATTCTGGAATCCAGGCTGATGGATTAAACTATTCTAAGGTATATAAAAAGACAGATTCCCAACCATTTCATGAATTCATAAGGCCAGAATAACCATGATGCCACACCTGACAGCACCAAAGATCAACATTTTCCAATGTGTTTCTCACTGAATAGTAATTCTTTAAAATCCTTGAGAAAGTGAATTTTTTTGTCATATGAGTTGAGGAGAGCCCCTATATGTAATAATGTAGTCCTACAGAATACTATTTTGCTTTGTTTAATCCACAGTTTTCCAAATTTATTTGACAGTATGTTCCTCCCCCCACCCCAACCCAATTCCTCTTAATCCCTGTGGACTACTTTTTTGGAAATACTCTTATGAACCAATCTCAAACATGAATATAGATGCAAAGATGCTAATAAAATATTAGTAAATTAAATCAAGCAGTGTTTAAAAAATACACCATGAACAAGTAGAGTTTATGCTAAGAATGTTAAGCAATATTGTTAAACATTAACATTTACTAATACAATTAATTATAGGCTGAGGGAAGAAAACCATTTGATTATTTCAGTGGGTACAAGAAAGACATTTGAAAAACTCAACATACACTCCTTCTCAAAGCTCTTAGTAAAATAGGAATGCAGTGAAAAGTTCTATAACCTAATAAAGATAATTTAAAGTTAAAATTCGTCTAGCAGGAGCAAGACAAAGATGCCCACCATCACTGTTGTTACTCATCATTTTACTCCAGGCTCTGGCCAGTGTAAAAAGACAAAAATAATAATAATAATAGTAAATATTAGAAAGGAAGAGAGAAAATTATCATTATTTGTAGAATATAATGCCTACCTAGAAAACGGAAGAGATCAGTTGAAAAACTAAAGTAATGAGAGTTTAGTAATGTGTCTGTTTACAAGATGTAAGCATACACAAATCCACAGATTTCCTACACAGTAGAAATAACCAACTAGAACCGGTAATGAGAAAAAAACCTATTTATGATATATAAATATTAAATTAAATTAAGGATTAAATGAATGGAATGACATATTCTATCAGTGTCAGTAAATTAATGCAATCAAAATCCTAACCCTACCTGAGGGGAGTCATGACACATTTATACTTATTTTATTTTTAAAATAAAACTGGATACATTTAAGATGTACAACGTGATGATTTGATATACATATGCATAGTGAAATGATTACTACAGTCAAGCTAATTAACACATCCATCTCCTCACATAGTTACTGTTTTTTTGTGTGTGTGGTGAGAGCACCTGAAACCTAGTCTCTTAGCAAATTTCCAGTGTTCAGTATGGTAGATGTCCAGAACCTATTCATCTTATATAACTACGACTTTGTACCATTTTACCAGCATCTCCCCATTTCCCCCGCCCCCCTGTGCCTGCTTCTATGTATTTGAGGTTTTCAGATTCCACATACAAATGAGATCATGTAGTTGTTTTCTTTCTGTGTCTGGCTTTTTCAACATATGAATAGATAAAGAAACTGACACACTTATTCTTAAGTTCTAATATACTGCATGAGAATATCAGAAAATTTTGAAGGGAAAAGAGATCATAAATACATATTATGGAATTATCATAACTAAAACAATGTAGTATTAGGACAGGAATAGGCAGATTAATGAACTATAATACAGGAGTCCAAAAACAGACCCCCTTCATATATATATATATGTATTTGATATTCAAATTTAATGTTTGAAAGGGGTAAAATATAGAATGGAGTATTCTGTGGATAGTATGGGTTAAAAAACTAGGCATTTGGGAAAAGTAGTTGTTATCCCTACCTCTACATTCTATACATAAGTCAATTCCTAAAGGAACCCTAAATCCATTATAGGAAATCATAGGAAAATGGCTTTCTAGTATTTGGGTGGAGAAGGTCTATCTAAATCTACCATTACTGCCAGAAAGCATTAACAAAAAAGGCCTTATAAGAAAAATAACAAGGTACGTGGTACAGAAATCACAACTGCCCCCCAGCCACCCAGTTCCCCAACTCTGAGAGAGCTGTTTCCAGTTTCTTGGAGACAACATATTAAATAATTATTAAATAATAAATACTAAATATTATTTAGTATTAAATTATTTAGTAATAATAAGTAATATTATTTATTATTAAATATTAAAGACTTCTGTATTTCCAAACACCATAAGTAAAAAGTCAGAAAAACATGAAAGAATATTATAACATACGTGATGGATAAAGAATTGTTTTCCAGGACTTCCCTGGTGGTGTAGTGGTTAAGAATCCTCCTGCCAATGCAGGGAACACGGGTTTGAGCCCCGGTCCGGGAAGATCCCACATGCCGCAGAGCAACTAAGCCCGTGCGCCACAACTACTGAAGCCTGCACACCTAGAGCCTGTGCTCCGCAACAAGAAGCCACTGCAATGAGAAGCCCGCGCACCGCAACGGAGAGTAGCCCCCGCTCGCTACAACGAGAGAACGCCCGTGCACAGCAGCAAAGACCCAACGCAGCCAAAAATAAATAAATTTATATAAAAAATTAAAACCTCTAAAAAAAAGAATTGTTTTCCATATATAAGATCTTACTAATTAATAAGATAAAAGCCAGCACCTTTTTTATTAGTTAGGACTATTTTCAGCAGCAAGGAACAGAAAACCAATAACCAAAGCTATGCAAATTTAAAAATATTTATATATATTCACCTCTCAGATTTGCAAAGAGTTAAAAGATTCACAATAATACTCAGTATAGGCATTATTATACACTGTTCATGGGCATTCAGTTAAACCTTTCTGGAGAGAAATCTGGTCAATTATATCAAAATTTTAAATGTGTATATTATTTGATTCATAAATTGGTCACATTTATGCCTTTGACTTGAGGACAAAATTGGTCAGATGCACAAAGATATGTATGTATTGAGGAATTGGTTTATAATAGCAAAACATGGTACGTAACCTAATGTTCACCAAAGAGAATTAAGTAACTTATTGTATGTACATACGTATAATAGAATTCTGTTGTATTAGTTAGGAGTCTTTCAGCTACAAGTGGGAAAAAATGGCATAAACTAAAAGGGGATTTACTGTCTCTTGTAATAAGATGTCTTAATATAGAGTGGCTTCAGGATAGTTAAATCTGTAGCTCAGTGGCGTCATGAAGGACCCAGCTTTCTTCTATATCTGCTTTGTCATCTTCAGTACGTCAAACTAATTCCTTCTGATCACATTCAACAAATATGGGGAATTCCCTGGCAGTCCAGTGGTTAGGACTCGGTGCTCTCACTGCCACGTGCCCGGGGTTCAATCCCTGGTCGGGGAACTAAGATCCCACAAGCTGCGCAGCACAGCCAAAAAAAAAAAAAGTACTAGGCACTGATTGACTGTAGAGATATTATCATATGAGCAAAAATAGCTACTGCCATCATGCATTCACAGAAAATATAATGTATGTGAAAAAGGTAACAGCACAGTATGTGTTGCATGATACCATTTATGAAAAAGATTCATTTAGGTGCAAACATAATACATAAACTGAGTATGTTTACTATGCGACGTTCAGCAAGTGCCAGGGCTTTTGCTAAGTATTTTATATAGATCATCTAATTTCATCCTCACAACAACCTTATAGATTAAATAGTATTATTATCCAATTTAATATATGTGAAAACCGAGACTTGTAGAGTCAGAATTTGAACCCATGTTTGTCTTACTCCAAAATCCACACTTTTAACCACTCTGTTAAATAACCTTTTGAAAAGTAAAATGAAAAAAATCTAGAAGGAAATAGATCAAACTTTTAACAACCATTTTCTTTAGGAACTGATGACTTGAATGCAGTTGACCAGAAGAGCCAGGAGACAGAGGGAGAGAAACAAAGTCAAGGGGTACCTTGATTGATAGACTGGCAATGGGCAGTGACTGATCGCCTGAAGGTTCTAAAGAAGTTTAAAACAGGATTCAAGGGATAGAGTGGACAACCAGAGCTTGTAATTGGAGAGGAATTTCAGAGGTTGTATAAAATTTTGTAGTGCTTTAGGATGGGGCCATGTGTGTATTTTATGGAAGTGAAGTAACAGCCAAGGTCATTGGATTGAAGTAGGGCAAGAAAAAAGTCATTCATTCAAATATTTATTGATGATTCAAGCCTATATCTATGGTACGGGTTGTGGAAATACTGGTGAACAAGATGAATAAGGTTCTTACTTTCATGGACCTTATAATTAGAGTAGGCAAGAGGCCAGATCATGCAAGGCCTTGTAGCCATGTTAAGAAATGTAAGGTTTGTTTGGATTTTGTTCTAAATGTGATGAGAAACCACTGGTGGGTTTTAAGCAGGTGAATGACTTGATCTGATTTGCATTTTGAAAAGATCATTCTGGCTGTTATGTTGAGAATGTGTCATGGGAATAAGAGCAGAAGTAGGGAGACCACTTAGGAAGATATTAAGTGGTTCAGCAAAGAGTTGATAGTGGCTTAGACAAACGTGATAGTAATGGAGATGGAGAAAATGGCAGACTTGGATATATTTTGAAGATAGAGCTGATAGGGCTTGATGATTAATTTGATATGGGAGGTGAGGGGAAGTGAGGAATTAAGAATAACTCTTAAGTTTCTGTGTTGAACAAGGGGGTAGATGGTGGTGTCATTTATAGAGATAAGAAAGACTGGGGTTGAGGAGCACATTTTGATAAATGTTGATCTCATACTGGATAGGTGAAGTTTGAGGAATTTGTGGATGTGTTTAGTAGGCAAGTGGGTTGTATTGGTACAATGCTCAGTGGGCTGAAGTCCTTCATTTGGGAGTCTTCAATGCAAAGACAATAACTGAAGTCATGAGAGTAGGTAAGGTTGTCTAGGGAGAAGAGAGGATGGAGAACGAGGAAAGAATTGGGCCTCCCACAGAACTAAGAACACTGACTTCCTGAGAGGCTTGGTGCAGGCAGAAATCATTCCACCAGCACTATGCCGGCAGAGGTCGTGCATGACTTCCTCAAATGCTATGGATATATTTTAGTCCTTGTCTTTCTGAACCCACTGCTGCATGGTGATACTATTGTCTACTCCTTCCTGTGAAACTGTGCTCTCCAGGTTTTCCGTTCTCTCCTTCTAAGTTCCCTTTCCCTAAAGTTTGTTGTTCTCCAGGGAATAATCATCTACTCGTTCCCCAGTGGTTATCCATTTTAGTCAGCTGAAAACCCAAAGTCCTTCCAATGGCCTTCAGAAGAACCTTTAAAAGTGAAGTCCATCCCCATCCCATCACCCGTGTAACCTTGTTTCTTACTGCTGACCCCTTGATCATTCTACTCCAGCTACACAGTTTTCTTTCTTTCTTCTTTTTTTTTTTTTTTGTGGTACGCGGGCCTCTCACTGTTGTGGCCTCTCCCGTTGTGGAGCACAGGCTCCGGACGCGCAGGCTCAGCGGCCATGGCTCACGGGCCCAGCCGCTTCGCGGCATGTGGGATCTTCCCGGACTGGGGCACGAACCCGTGTCCCCTGCATCAGCAGGCGGACTCTCAACCACTGCGCCACCAGGGAAGCCCTACACATTTTTCTTTCCTGTTCATCAAACGCACCCAGCACATTCACACCTCAGGGCCTTTTTACTTGCCCTTCACTCAATCTGGAATTCTCTATCTTGAGATGTCTGCATGGATTTCTCCCTCACCTCCATCAAGTTCTGAAACCAACGGCTTCCAAAATCTGAAAGCAGCTTCCTGATCCTAGAGAAGATGTGGCTGCAGAAGTTGTTCCTGACAGCTCGACACAGAGTCTGACTCTTTAGTCTTCTTCTGTGTGGAGAACAGAGTGGGGGGGCAAAGAGTAGAAGCAGTGAAATCAGCTCTCACAGTAACTCAGGCAACAAATGACGGTGTGACATGTTACATTTCTGATCCTAATAGACTCTCAAATGGAGATATTGGGTACACAGTTGCTTCTAAAGGTCCAGAGTCCATGGGAAAGATACGAGCTGGAGATAGAAATTCAGGACTCCTTGGTAGTTACAGCCATGGAACTGAATGAGGTCACCAAGGGACTTAATATAACTGAAGAAAAGATAATCAAGCCCTGAGGAGTGATAAACTATGTTAAGCGCTGTTGCATTGTTGGTCCTTCCTTCCTTCCCTCCCTCTTTTTTCCCACCCTCCCTCCCTCCCTCCCTCATTCACTCATGATTATAAAAGTGATAAAGCTGCACAGAACTCAGTGTACCTATGTCTAGACTCAGAATCAAACATCTTCCCCCTTTTTTTTACCCTCCCCAAAATATGTACTATAAACCCCAGGCAATGTTTATATTCTCCAAGTGATCCTGACACAAAGAGCACACCTTATAGGACTTGAAAAGACTGAGGCAATTTAGCCTGGAGAAAAGAAGACTTTCAGGGGAAGACAACAATTGTAATAAGCTACCTGGCCTCTAGCTGAAGAAAACAAAAACTCTAACTCAAAAATATACATGCATCCAATGTTCACAGCAGCATTATTTACAATAGTCAAACATGGAAGCAACCTAAATGTCCATCAACAGATGAATGGATAAAGATGTGGTGTGTGTGTGTGTGTGTGTGTGTGTGTGTATATGTATGTATAAAGTGTGGTGTATATATATAATGGAATGTATATGTATATACATAATGTATATATATATATGTATATATATATAATGGAATATTACTCGGCCGTAAAAAAAAGAATGAAATATTGTCATTTGAAGCAGCATGGATGGACCTAGAGATTATCCTATTAAGTGAAGTAAGTCAGACAGAGAAAGACAAATATTACATCGCCTATATATGGAATCTAAGACATACAATAAACTGCTGAATATAACAAAACAGAAGCAGACCCACAGATATGGAGAACAAACCAGTGGTTAGCAGTGAGGACAGGGAAGGGGGAGGGGCAAGATAGGGGTAGAGGATTAAGAGGTACAAACTACTATGTATAAAATAAAGTAGCTACAAGGATGTATTGTACAGCACAGGGAATATAGCCAATATTTTGGAATAACTTTAAATGGAGTATAATTTATAAAAATACTGAATCACTATTTTGTACATCTGAAATGAGTATATTGTAAATTAACTATACTTCAATTAAAAAAGAAAAACAATTTAGGAGCTATTTAATAAAAATGGTTAAGGGCTTCCCTGGTGGCACAGTGGTTAAGAATCTGCCTGCCAGTGCAGGGGACACAGGTTCGAGCCCTGGTCCAGGAAGATCCCACATGCCGCAGAGCAACTAAGCCCATGCACCACAACTACTGAGCCTGTGTTCTAGAGCCACTAGCCACAACTACTGAGCCCACATGCCACAACTACTGAGCCTATGAGCCACAACTACTGAAGCCCACATGCCTAGAGCCCATGCTCTGCAACAAGAGAAGCCACCGCAGTGAGAAGCCCACGCACCACAACGAAGAGTAGCCCCTGCTCACCGCAACTAGAGAAAGCCTGCATGCAGCAACAAAGACCCAACGCAGCCAAAAATTAATAATAATAATAAATAAATAAATACATAAATTTAATTTAAAAAATGGTTAAAATTTAAACAAAAAGATCTTTGATTAAAAAATGCAATGATTCAGATTTAGGCTTGACAGAACAGATGTTTCCAAAAGTGGTATGGGATTTCCAGGCATTAGTGAGGTCTCTGTGACTTTCAACATGATGATCATATAACTTTCTGGCTTTAAGATACTGTTGTGTATAGCATATGTCACAGCTAACTGATGTTCTTTGTAGTGGTTGCTACACTGTAGTGACAGACTCCTCTGGAAACAGCTACAACACACACTTAGAATCTCACAGTTACATAATCAACCATTTTACTAAATACAAGCATATTTTCATTCACATACAGCTAAAGAAAACATCTTTTTCACATTTCATTACAGTGCACAACAAAGTGAAGAAAAGTATACAGTACATTTTATTCTGGAATATGAGACAATCTAATCCAACATGCAGTTGTGGTCTTTGTTACAAGTTAGTTTATCTTGTCTTCACCTATGTAATAAAATAGCTTCTAAAGCTTTATCCTTAATATTGTGCTAACACCTGATTTTTCACACATTTTCTAAAACCCAGTTATTGCAGTGACAACAGCACTGAATTCTACTAAAATGATTTTTAAAGTTCTAGAACTTGTTTAAGCAATTAAGCTCAGCCACTTCTGCTGGATCTATGCTGAGAGTTTTTAAACCTGCCTAAAAAATGAAAGGAATGGGAAAAGTATACATATGATGTATTTAAGTCAAGAAAACGGTAGAGAGTTATTGTTTGTACCTTTTTTTTTTGAACTGACAGAATCCAGTCAACTCTCATCTATCCACTGGATAATCTTGCTTTCAGAATCTTCTAAACATAATTAAGTATAGTAGTTGATGAAACTTTGTGTTAACCCAATTTACTATCTTTTGTTTGTCTTCTACAACCACAAAGCTGGCAACTTAATTACTCCACCCAAGCCAGGTCATGCTAAACGAAGGAAGAGATGATGATTTGGTCACTTGGGGTTGATGCTGCACGTAGGTCCAAGGTGGTTTGTTTCCATAATTTTCATGATTTGACTTCTTTATTCCAGCTGATTTTCTTACTGTGAAAATTATGGCTTTTGCCTAGCTGAACTGGCTACAATTCAAAAAAATCATTTAAAGCATCACGTCTCTTCAAGAAGATAATGGAACCTCAAGCCAACCATTCCAAGTTTCTGATGCAGTTAGCTGTCTGTTCACCTGAGAATTGAGAGCTGACTTTCTAGGGTAGACAGGAACCCAGGGTAGGCATAAGGCAAACAAGTGGCCAAGGTCACTGTGAGGTGAGTATTTTATCCCCATCCCACTCCCCATTGCTGTATTTGGTTCCTTTCAATAATACATCCACTGTGTTTCAGTGATAAGAACATTTATAGCCCTAACAGTTCTAACGTGTTTTCACTGTGCAGTTACTCACTTGTGTAAAATCCTCTTGTCAATAATACCTGAATGGGCTTTACCTTCGACTCATGCCCGGGTTCCCTCAGGATTATAACTGAGTTGTAATCAATAAGGAAACATATCCTAACATGTAGAGAATATTTATTTACAGTCATATCTCTTCCAAAGTAAACAAATTAATAACAGTTTATTCATCTGACAGCGGGATGATGCAGTGAAACAAGAACCAGGAGTCAAGTGACTCTCCTGCCCCTCAGTTAATTTTTTCATAAACTGGGGAAGAAACCCTAACGGCTTGTTACGATGATCAAATAAGTAAGTCAATGAACTGTAATGTGTCTGTAAGGCTTACAGCACCTCCTGTTGAGCAGGTGTTTACCTTCAGATTGCAGTCGCCAATGCAGTGAAACCCCAGGCGTGGTCAGAGGGGAAAGAGGGCATTGGAGTTACAGTGTTTCTCTCTTCTACTTACACGACAAATTGCGTGGGACAATTTCTTACACACAGCTGGTTATTCTTTCACAAGGCTGTACATTTTTTCAAGTGTGACAATAACAGTATGTAAATAGCCTCCCTTTTTCACATTCACACCGTTTTCACTAGAACACCAGGCCTTGAAAGGGTCTTAGTAAAAGGCTGGTCCACACCCCTCATTTTACAGATGAGCTGTTTAGAAGCTAACTGGTACCTTTTAACCAAACCCAGCACATATGTTTAGTGCAGCATAGTCTCACTGATTAAGCTGATCTCATACGCTTTTTTAGGTTGGCTAATTGTTCCCAATGTGATACTTTTCTCCCCTTTACATATTTCTTTATGATCATGACCTATGAATGAGCTGAAATACCAAGAAATAGTTGTCCTGACTGTGGGTGTACTTCTCTGGGACCTAGCTCCCCAGACCTCAGCTCCTTGACATGCAGTCCACAAAGGGCACACAGAGCGGCCACTGCCCAGCACGGGCCACAAAAAAGTGCCAGTTCCAGCACCCAGGTTCCCCTACCCACCCACCCACCCGCCCATCACCTGTCCAAGGGCCCCTTGGGGAGGAGGCTCACTTGGTATCCAATATGGAGGTTAAGTTCTCTTCAGTCACACGATGATTCTATTCATTTTGATCACTTTTAAGTTCAGGTGGGAGAGCACGTTTTGGAGATAAAAGGGCTGACTAGCACAAACATCTTCTCTCTGATTTGACAACCTCTTCTGAAGAGTGAACTACGTTTGGTACAAATCCACTCTTCACCCCTTCCCAGCCCTCCTGGATGGTAATATCCCCCCTTTTAACCAGCTCATATATGTCTCTTGTCAGGTCTGTGAAGGCTTTCTCCACATTAATGGCATCTCGGGCTGACGTTTCAATGTACTTCATGCCGTATGCAGCAGCCAGTTTCTCTGCCTCGTGGCGAGTCACTTGCCTCTGTGTATCTAGGTCACACTTGTGACCCACGAGAACAAATACAATTTGGTAGGGCTGAACGTGTACTTTGGTCTCTTCTAACCACTCATGGACATTCTGGAAGGACCTGCGGTTGGTGATGTCAAATAAGAGCAGACCACCTACTGAGTTCCTGTAGTAGGCACGCGTGATGGATCTACAACACAAGAAAGAAGCAAAGAATGAAGGCCATGCCCAAACTCCTGCACTTCAATGAACTCAGTGTATTCTGTTGTCTCTGGTTAGTAACATAGTCCTTTGGTGAAAATTGTTTTCCTTTTTTAACAAAGGAATACAAATGTCATTCCATAATAATAATGATATATGAATTCTCAATTGAGCAAAACTTTGAGATGGAATCTTCTAGAAACGAATGCTCATGGACATACAGGCATTTCCCCTTGATTTAGGCAAGAGCCACAGTTAACTCTCCACGCCCACATCTGAATAGCTGAATGAGACTTCCTCTTCTGTTCAGTGGGATACTTAAGTAACAGGTTATCATGAGGCAAATGAAATAATGGATGTTAAAGTATTCTGTGACCTGGAGAACTCATTACAAATTATAGTAGTTGGAAAAGGATTTTCTAAAAAGTAAGAATGAATTTACGATAGTTAACAGAAAATGCTTATACGTATATAGGTATATTACAATATACTCCATTTTTTTCCCATTTATCATTACCACGTTTGTCTATTATTATATTTTTATTTTAATCTAACAGGGGTCCTCAATCTTTTCTGTGAGGAGGAACATAATTTTGTTTTTTATTTTCCAGTCCATGTGGGAATAGGAAAAAGAGGGATGGTCTGCAAAGGCTTTGAGCCAAGTGTCTGCTGGCCCCACTTCCTGAACACATTTTGAAGAGGCTGACTTGGGAGCCACAAGCTTGGAAAAACTGCCCAAATAGCCAAAGCTTCCCCTTAAAATAATATGATTTATTTAAAGCATTGTAGAATGCTTTAGAATATTTCTAAAACCTATTATACATTTTCTGTACTTCTTAAACAGAAGAAACCTCATTCATTTTCGCTTCTTGATTTGAGGAGCTTCATTTTCAATATGTGTTATGGTACTTTTCTCAGAGCATATTAGACATTGTAGAACTACTTGCTTGTACAATCACTTGCTTTAGACTACTGTGCTTTTTTATCTATGTTTATTTTTAGTTTTTCTGTCTCCTTGGATGAAGATAAACAATGAGGGACTCAATAGCTTAAGGCTTAGGACAAATGGCCCAGTGGTAACGGAATAAACAATGTCCAGGGAATTAAATTCCAAGCTAGATGATGGTAAGGACAAACCTTACAAATTGAGTTTGCCTCCAGAACCAGGCAAATCAGCCATAAAGACTGAAAGCATTTCTAATTCCCTTATGTTTGAAGATTCATGGAGAATGGTAGGTGTACCAGAAAATTCAACATGAACAAAGATTGTGATTCATGAACAGCTTGGTTCAAGAAATCAATAGGCAAGCTGTAGTCAAAACTCTAAAATACATTATTACATTAACGGTTTGTGACTATTTAGAAAGTAGCAAAGCCCTTTCCTTATAAATACAACACAAGGCTACATAAAAATTAAAACCTCCCATACATCCAAAAATTTTCTTAAATAAAGTTAAAAGACAAATGAAAAACTGGGAAAATAGTTTACAATATCCATGACAGAAAAGGATTAATGTTCTTAATATATAAAGAGCTGTTAGAAATCACTATCACCTAATAAATAATAATCAGTGGATAGGAAAAGGCTGTTCATACAGAAAGAAATTCCAATAAGCATAAAAGATACCTTTCTTCAATTATAATATGAGAAATGCAATCACAAGTTCAAAGTGAACCTGAACAAGGATATTTGAAATTTTCTCTTCTCCCCACACCTCTTCAACCACCTAAGCAGCATCTTCTACGCTTGATTAGTGTTCGATAGCTAAATGAAGAAACGATCCTAAACGTGAGCTATTGAGCCCTCTTGATCTAGTTCCTGCTGCTCAGCATGACTGTAGCTCAAAGTTTTCTGTGTACACTGCTCTTCTGTCTTCATACATGCTGCTTCCTTGCCCTGGGCTTTTCCTGTTTTGCTTGGGTATCACACTCATCAGGCCTCATCTTCTCCACTTAGCCTTCCCTCATCTGTGTTCATACATATAATTACAAATGATACATACTACAAGGGCCACCAAAGGGTTGTAAGAGAAAATTAAACCTGTTCATTGAGTACTCAATATGTGCTAAGCGTTCTGGTAGGCAGTGGGCATACAAATATGAACAAGGCACTCTTTTGTGTCATTGCTGGTCTATTTTTCCCCCAGTATGCTAGCACAGACATTCTAAGAGGGAAATGCCTATGTCTGTTTTGTTGACATGGCATCCCCTTGCAGGAGTTTCCTCAGGCTGTTTTCCCAGAAACAGTGCAGTGTCTGGCATATAGTGGATGATCATTCAATGTCTGCTGGTTGCAAGAAGGCATCAATCATCAGTGTCTATTTCATATATATATATATATATATATATATATATATTTCTATATAGTATCTATGTTTATATCTATATCTAGCTATCTTTATCTCTATCTCTACATCATCTATCTATATCTGTCAGTTACATTAGGATGACCTGGGAACATTTTCGAAATGTAGTATAGGGACTGAAATTGATGAATTACAGTGATCAACTCCAGCTAGTTTATTAGCCACCAAGGGGCAGGTTGGTGCAGTTGTGGTGCGAGCAGTATGTATTATTGACTGGCCTTCCCTGCCAGGGTGCATCTTTCCCTGCACTGAACTCCCAGCTACCTGAAGGTGGGCTTAAGCAGAAGCTCTCAGACCCTCGGTACGTTCCCTAAGGGCGGCGACCAGGACCAGGAAGTCCTCTTTCCCCAGGGACGGTGCAAGCCCCAAAGACCCTCCCACTGCTCGCGGGCCCGGGCTGCGCTCCCACCTGAACCTCTCTTGACCCGCGGTATCCCAGATCTGGAGCTTGATGCGTTTTCCTGGCTCGATCTCCACCAGACGGGAGAAAAAATCCACCCCCACCGTGGGGTCCGAAACCTGGGCAAATCGGCCCTCGGTGAAGCGGCGGATCAGACAGGACTTGCCCACCGTGGAATCCCCGATGACAATGAGCCGGAACTGGTACAGCCAGATGGCCTCCATGGCCGGGGCTCGGCAGGTCTCCTTGGCCCAGGCCGTGGGCGGCGAGATGGGGGCGCCCGGCCGAGGCCTCAGAGAGCGCGACTCGGTCCTGATCTAGATCAGCCACGAGCGCATCGTTGGCCTGGGAGCCTGAGGCGAGGTAGGCCCAGGCGCAGGGAGAGAGGAGGGATGGATGCTGCGCTCGCAGAGGTGATGAAATGGCAGCAGCATCAGCACCACGCACTCTGACTCATCACTGACTACAGGGTTACTGTAATCCTCCACGTAGAGGCGACGCCCAGGACCGCACTGTCTGTAAGAGGAGCGCACACAGAAATGGCCGGGAAAACAGCTCGTTCCCTTCCTTTCTAATTCCTCTTCTTAATTAAAAATTTTCTCTATTTCTCAAATTGCAAAAGTAACACTTCTTCATTAAAACTAACGAAACAATACAAAAATATACAAAAAAGGAAAGTCTATAATTATCTGCCCCCTACTTCCCCAAGATATTAACAGTTTGTTATATATTCTTCCACGTGTATTTCTATGAAAATATATATACATATACATATTTATTGCTGTTTGATTTTACAAAAATTGATCGAACTGGACCATTACTCTGACACTTGTTTTTTGCAATGAATAAAGAATCATTGGCATCTCTCCATTTCCAACTATTTTCCTTTTGCCATAACAAGGCTTCAATATTCTCTTAAGAATAGTCACACATACATTATTTCTATGAAATAGAGTCTTAATAAGAAAGACCAGGAAGTCAAAGAGTATGAATATTTTAAATGTTATATATATGGGCGTTATACTTTGCAAACATACTGAGCAATTTAAATTCTAGTCAGCAAGGTGTGAAAAGACCATTTTTTGGCATTACTTTAAGCATCATATATGATATTCTTTCTTAATTCTTGCCAATCTGATGTCATTAAAAATAAATGGAATCATAGAATATGTAGACTTTTGTAACTGGCTTCTTTCACTTACCATGATGTTTTAGAGTTCATCCACATTGTAACATGTATCAGGACTTCATTCCTTTATATAACTGAATACTATTCCATTGGGTGACATAACACATTTTGTTTATCCATTTATTTGTTGATGGACATTTGGGTTGTTTCCGTCTATTGGCTATTATGAATAATGCTGCTATGAACATTCATGTACAAGTTTTTGTTTGAACACATACTTCGAACTCTTTTGGGTTTAAACCTAGGAGTAGAATTCCTGTGACCTATGGTAACTATATGTTACATCCTTTGAAGAAATTCCAGACTGTTTCCCACAGTGGCTGCACCATTTTACATTCCTACCAGCAGTGTATGAGGGGTCTGATTTCTCCATATCTTTTCCAACACTTGTTATTTTATGACTTTTTGATTCTAGACATCCTAGTGGGTAGGAAGTGGTATCTCACTGTGGTTTTGATTTGCATTTCCCTGATGACTAATGACAACGTGCATATTTTTACATCCTTATTGGCCATTTGCATATTTTCCTTGGAGAAAGGTAGGCTCAGATCCTTTGCCTTTTTTTTTTTTGGCCGCGGAGCGGCTTTGGGGATCTTAGTTCCCCGACCAGGGAATGATTGAACCTGGGCCCCTGGCAGTAAGAGCTCGGAGTTCTAACCACTGGATCACCAGGGAATTCCCCCTTTGCCCATTTAAAAACTGGATTATTTGTCTTTTTATTATTGAGTTGTAAGAGTTCTTTACATATTGTATGTGCAAGTCTATTATCAGATATGTGACTTGTAAATATTTCCTCCCATTCTGTGTGTCCTTTTTGAACTTTCTTAAGGGTGTCCTTTGAAGTGCAAAGTTTTAAATTTTGATGAAGTAAAGATTGTCTGTTTTTGCTTTTGTTGCTTGTGCTTCTGGTGTCATGTCTAAGAATTCTTTGCCAAATTCAAGTTCATGAAGAGTTACTCCTATGCATTCTTCTAAGAGTTTTGTAGTTTTAGCTCATACATTTAGGTCTGTGATTCATTTTATGTTAATTTTTATATATGCTGTGAGGTAGGGGTCCAGCTGCCTTCTTTTGCATGTGGATATCTACTTGTTCAAGCACCATTTGTTGGAGAGAATATTCTTTCTCCATTAAAAAATATATTTATTTATCTTATTTTTGGCTGCGTCGGGTCTTAGTTGCAGCACTCGGGATCTTCGTTGCAGCCTGCAGGCTCCTCCTTGCTGCGTGCACGCTTCTCTCTAGTTGTGACCCATGTGCTCAGTAGCTGCCGTGGGTGGGCTTAGTTGCCCTGTGGCATGTGGGATCTTAGTTCCCTGACCAGGGATTGAACCTGCATCCCCTGCATTGCAAGGCGGATTCTTAACAACTGGACCACCGGGGAAGTCCCTCTTTCCCCATTTAATGATTTTGGCACCCTTGTTGAAAATCAGTTGACCATAGACTGGTTTAATTCTGGACTCTCAATTTTATTCCATTGGTCTATGTCTAGTCTTCTGCCAATACCACATTGTCTTGACTGTTGTAGCTTTGTGGTAAGTTTAGAAATCGGTAAGCATGAGTCCTCCCACTGTGCTCTTTTTTTCCAAGATTGTTTTTGGCTACTTGGGGCCCCTTTCAATTTCATATGAATTTTAAGATCTGCTTGTTAATTTCTGCATATAAGGCAGCTATGATATTGATTGAGATTTCATTAAACCTGTAGATCAATGTGGGGAATACTGCCATCTGAACAAAATTAAGTCTTCAAATCCTTGAACATAGAACATCTTTCCATATATTTAGGTCTCTTAAAATTTCTTTCAACAATGCTTTGTAGTTTTCAGTTTACAAGTCTTACACTTCTTTAGCTAAGTTATTCCTAAGTATTTTATTATTTTTGATGCTATTTTGAGTGAATTGTTTTCTTAGTTTCATTTTCAGATTGTTCATTGCAAGTATATAAAAACATAATTGATTTTATATTTTTCAACTTTTTTTTTTTGGCTGCACCATGCAGCTTTGCAGGATCTTAGTTCCCCAACCAGGGATCAAACCTGGGCCCTGAAAGTGAAAGTGCTGAGTCCTAACCACTGGACCACCAGGGAATTCCCGATTTTTTTAGTGTATTCTTTATGATTTGGTCAAATGGTTTTTCTGCATCTTCAAGATGATCATGTGATTTGTTTTTATTTTATTTGGTATAATGTATTACATTAATTGATTTTTGGATATTGAGTTAACCTTGCATTCCTGGTATAAATCCTACTTGATCATGGTGTATAATTTTAAAAATATGTTTTTGGATTTGATTTCTAGTATTTCTGAGGAGATTTTCATTCATATGCATGACATTTATTGGTCTATAGTTTTCTTTTATTGCAATGTCCTCTTCTGGTTTTAGTATCAGGGTAATATTGGCCTCATAAAATGAGCTGAGAAGCATTCCTTCCTTTTCTGCTTTTTGGAAGAGTTTGTGAAGAACTGGTATTGATTCTTCTTTAAATGTCTGCTAGAATTTAGCAGTGAAGCCATCTGGGTCTGGGCTTTTCTCTGTGGGTAGTGTTTTGATTACTAATTCAATTTCTTCACTTGTTATAGCTCTATTCAAATTGTCTATTTCTTCTTGAGTCAGTTTCAGTAGTTTGTATCTTGGAAGAAATGTCTCCATTTCATCTAAGTTATCCAATTTGTTGGCATATAATTGTTCATAGTATTCCTTATAAAGGAATTCTATGTATTCCTTTTAAATTTTGTAAGGTCAGTAGTAATGTCCCTTCTTTCATTTATGATTCTAGTGATTTGAGTCTTCTCTCTATTTCTTCTTGGTCAATCTAGCTAAAGATTTGTCAATTTTGTTTTCAAAGAACCAACTTTTGGTTTTGTTTATTCTATTTTTTTATTTGCTCTCCATTTCATTTGTCTCTGCTCTAATCTTAAGTATTTCATTCCTTCTGTGTGATTTAGTTTGTTCATCTTTTTCCAGTTCCTTAAGGTGTAAAGTTAGGTTATTGATTTGAGATCTTCCTTTTCTCTAAATATAGGCATTTACATTGAGCACTGCTTTATCTGCATCCCATACGTTTTGATATTGATATCTTCATTTTCATTTATCTCAAATTATTTTATGATTTCTCCTTTGACCCATTTGTTACTTAGGAGTGTTTTGTTTAATTTCTATATATTTGTGAATTTTCCACATTTTTCCTGCTATTTACTTGTAATTTTATTCCTTGTGTTCAGAAAGCATTCTTTGTATCATTTGTATCTTTTTAAAATTCTTAAGGTTTGCTTTATGGCATAGTGTATAGTCTATTTTGGAGAATGCTCCATGTGCACTTGAGAAAAATGTATATTCTGCTTTTGGGTGGAGTGTCTTATATATGTGTATTAGGTCTAATTGGTTTTTAGTGTGGTCCAAGTCTCCTATTTTCTTGTTGATCTTCTGTATTGTTGTCCTATCCATTAATGAAAGTGTAGTATAAAGTCTTCAACTATTATTGTACAACTATTTCTCACTTCAATTCTATCAGTTTTTGCCCCGTATATTTTGGATTTCTGTTTTTCAATGCATATATATTTGTAATAAGAATGAATTGACCCTTTTATCATTATAAAATATTCTTCTTTGTCTCCAGTAACTTTTCTTGTTTTGAAGTCTATTTTGTCTGATATTAGAATAGCCACTTCAGCTTTCTTTCTTTTTTAAAAAAAAATTAATTAATTTATTTTTGGCTGTGCTGGGTCTTCATTTCTGTGCGAGGGCTTTCTCCAGTTGTGGCAAGTGGGGGCCACTCTTCATCGCAGTGCGCGGGCCTCTCACTGTTGTGGCCCCCCCCGCTGTGGAGCACAGGCTCCGGACGCACAGGCTCAGCGGCCATGGCTTACAGGCCCAGCCGCTCCGCGGCATGTGGGATCCTCCCAGACCAGGGCTCGAACCCGTGTCCCCTGCACTAGCAGGCAGATTCTCAACCACTGCGCCACCAGGGAAGCCCTCAGCTTTCTTGTGGTTGCTGTTTGCATAATATATTTCCATATTTTTACTTTCAATCAATTTGTATTGTGGAATATTAAGTATGTCTCCTGTAGACAGCATATAGTTTATCATGTTATCTTATCTAATCTCACAATCTCTGCTTTTTTCCTGGATTGTTATTATTATCATTGCTATAGTTTATTTAGATATGCCATTTTATTTCTTTCTTTTTATATAACTTATGGGGTTTTTTGTTCCTCTATTTCTCCTTTATTACCTTTTTTTGCATTAAGTGAATATTTTATAATGTAGCATTTGAAGTTTTTTAAATGATTTTTTAAGATATATTTTTGAGGGTTCTTTTTGGTGGTTGCTCTAGGGTTTACCAAATATTTCTTAATTTATCAGAATCACCTTCAGATGTATACTACCTTATTCCATATATATATATTCTATATAATATATAGAAACATTACTCCTATGGAGCTCCATTCCCTTTTCTCCATTTTAATATTACTATTATACCTATTATGTCCATTAATATTACAAATCCAACAATACATTGTTATAATTATTGCTTTGCCATCTGTAGTCATTTCCTTAGCCCAATATAGCTTGACTCCCAGTCACTTCTTTTGCACTGCTTTTGGCAAGTATATTACATTTTATGTTATAGGCCCAACAGTACACCATATACATATTATTTTATACATTAAAAAATCAGTTCAAAAAAAGGAGAAAAATATACATTTATGCAGTCTTTTATAATTACATAAACACCTTTACTGGTTCTGTTTTTTTGTGTGTGTCTGTGTGTGTGTGTTTGTTCAAATTGCCATCTGCAGTCGCTTTCAGCTTGAAGAACTTCCTTCAGTATTTCTTGTAAGGCAGGTCTGCAACAAATTCAGTCATTGCTTGTTTGTTTAGCTTGTAATGTCTTTATCTCCTTTCCTTTTTTGAAAGATTTGCTGAATATAGGATTCTTGGTTTATGGTTTTTCTTTATCATTTTGAATACATTATCCCAATGCATTTTCTTTTTTTTTACCATTTTCATTCTTTATTTTATTGAGGTATAGTTGATGTACAGTATTATATAAGTTCCAGGTGTACAACACAGTGATTCACAATTTTTAAAGATTATATTCTATTTATAGTTATCATAAAATTTTGGCTATATTCCCTGTTGTATAGTATATCCTTGTAGCTTACTTATTTTATACATAGTAGTTTGTACCTCTTAATCCCCTACTCCTATCTTGCCCCTCCCCTGCATTGTTTCTTTTGAGAAGTTGACTGTTAATCTTTTTAAAAATTAATTAATTAATTAATTAATTATATTATTTTTTGGCTGCTTTGGGTCTTCGTTGCTGTGCACAGGCTTTCTCTAGTTGTGGTGAGCAGGGGCTACTCTTTGTTGCGGTGCGTGGGCTTCTCATTGCGTTGGCTTCTCTTGTGGCATGCGGGCCCTAGAGCTCGTGGGCTTTAGTAGTTGTGGCTCGTGGGCTCTAGAGTGCAGGCTCAGTAGTTGTGGCACATGGGCTTAGTTGCTCTGTGGCATGTGGGATCTTCCTGGACCAGGGATCGAGCCCGTGTCCCCTGCACTGGCAGGCAGATTCTTAACCACTGCACCACCAGGGAAGTCCTTGACTATTAATCTTACTGGTGTTCCCTTTTAAGTGATGAGTCATTTGTTTTCTTGTTACATTCAAGATTTTCTCTTTGACTTTATCATTTCTTTGATTTTCAGAAATTTTTACTATGATGTACCTGTTTGCGAATCTCATTATCTTTATCCTACTAGAAGTTCATTGAGTTTCTTGGGATGTGTGGGTTATTGTTTTTCAATAAATTTAGGATGTTTTCTGATATTTTTTGGACATTTTTCCTACTCTTTTCTCTCTTCTGGTATTCTCATTATGCCTATGTCGGTGCACTTGATGGTGTCCCACATTTCTCTGAGACTCTGTTCATTTTTCTTCATTCTTTTTCTGTCTCATTTTCAGCTTGCATACTCTCTATTGAACTGTCTTCAAATTTGCTAATTCTTTCTTCTGCTAGTTGAAATCTGTTGAACCCCTCTAGTGAATTATTCATTTCAGTTATTGTACTTTTCAACTCCAGAATTTCCTTTTGGTTCTTTTTTCTATCTCTGTATTGATATTCTATATTTGATGTGACATTGCCATTGTATGGACCTTTACTTTTTTAACCATGCTTTCCTTTAGTCCTGTGAACATATTTGTAATGACTACTTTGAAGTCTTTTTCTGTTAAATCTGATGGCTACTTGCTATCACAGGCAGTTTCTGTTGCCTACTTCCCCCCCCAGTGTATGAATCATACTTTGTTTCTTTGCATGTCTCATAATTTTTTTTGTTGGAAACTAGACATTTTAGACAATATATTGTCCTAAGTCTGACTGTTGGTCCACTCCCCACCCCAGGGTTGGTTATTGTTAATTCTTCTTCTTCTTTAGTGACTAGCTGGACTATATTATTAGTGAAGTCTGTCCTCTCTCCCCCATGATATTTTACCCTGGAATGACAGTGATATTGGCAGGACTTTCTTTGCCTGACCACATCCAGCTGTTAAACTCCACAAATTGCCAGCTGATAATATACTGTTTTCATCAAAGCCTTGGGAGCATAAATTGGTCTTCAAACTAATTCAATCATCACATTGCAGCTCCTTTGAAGAATGGTTTCTGAGGTTCATGCTTGATATTTGTTCTGACCCCAGGAAGGTTCCTACCTGGCTGATAGTCTGTATTTTCATTAAATCCACAAGTTTCTACCCAGTGCCTTTCACTACAACCTCCACTGTTCTTGAGGGTGTCCTTAGGTGTGAACTTCTCCATGCTCTCTTGTAAATAAAATCAGTTCCTTTGGGAAGACATTAGGAGCTAGCTGTTTTATGGTCTGCTCGTCCCTTTGGGCAAAATCTCTGAGCCAGGGCTCTGGAACTGGGATTGGGGACAATGGCCAGCTTCTTTCTGAGTGACACTCTTGCTCTAGGAGTTGAACATTTGGAAGGGGGCATCAGCCTGAAGTGGAACCACCAACTCATAAGCCAGGGAAAGAGCAAGATGATCAGGACCCCAGTCTTCTCAACACACTGCACCCAATGTAGAGCCTCAGTCTGGTAAGTGGGGGCTGAGTGGAAGAGGAGAACTGCCACTTCTCAACCACACTTGCCTGGGACTCAGCCTCAGCAACACATAGTTGGGGTCAGGATGAGAAATGTTGATATACTGCTCCTCCCAGGAAGAAAGCCCTCTGGAGGGAAGAGAAAGCTACAGCAGTCTGGAGTGGAGCGATGAGTGGGGTGGGGGTGGGTGAGAAGGGAGGGAGTGGTCTTGGTTCAAATACTACAGATTTCTGCTTTATAAAATTTTTATAGATTTTCTTGATAGGTGTTTCTGTTTGCTGTTTGCAGTAGACTTCATTTCACATATTCTAAAAGTTTAAAATCTCACTAAGAAATTTTAATGTATTACTCTTTTGAAAAATATACTGTGACTTGTTTATAGACTTTCACTTTTTTCCCTTGGCAACTACTGTGCCCAACTTCAAATATATTCATCAGTACAGTCTTTTTTCTTCACAATTAAAGAAAAACACGAATGTTTCAGAATTGCTATTCCCATATCCCTTCAAAAAGCAAGCCTGCTAAGAATGGTTCAAGATATTATTGATGTTCTGAGTTCTTTTCAGGTTGGGACTATATAGGCAAAGAATTGCATTAAAAATACTGGCATGAGTTTTTTTCCTTTTTCCTTGAATGTGTTTGTTAATTACTTGAAGTATAGTTGAGTTCATCTTTTTGGTTTTACAATTACTGTTCTCCTATCATTGTTGATTTTACTTTATCTTTTTACTGTGTAGAACATTAACATGATTACAAAAGTCAACACTATAAAAAACTTCTTTTCACCCCTTGTAGCTAACCAATTTTATTTGTTTCTTGTTTACCTTTCTGTGTTTCTTCTATAGAGATAAGCATATATATGTGTGTGTGTATATATATACATATATATACACACACACACATATATATATATACATATATGGGACAAAGGATCAAAATCTTAATGGAAAAATGTGTAAGATATAAATGAATATATATTCATAAATTAGAAATATTAGCTATTAATCTGTAATATATGTTGTAAATATTTTTCCCAGTTTGTCTTTTTTTAACCATGTAAAGGTTTATAATAAAAAAAATTTTTATGAAGTCAAATTTACCAGTTTTTAATTTTGCTGTATCTGATTTTAAGTCGTAGTTAGAAAGTATTTCCCTTCACTAAGGCTAAAGAAAAATTTTGTATTATTTTCTCCTGATACTTGTATGGTATATTTTTTAATATTTAGACCCCTATATATCTAGAGTTTATTTTTGTGTATGGTGTGAGATATGGATCTTTTTTCTCAATAGCTTTCCAGTTGTCTCAGAACGATTTATTAAAATGTCCATCTTTTCTCTAGAGACTTGAGATGCTATCTTTACCTTACACTAAATTTTCATATGTATCTGGCTCTATTTTAGGACATTTTATTCAATTCACAGGTCTGTTTGCCTATTCCTACACCACTACCCCACTTTTACTTAAGGATGCTTTATTGTATACTTTAATATCTTGTCAGTCTACTCTTCCCTCATAGTTTTTCCTTTTTAGTGTTTTCCTGGCTATTCTTTCTTGTTTGCTTTTTCATATGAACTTAGTATCAATATGTCTAGGTCCCTAAAAAAGCTTGTTGGAACTTTTACTGGAATTGCAATATACTTATAAGTTACTTTATGGAGAACTAACATGTTTATGGTGTTGAGTCATCCTAAACAAGAACAAGGGAGGCCTTTCTGTATGATGAAGTTTTCATTTGTGTCTTTCAGGAGTGTTTAAGCTTCTTCTAGTACAGGTTTGAACATTTCTTGTTGTTTATTCCTAAATATTTCATCTTCCTTGCTGCTATTGTAAATGGTCGTTTTCTCTACCATCATGTCCTCTAACAGGTTATTGTGTATATATATGAAGACTACTGATTTCTGTTAAATTTATATCCTGTAACTTTACTGAATTCTGGGATTTTTTGGAGGTATCTTTAGTATTCATTCTCTAGGGGTTGCCAATTCTGTCAGGGTTGGCAATCTTCTGCAAAGAGGTAGGAAGTAAATATTTAAAACTTGATGGGCCAGGAGGAAAAATTGAGAATATCATGTAGGTATATATACAAAAAGAAAACTTAAAAATTTCCACAAGTTGATGAAATTCAAAATATAATAATAATGTTTTTGTAATACAGGTCTATTCATGTGAAGATTACAGTTATTTTGGGGGGACAACATTTTACTTAACTATGGTTCAAAGTTAGTGTTCCCTACCATTAAAATCAATCCAAATGTTCACCTGTTAATGCTGATCTGTAATGAGATTCTATATATTTCATTTTTTAAATATACCTTTTAAAACAGGTAGGTACTGTTAAACACTGACATCATGGAATAATTACATATATATATATATAGAGAGAGAGAGAGAGAGAGAGAGAGAGAGAGAGAGAGAGAGAGAGAGTGAGAGAGAGAGAGAGAGAGAGAGAGAGAGAGAGAGAGAGAGAGAGATTGATTCTGTTGTTGTTTCTCTGGAGAGCTCTAATACTGCTTGTATACCCAATACCAGGCTCTCTGGTAATCCCTCCCCCCACCTCCTCAAAGCAAGGAGTTTAGACCAGAGGTCTAAGGAGGCTTCTCCTTGCGCCCAAACCCAAATGCTGTCACCAGTCACAGTCCATAATTCCTAAGCATTCTTGTCATTAAGGACAATACGGAAGGTGGCCAGAGCTGCAGCCCAGGCTGAAAAGAGTGTACCAGAAAAAGCAAAAGCACAAGGGAGCATGCACCCTTACCACTTTGGCAACAAGCTGGACTAGGCTTTTAGGGCTCGGAAAGACCCTTCCTGGCAGACAAGTGAGAGCACAGGAAGGGTGGCTGAATCTGTCTCAAATGGGCCTCCCCACATTTCCTTAGCCACTGCTTCCACACTGCTGAAATAGAAGTAGAAAAGAATACCCTAAAAGCCCCATCCACTTTGGGACACTTAACTCAGAGTGACAACACTCCACATATCCCCCCGCCCACATACGCAAAACCAAGATCTGTTCCCAAACTGTGTCCTTAAATCTCACCTCAAAAGATTAGTGCTGTCTACAACTTCAGCCTAAAGGATGCATTTTCCCAAAGCCGAATGACTGAGATTATATTCTGAAGAGTACCTACCATCACTCCCAACACTAAAGAAAATAAAAGTGAATTTGAGAAAAGAGCTAAGTCGCTTTGCATGCAACGTTTGGACCAAAAAGCCTTGGAAATTTGGTGTTTAAAAATGGAACGCCATCCTGCTTTGGGGGAACAAGGGCACAGTCTGGCATACACACGATCACACAATACCAAAGCAGCATGCTGATTTTACATATGAGTTAACTAAGATTTGTAGAAGGACCCGCACTACAAATAAAAGCTGCCACGTGGATTACCTGTACCTCTCGAAATGGAGCCAGAACTGAAAACTCCAGTGCACATCTGACACCTCTGCTCTGGAGCCCACCCTGCCCTCACCCTCACCGCCACTCCCACCCCGCTCTGCACCGAACACATTCGCA
This sequence comes from Mesoplodon bidens, assembly GCF_964165515.1. NCBI lineage: Eukaryota > Metazoa > Chordata > Mammalia > Artiodactyla > Ziphiidae > Mesoplodon > Mesoplodon bidens. Next base: position 666,939 of record NW_027672558.1, on the reverse strand, counting down.
CTGCAGCTGAGAAAGGACCACATTGCAAATGATCTCTGTAGATTCATAGGCACACTGTCCATTTCGAATGAACGAACCCATCTTGGAGCTAAAAGGGAGCTATCTGCTTCTGCTTGCCGCCTCCTGCCAGGTAGATAAGCTATTCCCATTTTACAGATAAAGTAAATCAGAACCACAAACTAGGAGGGTCAGAATGGCTTTATCATGGACTGAGGGCTGTAGCGAAACACAGCGGGGCGCATGAAACACAGGGGGAACTGGGCCATCACGCAGGCGGACATCGAAATACGCTAAGCAATCAGAGTCACCGTGAAAAAGTCATGCAGCTTAAGTAGCGAGCCAGAGCTGTGCAAATTAATCCTCAGTCGGAAAGAAGGAGGCGGGGGCAGGGGAGCCTTGCGGGGGAAGAGGGGTGGGTGGGGACAGCTGGGTGAAAACAGAAGAGGAAAGGGGGCGGAAGGGACGCTCATGGTTCTGCTGCAGTTTCTGGGGAAGAGAATCGGAGACTCTACGCCGATTCTACCATATGGTTTTTTTTTCTGCCACTATTGTGGAAACAACGTAACTTGTAGTCAACCACATTCCTCTGGTGGCAACAGGGGGTAAGATACACTGCAAAGGCAGAAGCGCTGGGTCAACGCCTCTTGTGTCCCCGTAAACGCGCAGGCGGGTGCGTGAGGTTCGGGGACAGGCACAGAGTCGCTGGGAGTGACTCATCAGATCCCCTGGCCCGACGGGGAGATGGTTTCCTGCAGAACGAGGTGCAGGAGGTGGTTCTGCTCGGCGCTCAACAGGGGCCACATCTCCACCTGCAGCGACTTGACGGCTTCCGTGTCCTTCTCGTGGGTGGCCATGACCAAGGACTGCAGCAGCAGGAAGAGCTCCTCGGGAAGCGGGCCGCTGCTGTCCTGCCCGTGGCCGTCGAAGGCCTCCCAGGAGTACTTCTCCAGGGTGTGCGCGTGCTCTGGCAGGAGCTTGGCGGGCGGCGGCTGCAGGAGCAGCAGCAGCAGCACGCGGGACACCTCGCAGCGGACCAGCACGTCGGCGAAGGCGCCCAGCGCGGCAGGGGAGGGCGCGGCCGCGGACCCCGCGCCGGGCGGGAGCAGCGCGAGCGGTGGGGCGGAGGCCGCGCCGGCCCCGGGCTGCGGCCCTGGCGGCTTGGGCTGCGGCTGCGGCCCCGGCGGCGGCACCGGGTGACCGCCGTGCTCCCGCGCCAGGTGCTGCATGCGCGTGAAGAGCGCCAGGGCACCGCTGTAGTCGCGCGCCAGCAGCTGGCAGGACGCGGCGTCGCCGAGCGCCTGCAGGGCGGCCAGGGGCAGCTGGGGCAGCTGCAGCTGCGCGGCGCGTTGGAAGTGGCCGGCGGCGGCGGCCGGCTGGCCCAGGTCGCGCAGGGCGGCCGCCAGCTCGAGGCAGAGCGCGGCGGCGGCAACCGGCTGGCCTAGCTCCAGGTGCAGGCGCACAGCGGCGCCCAGGGCGGCGGCAGCGGCCTGCAGCGGCTCCCCGTAGGCAGCGGGGCAGGCCAAGCGCTGGCGCGCGTCGCGCTCCTGCCGCAGGAAGAGGCGCGCGGCCTCGGTCAGTGCCAGCGCCTCCCCGGGCCCGTGGAAGAGCGCCTGCTGGCAGCGGGCCACGGCCAGCTGGCACCAGGCCGCGTACGGGAGGCACTCCTGGGCGCGCAGCTCGCGCCCCAGCTGGCTGAACTGCTCGCCGGCCTCCGCCACGTTCGGCTTCCGCAGGAACCGCTTCTTCAGCTTCTGGCACACCTGGCGGTAGCGAGCCAGGAAGTCCCCGGCCTCAGGCCCGGGGCACGTACCGCCGCCAAGGCCGGCCGCGGAAGCCGCCATGTTCGCCACTTAGGCACTTCCGGGCGCGCTGACGCAAGTGGGCGCACGTGCTGGGCGACGGCAGCGGGCTGAGACGTGCCCTGCGTCGGGCTCCGGCCAACCGCGCGACCGCGCCGGCTTGGCCTCCCGGAGCTCTCGTCGCCGTGGTGATATGCAAAATAGCAAGCACGGAGGCCAGGCCGGGACTGGCTGCCGGTGGCGTATGCAAATCGGGGGCCCTGCGGCGGGGCCTGGCCCGCCGTTCGGGGTTCTGTGAGCAGACCAATGGTGCTGGGGCGGGGCCTGGCTGGGCGCCCCCTGTTGCTAGGTGACAGCTTTTAAAAAAAATTTGTTTATTTAATATATTTATTTTTGGCAGTGTTGGGTCTTTGTTGCTGTGCAGGGGCTTTCTCTAGTTGCAGCGAGCGGGGGCTACTCTTCCTTGCGGTGCGCGGGCTTCTCACTGCGGTGGCTTCTCTTGTTGTGGAGCATGGCGTCTAGGCGCGCGGGCTTCAGTAGTTGTGGCACACGGACTCAGTAGTTGTGGATCTCGGGCTCTAGAGCACAGGCTCAGTAGTTGTGGCGCACGGCCTTCCTTGCTCCGCGGCATGTGGGATCTTCCCAGACCAGGGCCCCAACCGGTAGGTGACAGCTTGCCAAGCAGGGCATCCCTTGGCATCTCTAGGGGAACACAACCAAAAACTCTTGACCCCACGTGACCCTAATTCCGACTTTGCCTATGTGTTGATTGTGTCCCGCCCACCCCAATCCCGATCACGCCTCAATCTTCCCGTCAAAGCCCCTGCCCCATGGGAGTCCATGCCAAGCGCTCTGTCCACCCACCCCTGCCTCCCGCACCCAGGGCGGTCGGTCACCTTGGCACCTTCATCCTATCACGACGCCGCCCTCACAGTGTCGACTGCCACTGCAAGGAACCCCGTCCCTCTGGGGACTTTGGCCTGGCTCCGACTTGCTCAGAGCCAGCGGGGGAGCCTTCCGTTGTCCGGCCTCACCCCAGGCCCCGGTCCGCCCCCACCCCCGCCGCAGCCAGCCTCTCCCACCCAGGGCCACCCCAGGCACTGTCACCGTGAGAGACCTCTCCTCTCTGTCTGTGACCCCCGACTCCACGCCCCCCACCCCCCAACTCCGGCCAGACCGCCCCGCCCCCATCCCTCCGACGAGGGGTGTCCCACCACCACCACCTCCCACGCCAAGTGAGTGAAGCACGCGCAGGGGGTCTCTTGAAACACTTTATTGACTCGCAATGACTGTGCCCAAGGCGGCGGGCAGGCTGGGGCCGCCCGGGCTGTGCGGTCGGTCGGTGAGCGGGCCTGGCGCCTGACGGCCACCCCCCCCCGGGGTCCGGGGACCCAGGTGTCGTTGGGCAGCTAGTGCTGGACCGGGGCCACCTGGGAGATGGTGCTATAGTCCTGAACAAGTCGGGGAGCAGCGCGTTGCTGCGGGCCGCCATGTCCATCAGCTCCGGAGTGAGGCACCTCCTGCCATTGTTCTGGGCCTCATGGCCCGCCAGCTCCAGGACCCTGGCCGTCAGGTACTGGATGATGGCCACTAGGTAGACGGGTGCGGACGAGCTCAGGCGCTGGGCGTAGTGGCCCTCCCGCAGGAGGCGCTCCATGTGGCTCATGGAGAAGGACAGCTCGGCTCGGGGGGTGCGGGAGCGGCGACCGGGTGACCCTCGACGGCCCCTCTTCCCTGGCATGCTGGCCGTTGGGCGCGCTTTCTGCGACGGCCTCGCTCTGCGGTGCGCTGGGATGAGGTGCGGCGTGATGAGGGGCGGTCGGTTGTGCCTGCTGGTCCCAACATCTCATGACAACCGGTGTTCTCAGGCCCCTCCTCCGTATCCTAGCGACCACAGGCCAGGCCCTCATTGGTCGGGGAGCACCCTGTGAGGTCACTGCTTTCCCATAACCCCTCCCCCACCCCACCTCACCCCGCCCCCACCCCCACCGCCGGGATCCTGGGCCTGCAAAGAAATGGCGCTGGCAGGATCCTGGTTGCCGTGCTCGCTGGACCCTCTCTTTTGTGGAACTCTCACTGTCCACCTGACGGGAACTTTGTACAGAGAAGGCAGCTAATGGCAGAACATCCAGGGGCACCAAGTATACACTGGCAGTGCTGGGCCACCATCACGACTATATATCTACTTCCAAATGAATAATATTCCTGGCTGAATAATATTCCTGGCTGAATAATATTCAGCAGGCTAGACCACACATGTTGTGTATCCGCTCAGCAGCTGATGTACATTTGGGTAACTTCCACCTTGTGCCTGACGGGCATAGTGCTCTGTTGAACATTCCTGTGCAGGGTTCTGTTTGAACACCTGTTTTCCACTCATTTGGGTTTACAACCCATGGGATGGATCTATGGGTTTATTTCTGGACCGTAGTTCTACTCCACTGATCTATGTGTCTATCCTTATGCTAGTACCACGTAGTTTTGATAACTGTAGCTTTGGACTAAGTTTTGAAATAGGGAAGTGTGAGTCCTCCAACTTTTTTCTTCTTTTCCAAGATTATTTTGGCTATTCAAGGTCACTTGAAATTCTGTATGCATTTAGGATTGACTTTTACATTTCTGTAAAACAGAGGATTTCGATTTCCATGGGATTTCATTAAATCTCTAGACAACTTTGGGTGGGATTGCCATCTTAAAAGTATTAAGTCTTCCAGTCCACAAAATCTGCTATCTTTCCCCCTTTTTTTTTAAGGTCATCATTAATTTCTTTCAGCAGTGCTTTGTAGTTTTCCGTGCACAAGCCTTGCACCTCCTTGGCTAAATTTATCCCTGTGTATTTTGTTCCTTTTGATGTTGTGTGAAATAGAACTGTTGTCAATTTCATTTTGGATTATTTTTTCATTGCTAGGATATGGAAACACAACAGATTTTTGTGTGTTGATCTTGTATACTGCAACTTGGTTGAATTCGTTTGTTAACTCTAATAGTGTTTTGTGGATTCTTTAGGGTTTCCTGTACAGAAGAGCATGTCATCTGAGAATAGAAGTAGTTCAACTTCCTTTCCAACTTGGATGCTTTTCATTTCGTTTTCTTGCCTCATTGTTCTGAGTAGGACTTCCATTACAGTCTTGAGTAGAAGCACTGAAAGCAAGCATTCTTCTCTTGTTCCTGATGTTAGGGGAAATGCTTCCGGTCTTCCACCATTGAGTATGACATTAGCTAGGGTATTTCATAAAAGCCTTTTATTTTGTTGAGGAATTTCCCTTCTATTCTTAGTTTGCTGGGTGTTTTTTGTTTGTCTGTTTTTTAATCATGAAAAGTTGTTAGATTTTGTTGAATGCTTTTTCTGCATCAACTAAGATGATCATGAGGGTGTTTTCCCCCTTCATTTTATCAATGTGGTTTTGATTAATCAGTTTTCTTATGTTGAGCCATCCTTGCATTCCTGGGATAATTCCTATTTGGACATGGAATGTAATATTTATAATATGCTGCTGGATTCAACTTGCTAGAATCGTTTTGAGGATTTTTGCATCGATATTCATACAAGCTATTGGTCTGTAATTTTTCGTATATCTAAGAGTGGAATTGCAGTGTCATATGGTAATTCTATGTTTAACTTATTGAGGAACCACCACCCTACTGATTTCCACAGCAGCTCTACCATTTTTGCATTCCCAACAAGCAGTGTATGAGTGTCCCAATTTCTCCACATCTTCTCCAAAACTTGTTATTTTCTGGGGTTTTTTTTTTTTTTGCTTCGTTTTGCTTGTATTAGCTATCCTAGTGGGTGTGAAGTGGTATCTTATGGTGATTTTTATTTGCATTTCCCTAATGGCTAAAGACGTTGAGCATCTTTTCCTGTGCCTCTTGGGCATTTGTACATCTGCTTTGGAGGAATGCCTATTCAAGTCCTTTGCTCATTGTTTAACTGGGTTACTTGTCTTTTTGTTGTTGACTTGTAAGGTTCCTTTATGCATTCTGGAAAATAGACCCTTCTCAGATATATGATTTGCAAATGTTTCTGCCATCCTATGGGTTGTCCTTTCAATTTCTAGATAGAGTCCTTTGATGGACTCAAAGGAGTCCAGTGTTTGATTTGGATCGTGTCCAATTTATATTTTCTTTTCTGGTTGTACTTTTGCTGTCATATTTAAGTAACCATTGCCTAATCCAAGGTCATGGAGATTTACATCTATGTTTTATTCCAAGTGCTTTATAGTTTCAGCCCTTTGCATTTGGGTCTGTGATCCATTTAATGTTAGTAATGTTAGTTTTTGTTGTTGTTGTTGTTTTTGTTTTCTTTAACATGGTGTGAGATTGGGGGTCCAAATTCATTCTTTTGTCTGTGGGTATCCAGTCGTCTCACCACCATTTGTTGAAGAGATTAGTCATTCCTTCATTGAATGATCTTGCCACCCTCATTGAAAATCAGCTATTTACAGATATATGGATTTATTTTTGAGTCTAAATTCTAAAACATTGGCCTATATGACTGTCATTATGCCAGCACCACACTTTTTAGAATTGCTATAGCTTTGTAGGAAGTTTTGCAATTGGGAACTGTGAGTTCTCCAACTTTGTTCTTCTTTCTCAAGATTGTTTTGGCTAGCTGCATCCCTTGCATTTCCATATGAATTTTACAAAGAAGCCAGGTTAGATTCTAACAGGCATAGCACCAAATCTGTATATTTGCCTTTGGGAGTATGGCCATCTTAACAATATTATATGTACAATCCACTAACAAACACGGGATGCCTTTCCATTTACTTGGGGCCTCTTTCATTTCTTTCAGCAATATTTTGCAGTTTTCAGAGTACAAGACTTACACAATTTTTGTTAAATTTATTCCTCAGTATTTTATTATTTTTGACCATACTGTAAAATGAATTATTTTCCTGAACTCATTTTTGAATTGTTCATTGCCAGTGTATATTTCTTTCTGGTCTTGGATTCTGCAACTTTGTTGAGCTCATTTATTGCATATTTGAATAGGTTGTTATGGGTTTTGGCAGATTCTTTAGTGTTTTATGTATACAAGAACCATGTCATCTACAAATAGAGATAGTTTTCCTTGTTCCTTTCCAATCTGGATGCCTTTAATTTATTTTTCCTGCCTAATTGCCCCGACTAGAGCTTTGAGTACAATGCTGAATAGAAGTGGCAAGAACAGACATCCTTGTCTTGTTCCTGATGCTACTGGGAAAGCACCCAGTCTTTCACCATTAAGTATGATGTTATCTGTGGGTTTCTCATAGGTGCTCTTTATCAGGTTGTGGAAGTTCCCTTCTATTCCTATTTTGTTGAATTTATTTTTATGAAACTGGTGTTGGATTTTGTCAAATGCTCCCCCCCCACATCTATGAGATGATCATGAGCCTCCTCCCATATTCTATAAATATGGTATATTACATTAATTGATTTTCATTTGTTGATCCAACATTATATTTATGGAATAAATCCCACTTGATCACATTGTGTATAATGAATGATAAATAAACATTTTTTTGAAAGCCTAGAAGTGACTCAGGCAAGCCACTTGAGGACAGTGTGTGTGTGTGTGTGTGTGTGTGTGTGTGTGTGAAGGGATCTGTGTCATGATGAGAAGCCAAGGAATTTGAGTGGACCTGCAATTAGTTCATTAAGGCTGGAGAGTACAGTCCCTGTGGGAAATTGATGGTTGATGTGGCTGGAGAAAAGGCAGACAGGAGCCAAGACACAGAGGTTCTGTTATGCTATGCTCAGGTTTTGGAATACCTTGTAGGGTACAGTGACCCCACTGTGGTTATTAAGCTTGGGAGTGACATGAGCTGGTTTGTTTCCAGAAAGATCATTCTGGCAGCTCTGTGGAAAATATAGGAGAGAGGATTGAGATAGGAGTTAGAAAGCTGCTGCAGTATTCCAGTCAAGAAATGAGAGATATCTCAACAAAGATGATGGCATTGGTAGAATAACAGAGGGGGGCAGATACAATTTTAAAAATGTAGGCAGTAAAATGGCACATAGTAGGTGCTCACTACATATTTCTGATTCTTGTGTGAACCTGTCTGGAGACTTGATGATTCATTTGTTCATTCCTTCAACAAATATTTATTGAGTGCCTACTAAATGCCAGGCACTATGGTAGGCATTGAGGAAATACCAATGAGAAGTATAGATCAGGTCTCTGCATGTAGTCTGGTGGAAGATACAGAAAAGAGACCTGACAATTACAACACTATACTGTGGTGAGTGCTATGAGAGGGGAAGTTAAAGGTGCTATAGGAACACATGGGAGGAGTAACTTACACAGACTTGTGGGGTTGGGGAAATACTCCAGGAGAAACTGGTGTCCGAGCTGCAACTTGAGGGATGAGTAGAAGTTAGCCAAGTGGAAAGGTAAGGCATTGGTGGGGGAGGGAGAGGAAAGGCTTTGGCATGACTTCCCCAAGTGCAGGGTGAGGTGACTGTGGGCTTTGGAGCCATTACTTGAGATATGGACTGAAGGAGAAGGTCTAAGTATTGGTGGGAAGATGAGTTCAGTTTGGAGTATGTGAGATTTGGGATGCCTGTGGGATAGCCAGATGGAAATGAAGGATCAATGACTTGGGAGGTAAAGAGCAAGGTCAGGGCTGGAGATACAGATTTGGGAGTCATCAGGATAGTTCTTGAGGACACAGATATAGTGAGATCATGCAGAGAAAGTGCACAGAGAGAATATAGAAGGACACCAAGGGCAATTTCTTTTAAGGGGCAGGCAAAAGAAGAAAATTCCTGGAAGGAGACTGGAGGAGCATCTGCACAGAAAAAAAAGAGGGCTGGGAGAGAACAAAACCAGAAGGAAAAGAGAGCAAGGGGTCAGAAGGAAGCCAGAAGGAGTACAGGGGAAAAAGTGACAAACTCAGGAACAGTTGCTGAGTTCCAGAATGATAAGCATTAAAACACTCTATGACATAAATCACAGTAAGATCCTTTTTGACCCACCTCCTGGAGAACTGGAAATAAAAACAGAAATAAACAAATGGGACCTAATTAACGTTAAAAACTTTTTCAAAGCAAAGGAAACCATTGACAAAACAAAAAGACAACCTACAGAATGGGAAGATATATTTGCAAATGATATGACCAACAAAAGGTTAAAATCCAAAATATACAAACAGTTTATACAACTCAATATGAAAGCAATTCTATGAAAAATCGGCAGAAGACCTGAATAGACATTTTTTCCAAAGAAGACATACAGATGGCAAACAGGCACATGAAAAGATACTCAACATCACTAATTTTTAGAGAAATGTAAGTTAAATCAACAATGAGATATCACATCACACTTGTCAGAATGGCTAACATCAAAAAGTCTACAAGTAACAAAATTATTGCTACTATGGAAAACAGTATGAAGTTCCTCAAAAAACTACAAATAGAACCATCATATAATCCAACAATTCCACTCCAGGGTATATATCCATAAAATATGCAAACACTAATTCAAAAAGATACATGCACCCCAATGTTTGTAACAGCACTATTAACAATACCTAAGGTATGGAAGCAACCCAAATGCCCATCAACAGACAAATGGATTAAGAAGATATTAGGCATAAAAAAGAATGAAATTCTGCCATTTGAAGCTACATGGATGGACCTAGAGAATATTATGCTTAATGAAATGAGTCAAACAGAGAAAGACAAATACTGCATGATGTCACTTATATGTGGAACCTAGAAAATAATACAAATGAGTGCATATGCAAAACCAGAACATACTCATAGACATAGAAAACAGACCAGTGTTTACCAAAGGGGAGATGGAGTGGGAGGGGCAAATTAAGGGTATGGGGTTAAGAGATACACACTACTATGTATAAAACAGATAAGCAACAAGGGTATATTGTATAGCACAGGTTATTATAGCTATTTCTTGTAGTAACTTTTAATGGAGTATATAAAAATACTGAATCACTATGCTGTACACCTGAAACTAATACAATATTGTAAATCAACTATACTTCAATAAAAAAGGAAACAAAAAGTATCTTGAGACAAATAAAAATAGGAACACAACCTACCAAAACTTATGGGCTACAACAGACGCAGTTCTGAGACTGAAATTTATATTTAAATTTGTAATAAATACATTAAGAAAAAAGAAAGTTCTCAAGTAAACAACTTAACTTGACACTTCAAGGAATTAAAAACAGAAGAACAAACTAGGCCCAAGGTTAGAAGAAAGGGAATAACAAAGATCTGAGCAGAAATAATGAATTAAAGGCCAGAAAAACAATAGAAAAGATCAATGAAACTCAGAGCTGTTTTTTGAAAAGATAAACAAATTGACAAACCTTTAGCTATACTTACCAAAAAAGAAAAAGAAAAGAAAGAGGACTCAAATAAATAAAATTAGAAGTGAAAAAGGAGGCATCACAACTTATACCTCAGAAGTACAAAGCATAATAAGAGGCCACTAAGAACAATTATAGTGGAACAAATTGGATAAATGAGAATAAATGTATAAATTCCTAGCAACATACAACCTACAAATGTAATAAATTCCTAGCAACATACAACCTACCAATATTATATCATAAAGAAATAGAAAATCTAAACAGACAGGACATCCCTGGTGTTCCAGTGGCTAAGAATCCACCTACCAATGCAGGGGACATGGGTTTGATCCCTCATCTGGGAAGATCCCACATGCCATGCAGTGACTAAGCCCACATGCCACAACTACTGAGCCCATGATCTAGAGCCCACGTGCCACAACTACTGAGCCTGCATGCTGCAACTCCTGAAGCCCGTGCTCTGCAACAAGAGACATCACCGCAATGAGAAGCTTGTGCACCACAAAGAAGAGTAGCCTCTGCTTGCCACAACTAGAGAAAAGCCTGAGCGCAGCTATGAAGACCCAGCACAGCCACAAACAAACAAACAAACAAACAAATAAATAAATAAACAAACACTATACTGTGATAAGTGCTATGAGAGGGGAAGATAAATGTGCTATAGGAACACATGGGAGAAGTAACTTACACAGACTTGTGGGGTTGGGGAAATATTAAAAATAAAATAAAGTACATATTATCTTTTAGAAAAATCTAAACAGACAACTAATGAGTAAGAAGATTGAATCAGTAATCAAAAGCCTTCCAGTAGAGGAAAGCCAAGAACCAAATGGTTTCACCGATAAATTCAACCAAATACTAAGAAAAATTAATGATAATCTTTCTTAAACTCTTCCAAAAATTTGAAGAGGCAGAACACTCCAGACTCATTTTACAAAGCCAGCATTACCCTGATATCAAAGCCAGATAAGAACACTAGAAGAAAAAGAACTCCAGGCCAACTTCCCTAAAGAATATAAATGCAAAAATTCTCAGCAAAATACTAGCAAACTGAATTTAACAACACATTAAATGATCATATATCATGGTCAAGCGGGGTTTATCCCCAAGATGCAAGGATGGTCCAACATATGCAAATAAATATATGTGATACACCACATTAAGAGAATGAAGGATAAAAATCATATTATCAAGTCAACAGAAAGCATTTGACTAAATTAGACAATTTTTAAAAATAAAAACTCAACAGATTAGTTATTGAAGGAACATACTTCAACAAAATAGAAGCCATTTATGGTGAGACCTCAGCTAATATCATACTTAATGGTAAAAGTTTGAAAGCTTTTCCTCTAAGATCAGGAACAAGACAAGGATGCCCCCTCACCACTCTTATTTACCATAGTTCTGAAAGTCCTATCAAAGCAGTTGGGCAAGAAAAAGAAATAAAATTCATCCAAAAAGAAAGTATGATGTAAAACTGTCTCCGTTTGCAAGTGATGTGGTCTTATATATCAAAAATCCTAACGATTCCACCAAAAAACTATTAGGTTAATAAACAAATTCAGTAAAGTTGCAGGGTACAAAGTCAACACGAAGAAATCAGTTATGTGTCTATACAAATCAGTGAAATATCTGAAAAAGTAATAAACAAAACAATTCCATTTATAATAACATTAAAAATAATTAAATACTTAGGAATAAATTTAACCTAGGAAGTGAAAGATCTGTACATTGAAAACTATGAGACTGATGAAAGAAATTGAAGACATAAATAAATGGAAAGGTATTCTGTGTTCATGGATTGGGAAAATTAATGTTGTTAAAATGTTCATACTACCCAAAGCCATCAATAGATTCAACACAATCCCTGTCAAAATTCCAATGGAATTTTTCACAGAAATAGAAAAAACAATTATAAAGTTTTTATGAAAGCACAAAAGACCCTAAATAGTCAAAGTGATTCTGAGCACTAACAAAGCTGGAGGCATCAGACTTCCTGATTTCAAACTATACTACAAATCTATAGAAATTAAAACAGTATGGTACTGGCATAAAAATAGACACAGACCAAAGGAAAAAAAATCAAGAGCCCAGAAATAAACCCACACACATATAGTCAGCTAATATTTGGCAAGGGAGCCAAGAATTCTCAATGAAGAAAAGGTACTCTCCTCAGCAAATGGTTTTGGGGAAACTGGATATCCACATGCAAAAGAATAAAATTGGGCTCTTATCTTACACCACACAAACAAATTAACTCACAATGGATTGAAGACTTAAATACAAGACCTAAAACTATAAAACTCCTAGAAGAAAACGTAGGGAAAAATATCCTTGATATTGGTCTTGGCAATTATTTTTTGGCTATGACACCAAAATTACAAGGAACAAAAGCAAAAATAAACAAGTGACACTACATCAAACTAAAAATTTTCTCCACAGGCAAAGGAGAAATCAATAAAGTAAAATGGCAACTTATGGAATGGGAGAAAATACTCAGAAACTATCTATCTGATATGGGGTTAATATCCAAAACACATAAGTAAAGTGTATGTTATATATGAAACATATAACTCATACAACTCTGTAGCAAAAAAAATCCAATTTAAACATGGGCAAAGGACCTGAATATACAGCTTTTGTGAGGTGTCCTTGAATTATAAAAGAAATGACAATCTATACTCTATGTACAGAGGTACTTTTAGCCATGTAAGAGTATATTACATTTAAGGATAAAGTCTCCTTATTAAGTGGAAAACCAAAGATTCTTGTATCAATCATAAAGGACAATTTAACTTTTATCAGTTTAAAATATAAAGCTTCTGGGCATGTAGTTGTGTGAGTTTTTTTCACTCTGACAGATTAACATATCAAAACCAGAATGGGTCATTTTTATCTTTTCCATATGTAGACAAACTTGGTATTTTCATCCTTAACATCATCTCTTCTTCTCATTTACAAAAATAAAAAAGATAAAGTAATACTTAGAGGAGTGGCATGGACATATATACACTACCAAACATAAAATAGCTAGTGGGAAGCAGCCGCATAGCACAAGGAGATCAGCCTGGTGGTTTGTGACCACCTAGAGGGGTGGGATAGGGAGGGTGCAAGGGAGGGAGATGCAAGAGGGAAGAGATATGGGAACATATGTATATGTATAACTGATTCACTTTGTTATAAAGCAGAAACTAACACACCACTGTAAAGCAATTATACTCCAATAAAGATGTTAAAAAACTGAATCTAATCTAAAAATTAAAAAAAAGAAAAGAAGAAAGATATAAAATCAGTAACCTAAGCTACCACCTTAGAAAACTAGAGAAAATTAATTTTAATTAGAGAAAAATTCAATTAAATTTAAAAGAGTAAAACAATAGAGAAATCAATAAAACCAAAACATGATTACTTGAATAAATGAATAAAATTGAAAATCCCCATGCCAATCAAGAAAAAAAGATGGAAGAGAGGAGACACAACTTACCAACATGAGGACTGAAACAGGATATATCACTATTCACCCCACAGACATTAAAACAATAATAAGTGGAATACTATAAACAATCTATGCCTATATATTTGATAACTGGCATTTGATAATTTATATGATATGGACCAAGTCCTTAAACTAAAAACTTAAAACAAGGAAAAATACATAACCCCAATACACCAACATCTACTGAAGAAATTGAATTTGTAGTTAAGAACATTTCAAAAATGAAAACACTAAGTCAGGTGGTTTCAGACATGAATTCTACCAAACGTTTAAGTAAAACATACCAATTTCACACAATCTCTTTCCTAAAACAGAAGGGAGAACACTATCCTACTCATTTTATGAAGTCAGCATTATCCTAATACCAAAACCAGACAATGTTTAAAAAAAAACTACAGACCAATATCTCTTATGAACAGATACAAACATTCCTACTAAAATATTAGCCAATAACATCTAGCAATATATAGAAAGGATAGTGATCACAGTCAAGTAGGTTTCATCCCAGGAATTCAAAGCTGGTTCAACATTCAAAAGTCAATCAATATAATTCACTATATTGTCTGACTAAATAAGAAAAAACAGATGATCATAGAAATAGATGCAGAAAAAACGTTCAACAAAATTCAATATCCAGGGACTTCCCTGGTGGCACAGTGGTAAAGAATCCACCTGCCAATTCAGGGGACATAGGTTCGAGCCCTGGTCCAGGAAGATCCCACATGCCATGGAGCAACTAAGCCCGTGTGCCACAACTACTGAAACCCGTGCACCTAGAGCCCCTGCCCCACAACAAGAGAAGCCACCGTGGTGAGAAGCCTGCACATCGCAATGAAGAGTAGCCCCTGCTCACTGCAACTAGAGAAAGCCCACGCACAGCAATGAAGACCCAACACAGCCAAAAATAAATAAATAAAAATAAATAAATATATTAAAAAATTCAATATCCATCCATGATAAAAATGATCAACAATTTAGAAATAGAAGGGAACTCCCTTAACCTAATAAGTGCTACCCATGTAAACCTACAGTAGATTATTTTCACCTAATATCAGGAACAAGTCAAGGGTGTTATGTTTTCAGAACTATTCAGTACTGCACTGGAAGTCCTAGCTAGTGCAATAAGACAAGACAAGAAAAAAAAAGAAGGAAGGAAGGAAGGAAGGGAGAGAGGGAGGGAGGGAGGAAAGAGAGAGAGAGAGAGAGAGAGAGAGAGAGAGAAAGGGCATACATATTAGGGAAAAACCCTCTTTATGTAGAAAATCTGAAATAATCTACAATAAAACTCTTATAACTAATAAGTAAGTTTGGCAAGGTCACATAATACAAGGTCAACATACAAAAAACAATTACATTTTTAAGTACTAATAATAAATTATTAGAATTTCAAATAAGAAAACAGCATTATGATAGCACCCAAAAATGAAGTACTGAGGTAAAAATCTAAGAAAATATGTGCAGGGTATGTATGTGGCAAGCTATAAGACACTGATATAAAAAGTCAAAGAAGAGATTGAAGAGGAGGGAACACTCCCAAAGTCATTCTATGAAGCCACCCTCATCCTGATACCAAAACAAGACAAAGACACTACAAAAAAAAGAAAATTACAGGCCACTATCTTTGATGAATACAGATGCAAAAATCCTCAGCAAAATTTTAGCAAATTGAATCCAACAGTACATAAAAAATATCATACACCATGATCAAGTTGGAGTCCTTTCAGGGTCACAAGGATGGTTCAACATATACAAATCAATCAATGTGATACATCACATCAACAAAAGAAAAGACAAAAACAATATGATCACCTCAAGAGATGCAGAAAAAGCAGTTGACAATATTCAAAATCCACTTATGATAAAAACTCTCACCAAGGTGGGTATAGAACATATCTCAACATAATAAAAGCTATTTATGACAAACCCACAGCCAACATAACACTCAAAAATGAAATGCTGAAAGCCTTCCAGCTAAATTCATGAACAAGATAAAGATGCCTCTCTTACCCCTTCTATTCAACATAGTATTGGAAGTCCTAGCCACAGCAAGCAGATAAGAAAAAGAAATAAAAGGTATCCAAATTGGAAGGGAAGAGGTAAAACTGTCATTATTTGCAGATAACATGATACTCTATACAGAGAACCCTAAAGACTCCAAACAAAAACTATTAGAACTAATAAATGAATTCAGCAAGGTAGCAGGATACAAGATTAATATATAGAAATCTGTTGCATTTCTTTACACTAACAATAAAATATCACAAAGTGAAAGTAAAAAAAAACAATCCCACTTAAAATCATGTAAAAAAATAAGGAAAAAACTTAGGAACCAACTTAATCAAGGAGGTGAAAGACCTGTACACTGAAAACTATAAAACACTGATAAAGGAAATTGAAGATGATTCAAAGAAATGGAAAGATATCTTGGGTTGGAAGAATTAATATTGTGAAAATGGCCATACTACTCAGAGCAATCTACAGATTTAATGCAATCACTGTCAAAATACCCACAACATTTTCCACAGAACTAGAATAAATAATCTTAAAATTTATATGAAACCACAAAAGACCTCGAATTGCCAAAGTGATCCTGAGGAAAAAGAATAAAACTGAAAGCATAACCCTCCCAGACTTTGGGCAATACTACAAACCTACAGTAATCAAAACAGCATGGTATTGGAACTATATTCAATATCTTTTTTAAAACTTTTTATTTTATATTGGAGTGTAGTTGATTAACAATGTTGTGTTAGTTTCAGGTGTACAACAAAGTGATTCAGTTATACATATATATGTATCTATTCTTTTTCATATTCTTTTCCCAATTATGTTGTTACAGAATATTGAGCAGAGTTCCCTGTTCTATACACTAGGTCCTTGTTGGTTATCCATGTTAAATATAGCAGTGTGTACATGTCAATCCCAAACTCCCTAACTATCCCTCCCCCCGACCCTTCCCCCCGGTAACCATAAGTTTGTTCTCTAAGTCTGTGAGTCTGTTTCTGTTTTCTAAATAAGCTCATTTGTATCATTGTTTTAGATTACGCATATAAGTGATATCATATGATATTTGCATTTCTCTGTCTGGCTTACTTCACTCTGTCTGACAACCTCTAGGTCCATTGATGTTGCTGCAAATGACTATTTCATTCTTTTTAATGGCTGAGTAATATTCCATTGTATACATGTACCACATCTTCTTTATCCATTCTTCTGTCAATGGATATTTAGGTTGCTTCCATGTCTTGGCCATTGTAAACAGCACTGCAGTGAACATTGGCGTGCGTGTGTACTTTCAGACCATGTTTTTCTCCAGGTATATGCCCAGGAGTGGGATTGCAGGATCATATGGTAGCTGTATTTTTAGTTTCTTAAGGAACTTCCATACTGTTCTCCATAGTGGTTGCACCAGTTTACATTCCCACCAACAGTGTAAGAGGGTTCCCTTCTCCCTACACCCTCTCCAGCATTTACTGTTTGTGAATTTTTTGATGATAGCCATTCCGACTGGTGTGAAGTGGTATCTCATTGTAGTTTTGACTTGCATTTCTAATAATTTGCATCACTAATAATTAGCAATGCTGAATGTCTTTTCATGTGCCTCTTGGCCATCTGTATGTCTTCTTTGGATAAATGTCTATTTAGGTCTTCTGATCACTTTTTGATTGGGTTGTTTGTTCTGATGATATTAAGCTTCATGAGCTGTTCATAAATTTTGGACACTAATCCCTTGTCTGTCACATCATCTGCAAATATTTTCTCCCATTCTGTGGGCTGTCTTTTCGTTTTGTTTATGGTATCCTTTGCTGTTCAAAAACTTTTGAGTTTAATTAGGTCCCATTTGTTTATTTTTGTTTTTATTTCCATTACTCTGGAAGATGGATCAAAAAATATATTGCTGTGATTTATGTCAGAGAGGGTTCTGCCTATGTTTTCTTCTAAGAGTTTTTTAGTGTTCAGTCTCACATTTAGGTCTTTAATCAATTTTGAGTTTATTTTTGTGTATGGTGTTAGAGAATGTTCTAATTTCATTTTTTTACATGTAGTTGTTCAGTTTTCTCAGCTAGTAACTTATAATGGAAAATAATCTGAATATATATATATATATATATATATATATATATATATACTTAATCACTTTGCTGTACACCTGAAATTAACACAATATTGTAAATCAACTATACTTCAATTTAAAAAAGTTATAAAAGTCAAAGAAAGTCTAATTAAATTGAGAGTTAGGTAATGTTTATGGACTAGAAGTTTCAATATTCTTAGGATGTCAGTTCTCCCTAATTTGATCTATAGTTTCAATAAAATTCCAACCAAAATCATAATGGTTTTGGTACTTATTAACAAGCTGATTTTAAAATTTCCATGGAAAGGCCAATGTACTAGAATAGCCGAAATAATTCTGAAAGGGAACAACAAAGTCAGAGGACTCAAATTACTCGATTTCAAGATTAACTATAAAGCTACAGTAATCCAGACAGTGTAGTATTTGAGAAAGAACAGACATATACATCAATGGAACATAATAGAGACCTCAAAAAGGACCCATGCAAATATACTCAAATATTTTTTGCAAAGGTGCAAAAAGAGTTCAATGGTGAAAGAATCATCCTTTCAACAAATGGGGCTGCAACAATTGCAGGTTCATATGCAAAAAAAAGTGAACCTCAATATTTACCTCATACCTTACACAAAAATTACCTCAAAACTGATCACATGCCTTTATGTAAAATGTAAACTGTAACAGTCCTAAAAGCAAACATGAGAAAATATTCATTACCTTGAGTTAGACAAAGAATGTTTAGGTATGACGTTATAATTTTAAAAGACAAAAAGACTTTAAATTGGACTTTATCAAAATTTAAAACTTTTGCTCCGTGAAACACATTGTTCAAAGAATGGAAAGACAAGCCACAGACAGAAAAAAATATTTTCATGTCACTTATCTGATAAATTACTCTTAAGATATAGATATCTTAAAACTTGCCAGTGAGTAACTGAACAACCAAATAAAAAAGGCCAGTGGTCCCAGGAAGTTATTTTGTGGATAGCAACATAATGGTTCTAAAATTTATATGGAGAGGCATAAGACCCAGAATAGCCAACATAATATTGAAGGAAAGGGACAAAGTTGGAGGACTGACATTATCCTATTGAAGACTTACTATAGAGCTACAATAATCAAGAGAGTGTGGTATTGGTGAAAGAATAAACAAATAGATCAACGGAATAGAACAGAGAGCCCAGAAATGGACCCACATAAATATAGTCGACTAATCAAATAAAGAGAAGTCTGGAGTGCACTGGGTCTCAATAAATATTTGTTGTTATTATATATAATATATATACATATTTTATATATATAGTTGACTGATCTTTGATAAAGGAGTAAAGAAAAGACAATGGAACAAAAATACTTTTTTAAACAAATGATGCTGAAACGACTGGACATATACATGCAAAAAAAAAAAAATAAAGACACAGACATTACACCCAAAGGATGCACACCAAAGTATATACAGTTTGTATATGTTGGATAACAATCTTCTATCAGATGTGTCCTTTTCAAATATTTTTCTCTCAGTCTGTGGCTCGTCTTATTCTCTTGACAGGGTCTTTCACAGAGAAGTTTTAAATTTTAATGAAATCAAGCATATCACTTATTTCTTTCATGGGTCATCTTTGGTGTTTTTTTTTGTTTTTTTTTTTTTTTTTGGCGGTACACAGGCCTCTCACTGCCGTGGCCTCTCCCGCCGCGGAGCACAGGCTCCGGACGCGCAGGATCAGCGGCAATGGCTCACGGGCCCAGCCACTCTGCGGCATGCGGGATCCTCCCGGACCGGGGCACAAACCCGTGCCCCCCTGCATCGGCAGGCGGACTCTCAACCACTGCGCCACCAGGGAAGCCCATCTTTGGTGTTTTATCTAAAAAGTCCTTACCATACCCAAAGTCATCTGGGTTTTCTCCAATGTTATATTCTAGCAGTTTTATAGTCTCGCATTTTATATTTATGTTTGTGATCCTTTTTTTTTTTTTTTTTTTTTTTGTGGTACGCGGGCCTCTCACTGTTGTGGCCTCTCCCATTGCAGAGCACAGGCTCTGGATGCACAGGCTCAGCGGCCATAGCTCACGGGTCCAGCCGCTCCGTGGCATGTGGGATCTTCCCGGACCGGGGCACGAACCCGTGTCCCATGCATCGGCAGGCAGACTCTCAACCACTGCACCACCAGGGAAGCCCTGTGATCCATTTTGAGAATGAGCTCCCCAAGATGGTTGCTGCCAGTGTCTATGTCTATGACACTCTCCAAGATCAGCAAGTGGATCTATCCCAGGCTTTTCTTAAATTATTGCTTCTGCCTAGGGTCTCAGAGCATGTGAGATTTTGTGTTCACCCTTTAAGAGTGGAGTGTTTATTTCCTACATATCTCTGGCTCTCCCAAAAGTAAACTCCACTGACCTTCAAAGCCAAATGCTCTTGGGTCTTGTCTTCCTGGCACAGGACCCTCGGGCTAAGGAGCCTGATGTGGGGCTCAGACCCCCTCAGTCCTTGGCGAGAAGCTGTGTAGTTGTAATTATCCTCCCACTTGTGGTTTGCCTACCACAAGGGTATGCGTTTTGACTATACCACATCTTCACCCCTTCTACCCATGTCGTTGTGATTCCTTCTTTCAGATCTTCTCTGCTAGTCTTCATGTCATTCTCATCAATAGTTGCTCCGTGAATAGTTGTAATTTTGGTGTGCTCAAATAATTTATGTAGTTAGAACCCCCTTCAGGAGGTAAATCTTTAACCTCCCCTCCCCAGCATTGAGCGTGGGCTGGATTTAGTGACTTGCTTCCAAAGAATAGAGTATGGAAAAGGTGGGGATAGTAACTTTACATAAAGTAACCCAGCAAACACTACCTTGGCCAGATGATGAAGGTTAACCTTACCAGTGAGAAGTCATGTTGATGCCATGTACCCCGTGATGATGTGATGAGAAGAGCATTTCATCTTTAGAGTATTCTTCCCCAAACCAATAACTTCAGTCTAATCATGATAAGAACATCAAACCCAAATAGAGGAGCATTCTACAAAATACTTGGCAAGTACTTGAAAACTTCCAATATCACAAGAAAAAAGTAAAGAGTGAGAACTGTCACAGATGAGAGGAGACTATAGAGAAATGGTGACGAAATGTGATGTCATTTCTTGGAAGGGATCCTGGAACAGAAATGGGACATTAGTGGGAAAATGGTGAACTCCAAGTATGGAATTTAGTTAATAATGTAATAATGTGGGTTTCTTATTGTTTTCAACTGTACCATGTCCATATAAGATGTCAATGGTAAGAAAAACTGAGTGAGGAAAATATGAGAACTCTCTGTACTATCTTTGCAACTTTTGTGTAAACCTGAAGTTATTTCAAAACAAAAATTTCTTTTTAAAAAATCAGTTCTATTTCTATATACTAATGTGACCATTCCAAAAATGAAATTAAAATATTTTCATTCATAACAGCATCAAAAAATGAAATGCCTAGGAATAAATTTATCAAAAGGAGTGCAAGACTTGTACAGTGAAAACTATAAAATACTGTTGAGGAAAGATAAAAAAATCTAAATAAATGGATAGGCATTTCACATTCACAGATTTTAAAACTCAATATTGTTAAGATTAAATACTCTTCAAGTCGATGTATATATTCCTTAAAATGTCACATTTTTGGAATGTCACACATTCCTTAAAATGTCAGCAGACTTTTTTTGCAGAAATTTATAAGCTGATCCTAAAATTTATCTGGAAATGCAAAGACACCAGAATAGCCAAAACAACATTGAAAAGAAAGAAAAAAATGTGGAAAGACTTTTACTTCCTGATTTCAAAACCAACTATAAAGCAGTTATTAAGTATGGTACCTGCATAAGGATAAACATAAAAATCAATGGAACAGAACAGAGAATCTAGAAATTAACCCTTATATTTATGGTCAATTTATTGTTGACAAAGATGCCAAGGACATCCAATGGGGGAAAGGATAGTCTTTTCAACAAATGGTGCTGGAACAATTGGATAGGCACATACAAAAAGAGGAATTTAGACCCTTACCTCACACCATACACAAAGATTAACTCAAAATGAATCAGACCTAAATGTAAGAGATATAAAGATTTTTGATCTGCAGTTGGTTGAATCCACAGCTTCTGCATCTGCAGATGTGGAGGGCTGACTCTACTATGCTATTTTATATAAGGGACATGAGCATCCTCAGATTTTGGCATCCATGGGGACTCTAATCCCATGCATAATCCCACGGATACTGAGAGACAACTGTATTAAAGTCTCAGAAGACAATAGAGGAAAAAAAAATTCATGACATTGGGTTAGGTAAAGAGTTATTAAATACAACACCAAAAAACACAATTCATAAAAGAAAAGAACTGATAAATTAGACCTTATAAAAATTCTAAACCTTGGCTATTCAAAAGATACTGTTAAGAAAATTGAAAGACAAGCCATAGACCAGGATAAAATGTTTGCAAATCATATATCTGATAAGGGTCTAGTCTCCAGAAGAACTCTTCCAACTCAATAGCAAAAAGACAAAGAATTGAATTTAAAAATAGCAAAGGACATGAGTAGATATTTAGTAAAATAGATATACAAATGGCCAATAAACACATGAAAATATGCTCAATATCATTAATCATTAGGGAAATGAAAATCAAAACCACAATGAGATACCACTTCCACACCCACTAGGCTGGCTACAATAAAAAAAATAAAAACAGAAAATAACAAGTATTGGCTAGGATGTGGAAAAACTGGAATTTTCATATCCTGCTGCTGGGAATGTAAAATGGTGCAGCCACTGTGAAAAATAGTTTGGCAGTTACTCAAAAATTTCAACATAGAGTTACCATATGACCAGCAATTCCACTCCTAGGTACCTACCCAAGAGAATCGAAAACATACGTACACCAAAATCTTGTGCATAAATGTCCATACCAGCCTTATTCACGATAGCCAAAAGGTGGAAATAACCCAAATGTCCATAAACAAAAGGTGGTATATACATATATTATATACCATTATTCGTCCATCAAAAGTAACGAAGTACTGATTCACACTACAACATGGATGAAACTTGAAAACGTCACACTAAGTAAAAGAAGCAAGTCACCAAAGACTGCATACTATGTAATTCCATTTATGTGAAATGTCCAGAATAGGCAAACTATAGAGACAAGAAGCAGATTAGTGGTTCCCAGGGGCTAGGGTGGTAATGGGGACTAAGTGCACATGGGCAAGAGAGAGGTGCCATTGAAGTGATGGAAATATCTAATATTGGATTATAGGGATGGTTGCACCACTCGATAAATTTACTAAAAATCCTTGAATGTACACGTAAAATGAGTCAAATTTATGGTGTTTAAATTATATCTCGATACAAAATTTTAAAAACACTTTGGGAAATAGAGAAAATAAAGTCTGTGTTAATTGACACAATTTATTATGGGTCATACAGAGCTCATTCGGCTGTTGTATGTTGTTGATGTTGTCGTTGTTGCTGTGGTTATGGTGGTTTTTCCATGAGGGCTGAGGGTCAAGCAGGGATTTGGGTCTTTTACAATAAAAATTTTAAAAATTAACAGAAAAAGAATGTTGCTGGGTTGAAATTCTGAGTAGTAGTGGGGGCAAAGAGAAGTGGATGGGTTTAAAAAAATATTCAGGATGCAGAAGTGACAGGATTTTGTACTGATTAGATATTGGGAATGGGGAAGAGTGAGGATGCCTCAGACTTAACATGCTTCAAGTTGAATTCCTGTTGTCCTCTCAAACTTACTGTCCTCCTGTGCGGCTAATCTCAGTGAGTGGGTCAGCATCCTGGCACAGAGTAAGCATTCATTGATTGCCTTTGGAGTGAAAGAATGAATGAACAGAGTAAAAATATGGCCAATGCATCCACCAGGTCCTGCCAAACAGCCAGTCCTATACTCACCCACAAGGTCAGCTCAGCAGATGTCTATCGGAATTTCCCTCTCACTCTATTGAACATTTGGGAAATCAACAGGTCCCACACCTTGAAGAACACTCACATTCATACCGGTGGCCGCTCCTTGCCTAAACCCTGCAGCTGTGGCAGAGATCAGGTTTTGCCCAAAGCCTCTCACCCTGTAAATTCTTTACACGTGGGCAATGGCAGGTACATGTACAGCCCATATAAGCATGGGGGACGTTTGGCGTTGTAGAAAGAGGGTCACAATGGTGCCCAACTGGTGGGTCTATGTTCACTTTGGCTCCAAGCAGAAAGAGACATTTCCCATCCGAGGGGGTTTATTAATCCAGGGCCCACCGCTCCACCCACCCCCCATCCTGGCAGGCAGAAAACACAGCTGCCAGAAACACTGCAGACAGTGAGTGACCAATTTGGATATTTTACTGCTGTTCCCAGTGTTGACAAGCAGAGATACGGAACCGCTTGCGAGTCCTGATATAGATACCAAAACCAGGAAGTGACGCCTCCCAGTCCACCCTTCCCAGAAATAGAGAATAAGGTGGGACACACAAAAGATGCCTCCAGACTCAACCGACCCATCAAACATTCCCTGATTATAGAAGAGAAGTGAAATTTGCAATGCAGAAGGGAAATCTGGCTGTGTCAGCAGTAGAATTGAGGGTGTAGACATTGATGAAGTGTACTTTTTAAAAAAAATTTAGTTTTGGCTGCATTGGATCTTCGTTGCTGTGTGTGGGCTTTCTCTAGTTGCGGTGAGGGGGGCTACTCTTTGTTGCAGTGCATGGGCTTCTCTTTTCGGTGGCTCCTCTTGTTGCAGAGCATGGGCTCTAGGCACGCAGGCTTCAGTAGTTGTGGCACGTGGACTCAGTAGTTGTGGCTTGTGGCCTCTAGAGCGCAGGCTCAGTAGTTGTGGTGCACGGGCTTAGTTGCTCCGCAGCATGTGGGATCTTCCCGGACCCGGACCAGGGCTTGAACCCGTGTCCCCTCTGTATTTGCAGGCGGATTCTTAACCACTGTGCCACCGGGGAAGCCCACTTCTTTTTAAACCAACGTTTAGACAGTGTCATTAGATAAACATCCTTCACAATGCTAAAACCCGAGTCATTTGTGGCCTTTTCCTGGAAGAGATTTTTGCTGCTGTAAGGTTACAAGAACAGCATAAGAAGCCATTTTCTGGGCATGGAGCCCAGGATTCAAAGGGAAGCTCTAGAGAACATCTGGTCTGCTTGATATCTCGAAACTGCATGTGTGTGTTTGTGTGTATGTGTTTCTCTCTGCTGACTCATAGCATTGAAGCGTCTTTGGAAACTCCCCCACCCTTCTAGCCAGCCAGTTTATACACACGTCATCGGCTCCTCCTTGATTCAAATGTTAGGTCAAGAGGAAGAAAGAAAACGAATTCAAGAGTTGCTCTCAAGCATCTAGAATTTTCTGCACCTCTTGAAGAGAGACTAGCCCAGCTCTGACTATTACAAGCTGGACTTTCCTCTTAAAGCACAACCTTCATTTAAGCCTTTGGATAAAACTGGAAGAAAAGAATCTGTGAGTACTGTGGACTGAAAAGAAGGCAGGGGGCTGAAAACTGGCAATAAAAACAGAAAGATGGCGGACCCGAGGCCCAGCAGTCAAGCAGACCCTGAAATTGAGCTTTTTGTGAAGGTAAGTTTTCTAGTTATAATGAGAGCATAGAGAATGTATTATTCCTTGACACTGGACCTCAGCTTTTTTTTTTTTAAGTCAACATTTCAGCTAGAGATAGGAAATAATTTTTTAATTTTATACCCACTCTGAGTCCTAGAAGAATACCTGGGTGTTTGGCTGCTCTTATATAACAATAGAAAAACACCCCATCTGAAAAAAGCAAGAAGATATGGTAGAAAGACAAGTAGACTGGCTGGTAGTTAGAACAAGTAAATTGTATTATTAGTGACGTCCTATGTAACCTTGGACAAATCCCTCCCTCCCTCTTTGTTTTTCCATCTGTACAATAAATGAGCCTGACAAAATGATCCTTAAGGGCTTTCCAGTTCTCATAATCTGTGTTTTATGAGATATGTTTTGGAAGGCCTGAATGTGGGGAGGAGAGGGCCAAGAATGGCCTGAGAGCCTCATTCCCACACATGGTCCAAACAGAGCTTTCTAAAATTCTCCCACAATGGATGAACATCACAGCAGTGTCAAATGGACACTAGAGGAGAAAAGCCAGGAGTCTGTGTGCCTGTTATATGAGTAGGGGGTATTTTGCCTTGGCTTTTTTTTTTTTAATGTCTTAACATTTCAGAAAAGCCCTTTGGAAAACCCCTAAAGCAGGAGAAAGGAACATGTGTTTCTAAATTAGCTCATCAAGAAAAAGAAACAATCTTTTACTGGTTATTCCAAGTAGAAATTACATAGTTTCCTAAATCCTTGCTTATATTAACTATTTTTCTCTATATTTTCATTGACTATTGGAAGTATTCAGGATGGTAATAATAATAACAAACTCTTATATCATGCTTAACCCTTTTCTAACACTTTATGTATATTATCTCATTTAGTCCTAACAACTTAGAAGATAGGTTAATAGTAGTAATGTAGTATCATCAGTAGTAGTGGTGGTAATAGTACTCAAAACTTTAGTCATATTGTCCTCATGAATTCTAGGTAAGTAAGCTAAGGAAATAAGGTCTAAGTAACTTGCCTGTAAAACTACATCGCCTCTTGATGGCCTACAAAGGCATAAAATAAGGTGTGCTTACCAAATTTTAGGTTAAACATCTGTTGGCCAAAGTAATACTTTTACAATAATTTTAAAATATTTTACAACTGGTCACATATATACATCAAGGACATAATTAACCAGCCTTTTCAAAATTATAGGAGACTCTTAAATTCCTGCATAGCAAAACAATCCAAGTAAGTGTTTGCTTGACTGTGGGGCATAAGAGCTACTTCTCCTATCTCTGGATTCTAGCAAACATGTCACTGCTCAGAGGCAACATAAGTAAGCCTTAACTTCCTAACTGACTTTTTATAACTACCAATTCCAAACCAGAGGTAATAGGTCTCTTCATAGGGTAACTAGTTTCTTTTGTCTAAACTTGTTTATTCAATCCAATCAAACTCCTCTAACCAGTTGTTGGCATTGATCTGTGTGTTTATCTTCATAGACTTCCCATAATTTGGGTGGTAATCTAGACAGGGGAAGTTAGGAAATCACACGTTGGATGAGCAAATGTTAAATTAAATAACTTTCAGGTTAAAAACCTAATCATTTATTGAGTACTTATGGCAGGGGCTGTGCTAAGTGGTTTATTATTAACCCTATTTTATGGTTACAGAAACTAAAGCAAAAAGTAGCTAAGTAGCTTTGCGTAAGGTCACATAGCTAGTAAATGGCAGGGTCAAGATTCCAGTCCCTTAAAATAGCTGTGCATAATCTTAATTCATTGTTTTCAATTTGGCACACTTTTTAGTAACATTTCCCAGAATTTCATTAGATGAAATCCTCTAGATGTTAGCATATCTAATGACATTGATACAAGTCACAGATTTTCTGGAAGAACCTTTAGTACCATCTGATCTGGGTTTTTGTTTTGCTTTGCTTTGAGATGGATTCCAAAGATCTCTAGAAGTTTCATAGAAGAGGGGGAATAGGGACTGAGAGGGGTGAAAATGTTAATGAGAAAATTTAAAAAGCACTACTGTTTACCAGTTGTATCTCCCTTATAATGTGGTATCTTTCTAAAGATTAAATGAGTCTGTAATTTCCCCAGCTATGTCTGGGGACCCTACCACAATTTCCCAACGCCACTGATGGGATCCCTACAAGAAAGTAAGTCCTTTCCTGACACAATTTAGAATTTATAGCACACACCCCCATGTGTTCCATGGAGTGAGTGAAAACATTGCCTTTCAACTCTGAATGATTTGGGCAAGATTTATATCCAGGAACTAAGAACAAAGGATTTTCTAACATTTTGTTTTATCTAAATGCAGAGTTTATCTTATTGGTTTGTTGTTCATTGATAAATGGAGTTTTTGTGTTCTCTACCAGTCTAAAATTACGTTTTCATAGATTTGTACATAACATTATAGACTCTAACATTTGGGCCAAAATCCTGAATGTAATATTTTTGTCTTTATTGATAAATGTAAAATAGAAAAAGAGATGATACTCTTCTCTGAATGTTCAGACCATTTTCAAATTATCTTAGAACTATCATAAAGACTATTATAAAGACTGATTAATAAAAAATCCAATAAAACTATTAGATGGGAGAAAGCAGTGTTTAAGGAGTGTGGATTGTGGAGTAGACAGTCCTGGATTAGCTACACGAGAAGAGTGTATGGGTCATCAACTCTTGTCTAGCTGAGTGTACTTGAGCAAGTCAGCTTCTCTGAACTTCAATTTCCTCATCTGTAAAACAAGAGTAATGACAGAACCTACCTCACAGGATCGTCTTCATTATAAGCATTAAATAAAATAAATTTGTAAGACACAGTAGTTGTTAACATAGTAAACATTCAATAAATGTCAGATGTTCCAGCCATTACTATTTTTCATGTTTAGAAACATAGATCACAAACGCAAAGAGAAAAAGTTGTTTTGGTGAATGACCACATTGTGGTAGTTTTCATGTCCATTTCTCTAGGATGTGGGTCAAAAATATCTTGCTGTGATTTATGTCATAGAGTGTTCTGCCTATGTTTTCCTCAAAGAGTTTTATAGTGTCTGGCCTTACATTTAGGTCTTTAATCCATTTTGAGTTTATTTTTGTGTATGGTGTTAGGGAGTGTTCTAATTTCATTCTTTTACATGTAGCTGTCCAGTTTTCCCAGCACCACTTATGGAAGAGCCTGTCTTCTCCATTGTATATTCATACATTTTGTGTAGTGGCACTTTAAATCAGCATTATTATAAACAGAAAAAAATTCAGTTTTCCTGTAAAATTGTGCTGCATTTCCCCCACACCTCACTGTTTTGCCTTTCCTTTTGCCAAAGGCAACCCACCCTTCCTGCTGTATCTATTATCAGACTTCATTCTTCTTCCTGCCTAATCAAGTTTCCATTCACTAACCCCAGTTATGATTGGATCTTTAGCCTCACTTCTGTTACAAAATAAATTCAGCTGCCAAGGTGGTTGCCTCTTCCCATACCTCTTCACTCCCTGATGCCCAAAAGAGCAACAATAAACATTATTTCCTCTGTTGCACTCACTGCCAGGAAAAGGAAAATTTACCAAAAAACAAGAATTATGTCCAAGATCAAGGTGTCAGCATGGTCAGTTTCTGGTGAGAACTCTCTTCCTGGTTTATTATAGATAGGTGCCTTCTTGCTGTGACCTTATATACATGGTTGTTGGGGGAGATGAAGAAAGAGAGAAAGAAAAAGAGAGAGAGAGCTCTGGTTTCTTCACATAAGGGCATTAATCCCATCGTAAGGGTTCTACCCTCATGACCTCATCTAGACCAATCACTTCCCAAACACCTCACCTCCAACTACCATCACGTTGGGGGGGCATGGATTCAACATTTTAATTTGGGGGGAACACAATTCACAAATCCAAAGTAGATAGCAGTGCAATTTACAGGATTAGGAACTCTAAAGAGTAGGTAAGTGTGTGGAGTAAAGAAAAGGGAAAGAATTCACTTTGGGACATGTTGAGATTGAGGTGTCTAAAACTTGGATCTCTCCTCAGGAGACAACATCAGCTACAGCCTTCTCAAGGAGTGACTCCCCTTTCTTCTTCATTTCTATTACCACTGAGGGTGGTGATGGGGTAGGTGTCTTTAGATGTCTTTGCTCCTCATTCTTGTTTCCAGACCATTCTATCTCTCCCATTCAGAGAAATATCTAGGTTGTCTCATAAAATCAGACTAAACCAACCACTACCCCTCCTTGTTATAGTAGTCTTCCCAATCCCAGGTCACTTTCCCTTACTTCTTAAGGATTTTATTTCCTGGAATATTGTCACACTCTTCAACACTATGCCTATCATAATTCTTGGTGATTTTAATATCTACACAAATGACCCTTCCAACACTCTGTCCTCTCACATCCTTGGCTTTCTCTCCTCCAGCGACCTTGTTCTTCATAATCTCTCAGGCACCCCCTTCCATGGTTATAACCTTACCTTTGTCATTGCAACGTCTGCAATCGCTGCATAATATCATTTATTTGAGGTTTTTTTGGTTCTTCTTTTTGAACTTTTCCATTTTAATACAATTTATTGAGGTATAATTTACATAAAGTAAGATATGGTCATTTTTCACTGAAGTGTCTCTGATTTACAATGTTGTGTTAATTTCTGCTGTACAGCAAAGTGATTCAGTTACATATATATATATATATATATATATATATATATATATATACACACACACATCCTTTTTCATATTCTTTTCCATTATGGTTTATCACAGGATATTGAATATAGTTTCCTGTGCTATACAGTAGGACCTTGTTGTTTATCCATTCTGTATGTAATAGTTTTCATCTACTAATCCCAAACTCCCAATCCATGCCTCTCCCATCCCCTGCCCCCCTTGGCAACCACAGTCTGCTCTCTATGTCTATGAGTCTGTTTCTGTTTCGTAGATAAGTTCATTTGTGTCATATTTTAGATTCCACATATAAGCCATATCTATATTTGTTTTTCTCTGTGTGGTTTACTTCACTTAGTATGATAATCTCTAGGTACATCCATGTTGCTGCAAATGGCATTATTTCATTTTTTATGGCTGAGTAGTGTTCCATCATATATATATATATA
The DNA here is from genome assembly GCF_964165515.1 of Mesoplodon bidens. Lineage (NCBI taxonomy): Eukaryota > Metazoa > Chordata > Mammalia > Artiodactyla > Ziphiidae > Mesoplodon > Mesoplodon bidens. The sequence continues at coordinate 636,555 of NW_027672558.1, read as the reverse complement.
TATATATAATATATAAATAATATATATATTATATATATACCATTCCATTATATATGTATATTATATATACAATTCCTTTATATATTATAATGGATATATATATATATATATATATATATATATATATATATATACACATACATATATCACATCTTCTTAATCCATTCATCTGTCAATGGACACTTAAGTTGCTTCCATGTCTTAGCTATTCTAAATAGTGCTACTATGAGCATACGGGTGCATGTATCTTTTCAAATTATAGATTTGTCTGGATACATGCCCAAGAGTAGGATTGCTGGATCATATGGTAACTCTATTTTTAATTTTTTAAGGAACCTCCATACTGTTCTCCATAGTGGCTGCACCAATTTATGTTCCCACCAGCAGTGTAGGAGGGTTCCTTTTTCTCCACACCCTCTCCAGCAATTATTATTTGTAGACTTTTAATGATGGCCATTCTGACCAGTATGATGTGGTACCTCATTGTAGTTTTGATTTGCCTTTCTCTAATAATTTGCTATGTTGAGCAAAAGATGAATTTTTAAATGAGTGGTATTAAGACAACTATTAACTATTTGTAAAATAAAAATAATAAAGCTGGAGCCCCAATACATTCCTTATGCCAAAATAAATTCTAAATAGATGAAACAAATGCAAAAATGAAACCATAAAGTTACCAGAAGAAAACATGAGAGAACATCTTTATGGTAAAGCAAAATAAGAAAGTAATTTTTTTCTTTGCAACCTTGATGTACATAACAGCTGTGTAAGCAGATCAGAAAAACCAGATTTCATAAAGGAAAACAATATAAGTTTTTATGTAAAATTAAAATTTTACATAGGACATTGTTTAAAAATTACATGTAACATTATCAAAAAGAGTTAGTGTCTTTAGTATACAAGTAATTTTTCCAAAGTAATAAGGAAAAGGTCATCACCTTAATAGAAAAATATAAAATTGTCATGAACAAACAAGTCACAGAATAAGGAAATCAAAGGTCCAGTGAAAATACTGAATATACCTTTCAAGAAGGAAATTTGGCAGGATCTATGAAAATGGAAAATGAACATAGTCTTTAGTCAGCATTCTGTTGTTATGTACTCATCACTCTGGTAATTTTACATACAATGAAAGTATTTGCTTCATTATCTCTCTCTGCCCACAGATGGTAGAATTCAAGAGATTAAGGACTACCAACTTTGTCTCTAACAACTAGCTTATTTCCCAGCAGGCACTCAATACATATTTATTGAGCAAATGAATGAATGAAGACTTTCTTTATCTTAATAGGCTGGAAGTGATGGGGAGAGTATTGGAAACTGTCCCTTTTGCCAACGCCTTTTTATGATCCTCTGGCTTAAAGGAGTTAAATTCAATGTGACTACTGTTGACATGACCAGGTAAGACAAATCAGGACATGTTTCATTCTGGGGATTAAAATCAGTAGACACCAATACAATGTTGGTGTTTGCATAATGTGTACTTTACCTAGACGCCTAACTCTGCTTATTTTCAATAATCATAGAAAGCCTGAAGAGCTGAAGGACTTAGCCCCAGGCACCAATCCTCCCTTCCTGATATATAACAAGGAGTTGAAAACAGACTTCATTAAAATTGAGGAGTTCCTAGAGCACACACTGGCTCCTCCAAGGTACAACATTTTTACAGGATATTATTGTTCTTGAGATAATCTATTTTATTGGCTTATTTATTGCAGATTGAGGATTCTTCTAAACATCTAACTCTTTTTCAATTTCAGACCTCTCTTTTGCTATCTTTCTAGAAAAGTTTGCAAAGATCCCCCGATCACTCCATGTATGATTAGAAAACTTTACTACATAATTATTTATTTAACATATGTAAAGCTATTAAAACTTTATGTGATGCAAGTAGTATATTAGGAATGGTCAAAGGATACACTTGGAAATTTAGGAAAGACAAGAACTTTAGGCCACATTTAATTTTATCCATGTTATCTGATCCATAATGAGGTTTGGGGACATTTATACTGACAGAAATCAGACTTATTTTATTGTAGAACCCTCAGAAGATCTACAATTTTGAAATAGCCTTTAATTCAGTCTGATCTCTTAGCTCTACAGGTTGAGAAATATTATGTCTATCACACATAAACTTCCCCCCTTCAACTTCAAATACACAGTCAATATAATATTTCAAATTATTTTAAAAATGCATAGCTTGCTTAAAATAAGAAAGTAAATTCTCTGTAGTCTAGAAATAGAGAAGAAGCCTATGGTGAGTTAGGAGCGAGGGCATGGGGTAATAGCGCTGAATAGTCCATGAGGACTGGTCAGGACTAGTCCGTTATACCACTGATGGCATGAAGATAGAACATACCCAACACAAGAAAACCAGGAAACAGGTCTCTCACAGTTAGCCAGAGGCCATAACTGCACTGTCTACACTTGAATGACAGCTGTATGTCTCTGCCCACCCAGGATAGTATCTGGAAACAATAAGCCTACTGTATTCATTTTTTATTTCTGTGCAACAAACTCAGTGTCTTAAAATGTCACTCATTTATTATCCCACAGTTTTCACTGGTCAGAAGTCTGGTTGTAAACTTAAAACTGCTCTAAAAAATAACGTCTTAATCATTACACATACATATGATAAATAAAAGGTTCTATCAGTCCAAAATTCTTCCTACCTAAGAAATTAGGGATACTATTCTAGATTCTTTTCTGTGTGCCTATACTATATCTCTTTCATCCATTATTGGTGGCTTCTTATATTTTAAGCACCAGCTCCAAGTATTGAGTCTTATTTTGTTCTTTTCTCCTCATCCATCCTCCTCTACTACTGCCTCTCCTCAAACCATCTCTCCAACCTTTTCTTGTTCCCAAAGATTAACTAATGAAAAAATCTATTGTGTTATCTTTTCATACCCTTTTTTTGTTCATATAAGCACAATAACAAATTCCCTTTCCTTCCAGTTTTTTACCACTACAAACAGTGTTATAAATAACATGCTTGCTCATATGTCCTGATGTACTGGTGTTTTTATTCCAGTGGAATAGATTTCCAGGAGTAAAATTCAGATGGTGTATATCTTTTAAAATTTTTACTGCTTTACCCATCAGTGTATAAATATACACTTTTCCCACATATCTGTAGTACTATGCATTATCACTCTTTTAAAATTCATGGCAACCTGACGGGTGTAGTGATATCTCATTGATACTTTAGTTGCATTTCCCTGAATAATAGGTGAATTAGAACATCTTTACACATGTTGGTTGAGCATTTGGTTTTGTTCTGTGAATTACCTTGTCAAATTCTTCTGATTTTCTATTAGCTTATGTATCATTTAGGGATTGCATTCAACTCTGATAACTAGAGACCCAAAAAGTAGTGGCTTAGATAAATATGGGTTTTATTTTCCTTACATAATAAGACACCAAGAGTTAGGCATTGTAGGGGTAGAATGACAGCTCTATAATTTCACTGGGGACCCAGGCTCTATCTAATATTTTTTCTCTGCCATTCTTCAGGTGAGTTTTCCAGTCTTAAGTTTAATTCACGGTGACAATATGTTTGCTGGAATTCCAGGCAACAGATCTAACTCCCACACAGGAAGAAGGAGAAGGGCAAAGGGCAAAAGATGCAAGTCAGCTTTAAGGAGCTTTCACAGAAGCCACATTCAACAATTTCCATTAACATCTCATTATTCAGAAGTAATTCACATAGTCATACCTAAGTACAAAGGGAAGCTAGGAAACATAGATTTCATCCAGGTGTATTGCCATCCCTAACAAAATAAGATTCAGTTAATGAGAGACAGAGAGAGAGGGAGAGAGAGAGAGGGAGAAAGTGGTACATAACTGTGTTATCTTCCATATTCTGCCCCTCTGACCATCCAAATATATGTGTGTATGCTTATTCCCATACATGGAACACACTTACTCCCAAGAGAGATAACTCCCAAGTCCCCTACAGTTACTGCATCCAGTTCAAAGTCCAGGATCTTTGAGTGATGCGCAACATCTCTCTTAGATATTAATGGTCGAACAGTCAAATAAATTAAAAGACAAGTTCTTTCTACCTTCTTCTTGACACACGCAACAGTCAGTGGTGGAGCAGGAATTGGATAACTGGAATAAAATCTTCCATTTTTAAAAGGAAATATAGGATAACACATAAAAATCCCTGGTTCATAATAGTTACCATTGTCGGAGAAACAGCTGGAAGATTTTTTCCAAGTTTTGGTGTTACAAACAATGCTAAAATGAACTTTCTTTTGACAAGGTCCCCTAGAGTGGTTATTTAGTCTGCCACATTGCTAAATACAAGAGCTCTTCCATATAATCTTTGTTTCATCTAAAATTTTAAAACCTGTTAGATGCCCACATCAATGAAAATGGTGGAGTAGGGAACTCCAAAATGTTATCCCTCCATAATAGCAATTAATAGCCCAGCAAAAGCTGTCAGAATCAACTTTGCCAGAACTCTGGAATCTAACCAAAAATTTACAAGCAGGCTGGGGTTTCTTAATGAAGAATAAAGAAGCAAAATTTCAGTAAGAGAGCCCTGTGGCATTTTAGGTTACCCTGTTACCATCCTCAACTACTCAGCTCTTTAGAAGCCTTAAAGAGAGCAGTCCACATTGCAGAAACAGGTTGCTCATACCAGAGGACAGGATATGGACCTTATTCTCAAATAACTGTGGTTGTGTGATTTGACCTGGTGGCACCTTGAGGGATTGGCTCAAGGGTTTGCCTTTTTTTTCACCTTCTTTGGAGCTTCCTTAGGGCTGAGGAAGCTTCCTTGTTGGCACTCATGGAAGGCGTTTAGAAGCAAATGTATTAGCCACTGCCACATGGGGCAAGGAATAAAACTTGGAGAAAGCAATAGACAAACTGAAAAGTCTGCAAAGAAAGAGGCTGAGATGGGACTTCCCTGGTGGTGCAGTGGTTAAGAATCTGCCTGCCAATGCAGGGGCCACAGGTTCGAGCCCTCATCCAGGAAGATCCCACATGCCACGGAGCAACTAAGCCCATGCGCCACAACTACTGAGCCCACGTGCCAAAACTACTGAGCCTGCGAGCCACAACTACTGAAGTCTATGCACCTAGAGCCCATGCTCTGCAACAAGAGAAGCCACTGCAATGAGAAGCCCACGCACCGCAATTAAGAGTAGCCCCCGCTCGCTGCAACTAGAGAAAGCCTGCATGCAGAAATGAAGACTCAACACAGCCAAAAATAAATAAATAAACTTATTTAAAGAAAAAAAGAAAGAGGCTGAGACACTTGGGAGATAGTGGAATAAGGGCTTTAAATTAATGTATTCTAGGGAATCTAGAAGTCCAAGCACATGCCCATGTCTTGACCTATGCTCAGAAAAAATAACCTGAGAAGACTTTAAGCTTTCACTTCTGGCTAAACTTCAGGCACCACACAAGTAGAAAGTGAAGGCTAAGGCAGAATTATAAACTGCATACCTAAGCATTGAAGGAGTACCCAAACACAGAGCCAGCTTACAAACACCGGGAGAGCTTTTAATCCCTTGGTTTGTTGTTTGTTTGTCTCTTTGTTTGTTTTGCTTCCAGGAGTTTAAGGAAATCTCTGTCAAATCATAAACTGACCAAAGATAATGAGACAAAGATTTCAGTGGCCACACACAAGAAAGAACAGACTTTACAAAAATACTTCAGAAAATTCACTAAACAAATAAACAACACCCAAAAAAGCAACAACAAACCCTATTTGTTGGAAGGGAAGGGAAGAATCTGTTTTCCAGAGTTTCCACATTATAACATTAAAGTGTCCTGTTTTCAAAATATATATATAAGGCATGTCAAAAAAACAAGGGGCTTCCCTGGGGGCACAGTGGTTGAGAATCTGCCTGCTAATGGAGAGGACACGGGTTCAAGCCCTGGTCCGGGAGGATCCCACATGCCACGGAGCAACTAGGCCCGTGAGCCACAACTACTGAGCCTGCGTGTCTGGAGCCCGTGCTCCGCAACAAGAGAGGCCGTGATAGTGAGAGGCCTGCGCACCGTGATGAAGAGTGTCCCCCACTTGCCACAACTAGAGAAAGCCCTCGCACAGAAACAAAGACCCAACACAGCAAAAATAAATAAATAAATAAATCAGTAAACTCCTACCCCCAACATCTTCTTAAAAAAAAACAAAAAAACAAGAATGTATGGCCCATTCACAGAAAAAAAGAAATTAATAGAAATTGTCTCTGAGGAAACCCAGACCCTGAGTTAATAGACAAAGACTTTAAATCAACTGTCTTAAATAGGTTTAGATAGCTAAAGAAAACCATGGGCAAAGAATTAAAGGAAACCAAGAAAATAATGTCTCAATAAAGAGAGAATATCAATAAAAATATACATAATAAAAAGGAATCAAATAGACATTCTGGAGTTGAAAAGTACAATAACTAAAATGAACAATTCACTAGAGGGTTCAACAGCAGATTGAACAGACAGAAGAAAGAATCAGCAAAACTGAACATAAGTTAATTGAGAGTTCCCAGTGTAAGGAAAAGGAAGAAAATTAACAGAGCCTAACATACCTGTTGGATGCCATAAAATGTACAAAGATACACATGATAAGGGAAGAGATGGCAGAGAGAAAGAGGCAGAAAGAATATTTGAGAAAACAATGGCTGAAAACTTCCCAAGTTTAATGAAAGACATAAACCTATACATCCAAGAAGGTCAACAAACTCCAAGTGGAATAAACTCAAAGAGATCAACACCAAGATACATTATTTTAAAATTATCTAAAGCCAAAGCCAAAGATATAATCTTGAAAGCATCAAGAAATAAATGACTCATCATGTAGAGGGGATTCTCAATAAGATTAACAGATAAGTTTCATCAGAAATCATGGAGGCCAGAAGGCAGAGAGATGATATATTTAAAGTGCTGAGAGAAAAAAAAATCAACCAAGAATTCAATATCTGGCAAAAATATCCTTCAAAAATGAAAGAGAACTTAAGACATTCCACATGAAGGAAAACTGAGGGATTTTGTTGCTAGTAGGCCTGCTCTGCAAGAAATGCTATCAGAAGTCCTTCAGGCAGAAATGAGAGGCCATTAGAAAGTAATTCAAAGTCACATAAGAAATAAAAGAGCACCAGTAAAGGAAAAATAACACACATGATCATCTCAGTTGATGCAGAAAAAGCATGTGACAAAATCCAACACCATGTTATGATAATACTCAACAAACTAGGAATAAAAGGGAGCTTCCTTAACCTGATAAAGGGAATCTATGAAAAACCCATGGATAACATCATACTTAAAAGTGAAGGATTGAGGGTTTCCCTGGTGGCGCAGTGGTTGAGAGTCTGCCTGCCGATGCAGCGGATACGGGTTCGTGCCCCAGTCTGGGAAGATCCCACATGCCGCGGAGCTGCTGGGCCCGTGAGCCATGGCCGCTGAGCTTGCACGTCTGGAACCTGTGCTCCACAACGGGAGAGGCCACAACAGTGAGAGGCCTGTGTACCGCAAAAAAAAAAAAAAAAAAAAAAAAAGAAAGAAAAAAAAAGTGAAGGATTGAAAACTTTCTCCCAAAGATCAGAAACAAGACAAATATGCCATTTTTGCCACTTCTATTCAACATTGTACTGAAAGTTCTAGCCAGAGCAATTATGCAGGAAAAAAAAAGAAAAAGAATCCAAATTGGAAAGGAAAAAGTAAAATGATACTGGCAGATATGATCTTTTATGTAGAAAATCCTTTAAAGTCCACTAAAATACTATTAGAACTAATAAAAATTCAGCACAGTTGCAAGATACAGATCAAAATAAAAAAAAATTTATTTCTATATACTGTCAGTGAATCATCCAAAAAGTAAATTAGGAAAACAATTCCATTTTCAGTAGCATCAAAAATAATAAACTACTTAGAAATAAATTTAACCAAGGAAGAGAAAGACTTTTACGTGAAGACTACAAACAATTGCTAAAATAACTTCCTAGCTTCTCATGGTTTTTCAGCAATCATTACCTTATAGATACATAACTCCAACCCTCCATCTTCACATAGCAGTCTCCCTGTGTCTCTGCCTCTTCACAAAGTGTTCTTTTTTAAGGACACCAGTCATACTGGATTAATGGGCCCACCTTACTCCATATGGTCTCATCTTAACTATCACAGCTGTAACAATCTTATTTCAAAATAAGGTTACATTATGAAGTATTGGAGTTTATGACTTCAACATACCTTTTTGGGGGGACAGAATTCAACCCATACAAATATCCCATGTTCATGGATTAGAAGACCTAATATATTAATGTAGAAATATTCCCCAAAGTGATCTATTAATTCAATGCAATACCACCCAAAATTCCAATGGTGTTTTTACAGAAATGAAAAAGCCAATCCTCAAATTCATATGGAATTGAAAGAGATCACAAATAGCTAAAATAGTCTTTGATAAAGACAAAAAAATTGGAAGACTCATGCTTCCTGATTTCAAAACTTACTACACAACTACAGTAATCAAAACAATCAGTACTTGCATAATAATATACCACTGGAATAGAATTGAAAGTCCAAAAATAAACCCATACATCTGTGGTCAACTGATTTTCAAGAATGCCAAAACCATTCAATGGTGAAAGAAGAGTCTCTCCAACAAGTGGTGCTGGGACAACTAGATATTCACATTGGCATGCCAAAAAAATAAAGTTATACCCTTACCTCACATCATATACTAAAATCAACTTAAAATATATCAGACCTAATGTGTGGATTAAAACTATAAAACTTTTAGAAGAAAATATAGAGGTAAATCTTCAAGACCTTGTATTCGGCAATGGATTCTTAGATATAACACCAAAAGCACATACAGCAAAAGAAGAAAATAGAAAATAGAAAAATTAGATGATCTGGAAGATAGAATAATGGAAATAACCCAATCAGAACAGTAGAAAGAAAAATTTTTAGAAATGAGGAACGTTTAAAGGACCTCTGAGACAACATCAAATGTACTAATATTCACATTATGGGGATCCCCAAAGGAGAAAAGAGAGAAAGGGATAGAAAGGTATTTGATGAAATCATGGCTGAAAATTTCCTGAAGCTGATGAAGGAAAAAGATTTCCAGGTACAGGAAGCACAGAGACTCCCAAACAAGATAAACCCAAAGAGACCCACACCAACACATATCATAGTTAAAATGGCAAAATTTCAAGATAAAGAGAGAATTCTAAAGGCAGCAAGAGAAAAATAATATTCTTTTTCCACTTAGAGAAGACGCTTTAACACTTCTTTTAGGGTTGGTTTAGTATTGATGAGCTTCTTTAGTTTTTTCTTGTCTGAGAAGTTCTTTACCTCTCCTTCAATTCTGAATGATAACTTTGCTGGGTAGAGTATCCCAGGTTGTAGGTTTTCCCTTTCAGAACTTTAAATATATCATGTCACTCCTTTCTGGCCTGCAAAGTTTCTGCAGAAAAATAAGCTGATAGCCTTATGGTGGTTTCCTTGTATGTGACTAGTATCCAAAATATATGAAAGAACTCTTACAATTCAATAACAGAAAGCAAACAACCTAATTTTAAAATGGAAAGAGGATTTGAGTAAACAATTCTCCAGAGAATATATACAAGTGGTGAACAAGTACTTGCAAAGGTACTTAATGTCATTAGTCATTAGATAAATGCAAATCAAAACCACAATGCCCATTTTTTTTCACACACACACACTGTATTTTATTTTTACAAGAGATAAATAAACTGACACCAAGCATTGTAAATGGATGACCACAACAAAAGCAACAATGATTGCAATTACCAAACATGAAACACAATCATACTATGTCATAATATTGACATTCAGTCCAGTAATCCTCCACTGTAGCAGTTCCTTTACTTTGCAGTGAAAATTGATTTGTATATATTTTGCCTCTGAGTCCTTTTGGGATTTTTTTAAAATTCAAACAGAAAGTCACAAAAATTATAATCATCCTCATCAGTTCACTCAGTCCCATGTAATTAATTTTTTTCATCTTGATCTTTTGTTAGCACTTTTATGAATTCATCAGTTTTCCATTAGAGTTCTGAAAATGCTTATTCATTCAGTTCAGCAGTATAGTCAGTTACCAGAAATCTGTACTTGTAAGAGTCTTTTCCATGAATGCCTTGAAGATGAAACCCTTTTATAGGAACATTTTTGCAAAAGCATCAGAGTACACCCAGAACTGTCTGTAAATGACCAAAGACTTAAAAATGACCACAGTTAAATATTTGATGAAAGTTCATAATAATTCAATTGACAAGGAAATTTAGTTATTTCTGAGATATACATTTTAAAGTCATAACTAGAATTATGACTTATAACATTATACCAGAACATATAAGATTTTTAGAAATTTCATGAAATGTCTAAAACATTTATATTAACATATTTCCATACAAATAACCGAAAGGAAGTTTAGTATTAGTTGTTTTTTGTTTGTTTGTTTGTTTGTTGTACTGCAGATTCTTATCAGCCATCAATTTTATACACATCAGTGTATACATGTCAATCCCAATCGCCCAATTCAGCACACCATCATCCCCACCCCACTGAGGTTTTCCCCCCTTGGTGTCCATACGTTTGTTCTCTACATCTGTGTCTCAACTTCTGCCCTGCAAACTGGTTCATCTGTACCATTTTTCTAGGTTCCACATACATGCATTAATATACGATATTTCTTTTTCTCTTTCTGACTTACTTCACTCTGTATGACAGTCTCTAGATCCATCCACGTCTGAACAAATGACTCAATTTTGTTCCTTTTTATGGCTGAGCAATATTCCATTGTATATATGTACCAATCTTCTTTATCCATTTGTCTGTTGATGGGCATTTAGGTTACTTCCATGATCTGGCTATTGTAAGTAGTGCTGCAATGAACATTGTGGTGAATGTGTCTTTTTGAATTATGGTTTTCTCTGGGTATATGCCCAGTATTGGGATTGCTGGATCATATGGTAATTCTAGTTTTAGTTTTTTAAGGAACCTCCATACTGTTCTCCATAGTGGCTGTATCAATTTACATTCCCACCAACAGTGCAAGAGGGTTCCCTTTTATCCACACCCTCTGCAGCATTTGTTGTTTGTACATTTTCTGATGATGCCCATTCTAACTGGTGTGAGGCGATACCTCATTGTAGTTTTGATTTGCATTTCTCTAATAATTAGTGATGTTGAGCAGCTTTTCATGTGCTTCTTGGCCATCTGTATGTCTTCTTTGGAGAAATGTCTATTTAGGTCTTCTGCCCATTTTTGGATTGGGTTGTTTGTTTCTTTAATATTAAGCTGCATGAGCTGCTTATATATTTTGGAGATTAATCCTTTGTCCATTGATTCGCTTGCAAATATTTTCTCCCATTCCGAGGGTTGTCTTTTCATCTTGTTTATGGTTTCCTTTGCTGTCCAAAAGCTTTGAAGTTTCCTTAGGTCCCATTTGTTTATTTTTGTTTTTATTTCCATTACTCTAGGAGGTGGATAAAAAAAAGATCTTGCTGTGATTTATGTCAAAGAGTGTTCTTCCTATGTTTTCCTCTAAGAGTTTTATAGTGTCTGGCCTTCATGATTATCTTCATCCTTTACTGATTTTAAAGGAAATAGTGCTAACATTTCACCATTAAAAATGATGCTTGCTGAAAATTTTTGATGGATACTTTTGACCAAGTTAAAGAAATTAATAAATTCATTTAATCATTTAACAAATATTTACTGAATACTTACTAAGTGTCAGGTACTCTTCTAGGCATTTGGGACACATCAGTGAATAAAATGGGCAAAAGCTCTCTGCCCTAGCCGAGCTTACATTTTAGTTAAGGAAGAGAGAAAATAAGCACGATAAAAAGCAAAATATAAACTATTTTAGATGATGATAAACACTAAGAAAAAGTAAAGCAAGGGAGGGAAGTAGTGAGTGTTAGGGCCAGGGGAGAGGTTGCAATGTCCGATAAGGTGGCCAGAGAAAGGCCTCACTTAGGAGGATATATCAGATTAAAATACCTGAAAGAAGAGGGAGAGAGGGCCATGTGCATAAATGAGGGAAAGCACTTTATTTAGGGGCAGACCAAGTGAAAAGGACCTGGGGTTGGAGCTTGTCAGGCCTCTTTGAAGAAGAGCAAGGAGGTCAGTGTGAAGTGAAGTAAGGAAGAGAGTAGGAAGTGATGAGAGCAGAAGGTAAGCTTGGGTCAGATCACACTGGCCCTTGTAGACCACTGTGAAGACTTGGGCTCTGAGTCTGAATGAGATGGAGACATTGCAAGGTAATGAGTAGGAAAGAGACATGATATGACAAGTTTTAACATGACTGCTCTGGCAGCAAGTGGAGAATGTCCTGGGAGTGTGAGGGATAAGCATGGGAGAGGGGGGATAATCAAAGTGTTGCAGTAATATAGGCTTTGGACCAGGTAGGGAGCAGTGGAGGTGGTGAGTAGTGGACAAATTCTGGATACATTTTGAAAGGTAGTCTGGCTGGAGTTGCTAATGGATCAAATGTGGCCATGGAGAGAAAGAGGGATCAAAGAAGATGGCTAAGTGTTTGGCTCAACCATTTCTAGTTGCTAGTGTGGGGTTTTATGAATAGGAATTGATTTTCACTGAACCCTTTTTGGGCATCTATTCATGATCATATGGTTTTCCTTAATTTGTTAATGTGGTAAGTTACATTATTACATTACTTTAATTTATTATGCTAAATTAACTTTGTATTACTAAGAGGAGGACATCTTGGCTACTTTCCCCCCATCCTCTCCATCCTCTTTATTCTTTTATGTATTTTGTTATTTGAAGCCATGTTTTTTCCTACTACTTATCTTTGAAAATGTATTACCACCATATCTTCTGCCAAACAGGCTTTTAGGAGCAAGTATGGGGACCCAACAGCCATTTGAAACACTGTTTCTGTAGATAAATGAGCCTTGAATTCCAAACAGTTGGCTTCCCTGTGAACTTTAGAAGCTAAAGAATTCTCAGAGTGGGAAAGAAACATATTTCCAATGAAAGGTTTCTCAGCACCTTCAGTTTCCAGCACAATTTTCCAAAACTTCTCTCAGTAGAGTGCAACAAAGACACCAGGTCTATGTCTTGTTATGGGTGAATGTTATGTGCAGTGATGTTTCTTTTTAAGGTATCCTCACCTGAGTCCCAAGAACAAGGAGTCTTTTGACGTGGGCTGTAACCTCTTTGCCAAGTTTTCTGCATACATTAAGAATGCACAAAAGGAGGCAAATAAGAGTAAGATACCTTTCTTTAAGTCTTTTCATTTTGCTCACTCACATGCTCACTCTCATATTCTGACTCAACTAAAATAGGACTTTCCTGAATATATAGTATATATTGGGGAATACTCTTCATCTCACTCTCTGTTCTCTCTTCTGAAATTCCTTGCATGAAGTTTTATTGGATTTAGAATCTAATATTCAATATAGGAATCACCAACTTAGCTCTATTAGAACATTGACATGCCAGGGGTGAACTAACTGCTGGACTGTATTTCTTAACCCCCCCAACTTTCCCAGTCTTGTGTACCTTTAAGGTTTCTTAAACCATAGCACCTACCATTTCTCACAAACACTCTCGAATAGGTTTACTATTCTCTGAATCATGAGAGCTATTAGTCTCTGATTCCACTTTCTGACTCTTCTTGAGTGATAATATATATTACCTTTCTTTTTCTTTGACTCTCCTCCCAATTTACCTCCTCAAGAAGAGTCCAAAAATATGTCTACTCACCATTTGATTAAACATTTGATTCTGTCTTATCAGTGGGTAGTTGAGCATTCTAGTTAAGTATATAGAGATGTCTAAATGTGTGAAAAGCATATTGGGAATGTATTTAGTCATGAAGACCGCACATTTATAAGTAACCCATTGACTTCATTGCCTCAGATTTTGAAAAATCTCTGCTCAAAGAATTTAAGCGTCTGGATGACTACTTGAACACCCCACTTCTAGATGAAATTGATCCAGACAGTGCTGAGGAACTCACAGTTTCCAGAAGATTGTTCTTGGATGGGGATCAGCTGACACTGGCTGACTGCAGTTTGTTACCCAAACTGAACATTATTAAAGTAAGTCTTCATAGGGCCGGCTGAATGATTGAGAGGAGTTTGGGAGTTGCCAACAGGAAGCACAGTGACCATTCAGTGTGAGTTTTTATATGAGGGCTTTGTCATCATCACTATGCATAAGGTATGTCTCCTTTTTCTCCTCAGAGGAAAAATCCATAATGATCTTCTCTAGGAAGCATAAAAACTTCTTGTTTCTTTCTTCCTAAATCAGAAGGTGTTTTCCATTGTCTTGTCTACAAAACAAGGGTAATAGTACCCATTTCACAGAACTGTTGAGAAAATTAAGACATATGAAATATTAGAAAAGTGTCTGGATCATAACAAGTGATAATAAAGTGAGCTATTAATATTATTATTATCTAATCGAATTTAACAAATTTTTATTGAACAGACCTTATTCTATCTCAGGTCCTATGCCAGACACAAAGAACACATAAAGAAGTAAGACACTGTCGGACCCTAAACAGTGAAAAGATCTGTGCTCTTTTTCTATGCTTCCTTCTTCTAAACATTCATAATTAAATACACCATAAATATAAAAATGATTACAAGCATGGAGTTTTGTCTACATTTGTAGACAAAACATTAAAGTAGTAAATCCAAGATTCTTTAAGTTTATTTTGTAGTACTTTTTGTGTAGGTAACGTCCTCAATGATCCTGATTTGTGTGTGTGTGTGTGATACGCGGGCCTCTCACTGCTGTGGCCTCTCCCGCTGCAGAGCACAGGCTCCGGATGCACAGGCTCAGTGGCCATGGTTCACGGGCCTAGCCACTCCGTGGCATGTGGGATCTTCCCGGACTGGGGCACGAACCCGCGTCCCCTGCATCGGCAGGCGGACTCTCAACCACTGTGCCACCAGGGAAGCCCGATCCTGAATTTTGACATATGTTTTTACACACTAGGCATTTTACTGATGCCCCTCACTACCAATTGCTTTTTCCTCTTTTTTTCCAAAACCCTAGGTTGCTGCAAAGAAATACCGTGATTTCGACATTCCAGGAGAATTCTCAGGAGTCTGGCGCTATCTCCACAATGCCTATGCCCGTGAAGAATTTACCCACACGTGTCCTGAAGACAAAGAAATTGAAAATACCTATGCAAGTGTGGCTAAGCAAAAGAGTTAGGACAGCTCTTTCAGTAGAAAACCCTCTTTTTTCACTTGTTATCATACTAGAAAATCATTTGGAAATAAGAATATGGAAAATATGGTTTCCTTTATCCAACTTTCTTATGAAAAAGAATGCTATATTTTCTGTATCTAGTTAATCCAAACTATCTGCTCACTGTGTATTTTAAAGGTCTTCATATTTTCATTTCACCTTTTAATTCCCATGGCACAACAACTGCAATCTTAAATGATATGGAAAGTATCAATATTTTTTGCTAGAATACATCATGTGTGCAAGCTCAACAGATGGCTGAAGTTACAAATGACATACAGTCACAGTCTCAAACTGTTCCTTAGAAATATTTACATCTAAATCATTAAAACAATTTTACTAAGAAATTTGACTGACCAAAAGGTCTTGTTGCTGTCCATTAAAGGGTAAAGTAAACTGTTCTTAAAGGATAATCACAAATCTTTCTACAGAATTTAAAATGTTCCATTACTACATGTACTCAAATATACATGTTAAAATACAATCAAATCACTCAAATCTGAAAACAAAAACTGAAGTTTACTTTTGCTCCTTCAAAAGAGAAACAAAGTTCAGCCTCAAAAAAGAGAGATAGGTGTTATTAGAAGTCTTAGTGGGATTTACATAAAATTTATTTATTTATATTTTGGCCATGCTGCAGGGCATGTGGGTCTTAGTTCCCCAACCAGGGATGGAACCCATGCCCCCTGCAGTGGAAGCTCAGAGTCTTAACCACTGGACCACCAGGGAAGTCCCTAGATAAAATTTAAATAAAGCAGTGTCTTCATAGGTTCAAAGAAAAGTAAGGCAACGAGTAAAGAGTTAACAGGCCTGGAACAGGCACATGAAAAAATGCTCATCATCGCTAATTATTAGAGAAATGCAAATCAAAACTACAATGAGGTACCAGCTCACACTGGTCAGAATGGCCATCATTAAAAAGTCTACAAATAATAAATGCTGGAGACAGTGTGGAGGAAAGGGAACTCTCCTACACTGTTGGTGGGAATATAAGTTGGTACAACTACTATGGAAAACAGTATGGAGGTTCCTCAAAAAAACTAAAAACAGAGTTGCCATATGATTCAGCAATCCCACTCCTGGGCATATACCCAGAGAGGACTTTAATTTGAAAAGATACATGCATCCCTGTTTTCACAGCAACACTATTCACAATAGCCAAGACTTGGAAACAACCTAAATGCCCATCAACAGATGAATGGATAAAGAAGATGTGGTGTGTGTGTGTATATAGACATAGATATAGATAGATAGATATAGTGGAATATTACTCAGCCATAAAAAAGAATGAACTAATGTCACTTGCAGCAATGTGGATGGACCTAGAGATTGTCATACTAAGTGAAGTAAGTCAGAAAGAGAAAGACAAATATCATATGATATCACTTATATGTGGAATCTAAAATATGACATAAATCAACATATCTACGAAACAGACTCACAGACATAGACAACAGACCTGTGGTTGCCAAAGGGGGGGTTGTGAGGGAATGATTGGGAGTGTGAGATTAGCAGAGGCAAACTATTATATATTGGATGGATAGATAAACAACAAGGTCCTACTGTATATAGCTCAGGGAAGTATATTCAATATCCTTTGATAAACCATAATGGAAAAGAATATGTATATACATGTATGTATAACTGAGTCACTATGCTGTACAGCAGAAATTAACACAGCATTGTAAATCAACTATACTTCAATAAAATTAAAAAACAAAAAGAGTTAACAGGCCTGGGTATAGAAAGGGCTCAATGCACTGTCCTTGGAGCCAGAGTTAAGATAAATACATAATGTTGTGTCCCCTCTTTGATGGAAGACCCTGATCTGAGACAATTGTACCTGGACTAGATGGCAAAGTTGTGACTTCCCTGAACATCTCAGGTCCTTTTATTCTCACTGATAGGATTTCAAAGAGTCAAGTTTTTTAAGATCTATGATTTTAAAGAACAAAGTTGCTTGGGACTTCCCTGGTGGTCCAGTGGTTAAAACTCCCTGCTTCCACTGCAGGGGGCACAGGTTCACCCCTGCTTAGGGAACTAAGATCCCACATGCCCCCCAGTGTGGCAAAAGAAAGAAACAAAGAAACAAAGAAAGAAACAAAGAAAGAACAAAGTTTCTCAGTACCATGGCCTTAAACTCATTAATAGAAGCAGTCTTTTACAGATTACACCATACTTAAAAGTGTATTCATGTCATTGCAAAGCTGCAAGTAAGTCTTATCCAACTTCATAGGTACTGATACAGCTCAGAATTACCCTCCTAGATGAAAGGATTATTATCTTCTTAGATGACATTAATATAATTCAATTCAGTAACTACTTATTGAGTACTTACTATGTTATTATTATTTAGTTATTTAATCTTCACAACAACCTCATGCCAAAGGAACAGTCCCTATTCTCATGAAACACGTACTTCAATAATGGAGACAGGCAATTAAACGTGCAATTACAATACGTATGTGTTATGAAAAGAGTAAGCACAAGGCTACATAACAGAAGTACATCCTTATATGTTCCCCCAGCCTGACCTCAAACAAGTTCCACTTGGTCATATAGCCTTTGCATAGCACAACCTCTGTGAAAATTCTTAGAGATGTGTTTTTATGAGAAGTTAAATTTTTTTCCCACTTGGGCAGACACATGACTCCAAAGCAGGGTCCTGGATGAACCTAGCATCAGCAACCTGTTCCCCTACTGATGTAAATTACCCAATATGAGAAAGGGAATTTTTACTCATTAGTGTCAAATTTTAAAAAATAAAAAAGAAATTTTTTTCTAATTGTGAAAGCATTACATGTTGGTGCAAACACAGATAGTAGTGGAATAGAGATTCTAAACATAGAGAGATGTATGAAAACTTACTATCTGATAAGGTGGCATTTCTGATCAGTGGTGGAACACTAGAACACAATTCAGCTGTGTTTTTTGCCACTTTATGACAAGGATGGACTTTCCTCCATTGTCCCATAACATGTTCCTCATTTCCGTGTGAGAGCTCACCAGAAGCACATTTAGCACTCACATTTCTAGTGACATTCTGGTCACGATGATATGTGTGTTCTCCAAGATGACAGAATCTTCCTCTACTGCTCTTCTCTCTTCTTTCTGAGCCCTCACCAGAATCAGCTATAATGTCCATATTTCTGGCATGCACCTCAAAACTCTTCCAGCCTCTATACATTGCCCACTTACAAAGTTGCTTCCACATGCTTAGCTATTTGTTAGGACAGCACCCCACTTCTCAGTACCAAAATTTGTCTTAGTCTGCTCAGGCTGCCATAACAAAATACCATAAACTGGTTGGATTAAATAACAGACATTTATTTTTCATAATTCTGGAGGCAGAAGTCTGAGATCAGAGTGCCAACATGGTCAGGTTCTGGCAAGAACTCTCACCCTGGTTTGCAGACAGCTGCCTTCTCACTGTATCCTCACATGGTGGAGAGAGAGAGGAAGCAAGCTCTCTGTTGTCTCCACCTTCATGACTTCATCTAACCCTAATTATCTCCCAAAGGCCCCATCTACAGATACAGTCACATTGGGGGGTTAGTGTTTCAACATATGAGTTCTGGTGGAGGGGGAGGGGGCACAATTTTAAAACAAGGCTGCCATTTATAATAAAGAAGTAGGTAAGTGTATAGCAGCCAAGTGTCTGGGGATAGGCTTTCTTTTATACAAGTTACAAACCTTAGATCACCTCCAAGATCTGCTTTGTGATCAACACAGCTGGAAGGGCCTTGAGGTAAGGAACAAAATACCTTGTGAATTCATCAGAGTAGGGGATGGTAGATTTGGTTTTCATAAGTTAGGAAACTTCAAAAAGGCTATTCAATACGACTTCCAGTTGCTGAAGACAATGGTGGCTGCCTTGGTCTGTGTCTCCCAATATTTCCTCCAAAAACAATACAGAATAACAAGAACACATTTTAAAAGGCACTAAAACCACATGGTAAACATAACTTGAAGACAGAAAAATACCCAAACCTCAATATAACTCAAAGTTAAAAAAAAAAGAAAAAAATACCAAATCCCAGCAAGGACTTGATTCAGACTTTCAAAAAATTGATAAAAAAGTGGAGAAAATTACTCAAAATATGAAAATAAATGGAAGAAGAAGATAAAATTATCTCAGAACTGAGGATAAATTAAAAGGTTCTCAAGCAAAAATGGACTCAAGAAAATTTAATGACATGCATGGAAAAAGGCAGAAAAATAATTGAGAGAATGAAAATGACATTTAGAATGAAGTAAAAAGGATCAGAAAGACAAGCAAAAAAGGAATAGCAGTTGTAAAATTGGAATCACTGGGAAAGAAAAACAAAACAATGGGACAGAACTAATAGTTAAAAGATTTAAACCTATAATCCAAGAAAAATTTCCAAAATTAAAGACCTCAGTCCACACATTGAAAGGTCTCACTGGGTTCCTAGGAAAATTAACCAAACTGATCAATCCAAGGCATATCCTAGTAAAACTATTAGACATGAAAGATAAAGAAAATATATCCTCAAGACCTCTAAGCAAAAAGATCAAATAACCTGTGAAGGTAAATTAATTAACCTGGTGCCAGGCTTCCCAAAACAACATACAAAGTAAGGAAGGCAACAATGAAGTAGCATTTTCAAGAAACTTAGGAAAGAGAGTGTGAGCCAAGAATTTTATATCCAGTGAAACTAGTCTTTAAATATTAAGGTTATGGAAAAAGAAAAAGTTTTAAACAAACCAGGACTTAGATAATTCTGTGTCAATGTGCCCATAAGCAATTTTTAAAAGGTATAGGTACTAACATTATGCAAACATTACTGTTTGGGGAAGTTACGTGATGGGTAAAATACTGTACTGTTTTTGAAACTTCTTTTGATTCTGTAATTACTTCAAAATAAAAAGTTTCAAAAAGGTATAAGTACAAAGGTACTTGTAAAAAATACAAACCTCTTTGAATGCTAAAATAAATAAGTAAATTAAAAAATAAGCATAGAAAGCACATCTTGTAGAGAAGGTAACATAAAATATAACATCGCATACATAATTGTAAGATATGACTAAATTGAGGCAAGCATGTCAGTTAGATCAATAAATGTGAATGGGCTTAATTTATCCATTAAAAGAAGAAACTTTTCAATTTGACTCACAAAGCAAGAACCAATCATATGCTGCAGGCAACAGACCACAGAGAGCAAAAGGACTGAGAAAAGCCAAAAATAAAAGAAGGGATAAAGACGTACAAGGCAAATGGAAACAACAAGAAATCAGGGGTAGTGTTTCTTATATCAGACAAAGCAGAATTCAAGCCAGAAACATTGAATGTGACAAAGAAGAGTGCTTTTTGACACTAAAATCTGCAATTCAATATGAATCATATAACACAGTAACTAGTTTTATGAAGTAAAAAATATAGAAGATGTACAGAATCAGAGATAAAAACACACTAAAGATAGGAGACTTGAATATGCCACTCTAAGACAGCTCAAGTAGGCAAAAATTAAGTAATAATGTAGAGGACCTAGACAACATAGAAATGTTGATCTTATGCATTAAACACTAGTATTAAAGACTATATATTCTCAGGTGTCCACATCACAGAAATTGATTATATGTTAGGTCACAAAGAAAAGATCAATAATTTCATAAAGTACAAATATTGCAAACAACACGGTCTGATTGATCACAATAAAATAAAACTAGAAAGTATTAAAACATTTTTAAAAGGGCCTTCTGCCTGGGAATTTTATTTATTTATTTATTTTGATGTGGACCATTTTTATTTTTATTTATTTATTTATTTATTTTGGGTTGTGTTGGGTCTTCATTGCTGTGCGCAGAGTTTCTCTAGTTGCGGTGTGCATGCTTCTCATTTCGGTGGCTTCTCTTGTTGCAGAGCATGGGCTCTAGGCATGCGGGCTTCAGTAGGTGTGGCAGACGGGCTCAGTAGTTGTGGCTCGCGGGCTCTAGAGTGCAGGTTCAGTAGTTGTGGTGCACGGGCTTAGTTGCTCCATGGCATGTGGGATCTTCCCAGACCAGGGCTCGAACCTGCGTCCCCTGCATTGGCAGGCGGATTCTTAACCACTGCACCACCAGGGAAGCCCCTGGGAATTATTTTTAAGACCTTTAGTTAAACAACTCTTGGTTGAAAGAAAATATACAAACTAAAATTACAGCATTTCTAAAACAAATGATGATATAAACATATCAGAATCTATGGGATGCATTTAAAGCACTGATCAGAGGAAATGTTATAGCACTAATCACTGTTATCAGTAAAAATGAAAGACTGAAAATAAATCAATTAAATACCAGTTCAACCCCCCCCAAAAATTTGCACAACAATGTGAGTATACTTAATAGCCCTGAACTGTACATTTAAAGATAGTCAAAATGGTGCGTTTTGGGCTTCCCTGGTGGCGCAGTGGTTGAGAGTCCGCCTGCTGATGCAGGGGACACGGGTTCGTGCCCTGGTCCGGGAAGATCCCACATGCCGTGGAGCGGCTAGGCCCATGAGCCATGGCCGCTGAGCCTGCGCGTCTGGAGCCTGTGCTCCGCAACGGGAGAGGCCACAACAGTGAGAGGCCCGCGTACCGCAAAGAAAAAAAAATGGTGCGTTTTGTATTGTTTTTTATTACAATTAAAAAAAAATGTCTCCAAAGTGATCTGAGTGATGCCTCCTCAAAAAACACTAGAAAATGTACAACAAAGTAAATAAAAGAGAAATGAAATAATGAAGATAAAAGTAGACATTAATAACATAGAGAATAGAAAAATAATAGATGTAATTAATGAATCGAAATCCTATTCTTTTTTTTTTTTTTTCTTTTTTTTTTTTTTTTTTGTGGTACGCGGGCCTCTCACTGTTGTGGCCTCTCCCGTTGCGGAGCACAGGCTCCGGACACGCAGGCTCAGCGGCCATGGCTCACGGGCCTAGCTGCTCCGCGGCATGTGGGATCTTCCCGGACCGGGGCACGAACCTGTGTCCCCTGCATCGGCAGGCGGACTCTCAACCACTGCGCCACCAGGGAAGCCCCGAAATCCTATTCTTAAAGATGAACAACATAAACAACTGGCTGAATTGATCAAAATAAAATAGAGAAAGCAAAAATATACAAAATAAATAATGGGGAAATAACAGTTAAACAGAAGAAATTTAAGGCATAATAAGAGATTACTGACATTTCTCCAAAGAAGACATACAGATGGCCAAGAGGCACGTGAAAAGACTCAGCATCACTAATTATCAGAGAAGTGCAAATCAAAACTGCAATGAGGTATCACCTCACACCGGTCAGGATGGCCATCATCAAAAGATCTACAAACAATAAGTGCTGGAGAGGGTGTGGGGAAAAGGGAACCCTCCTGCACTCTTGGTGGGAATGTAAATTGGTGCAGCCGCTATGGAGAACAGTACGGAAGTTCCTTAGAAAACTAAAAATAGGACTACCATATGATCCAGCAATCCCATTCCTGGGAATATACCTGGACAAAACTATAATTCAAAAAGATATGCTATGTTCATAGCAGCACTGCTTACAATAGCCAAAACCTGGAAACTACCTAAATGTCCATCGACAGGTGAATGGATAAAGAAGATGTACATATACACAATGGAATATTACTCAGCCATTAAAAAAATGAAATGATGCCATTTGCAGCAACATGGATGGACCTAGAGATTATCATACTCAGTGAAGTAAGTCAGACAAATATCATATGATATCACTTATATGTGGAAGCTTAAAAAATGGTGCAAATGAACGTATTTACAGAAGAGAAATAGAGTCACAGATGTAGAAAATAAACTTACGGTTTCCAGGGAGTAACAGCAGGGGAGGGATAAATTGGGAGATTGGGATTGACATATATGCACTACTATATATAAAGTAGATAACTAATAAGGACCTACTGTATAGCACAGGGAACTCTACTCAATACTCTGTAATGGCCTATACAGGAAAAGAATCTGAATAGGCATGGATATATGTATATGTATAACTGAATCACTTTGCTGTACACCTGAAACTAATACAGCATTGTAAATCAACTATGCTCCAATAAAAATTAATTATAAAAAAGAGACTACTTTGCAGACCTCTATGAAAATAAATTTCAAAACCTAGGTGATAGGGATAATTTCCTAGGAAAGCAAAGATTATGAAAAACAGCTCCATTAGAGATGAAAAGAATTTTAAAGACCAATTTCATAGAAGAAATAGAGATAATTATTAAGGGACTACCCAGAGAAAGTACCAATCCCAGGTGGTTTTACAGGGGAATTCCACCACACTTTCAAAGACAACATAGTCCTAATGTTTCATAAATTGTTCCAGTACATTGAAAATGGAGGAAAATGTCCAAATTCTTTTTATTAAGTATATCATTGATAACTGAACCTGATAAAGATAGTACAAAAATTAAAACTACAGACCAATATTACCTTTGAATGTTGATATAAAAGTACTAAATAGAACAATAGCAGCATCCAATCACATTAAGAAAATAATACAACATAACTAAGTAGAATTTATTCCAAGCATAAAAGGCTGTTTTAATATTAGTAATAATAATACATAACAGATAATTATAGTAAACATATATATACATATATTACTTAGATCATTAATATGGTATGTAATATTAAAACATATATGATTATCACCACAAATCCTGAAAAAGCCTTAGACAAATACAATACCTGATAAAAACAGTTAAGAAAGAAGAAATCAATGGTTATATTCTTACCATAATAAGTTATACATACAGTTGACCCTTGAACATTGTGGGGGTTAGGGCAGCCAACCCCCATGCAGTCAATAAACCATGTATAACTTTTGACTCCCCCAAAACTTAACTACTAATAGCTTACTTTTGCCTGGAATCCTTACCAATAACATAAACAGTCGATCAATGCATATTTTGTATGTTATAGGTATTACATATTCTTATAATAAAGTATTCTTACAATAAAGTAAGCTAGAGAAAAGAAAATGTTATTAAGAAAATCATAATGAAGGGGAAATACATTTACAGTGCTGTGCTGTATTTATCAACACCATAGGCTTACGTCATCTGTTTATGAGGTGAATCGTCTCTATGTCAGTACCTACATCAATATTGTCTTATCTGATAAAAAAACACTGTAGATGTTATTTGTATTATTAACACTAGACATCAAAAATGAAAGCTCATGTGAAAAAGAAATACACATTTATTTACAAGTATAACAATTCATGCATTGATAACGAAGAAGCAGCAATATGATTGCTTTATGGTAACCTACCCTATGTATACACTAATGAATGAATCGTTATAAAATTTTTATGTCATACAGTGTTAGTCATATTCATAGCACAGTATTAGAAACACTATTACATTTTTAAAAAACCACTTCCCTGTGATGATAGACTGATATGCAGTTTCTCCAGTTATGAGAAAGGCATACTGTACAGTAATGCAATTCTTTGAAAGCGAAGTTATAAAAAGGTAAGAAAACTAACCGATTAATTTTATATTAAATATCACTCACCTTATGCCTATGTTGGGATAGGCTATCCACTTCAATACAAGTCTTGCACACGCTGTTCTACAGGATGAACCCTTAGGTGATGATAACGATGACGATGACAGAAAAATGTCGACACAGTTCTTGCCATACAGTTATTAGATTTTCACACGAAGACACATACTCCCAGGAGATAAGTTTTTAACTGTGTGGCATGATGCTTATTTACTAGTGGAAGTGGATCTACATCCTCATGTCTGCACTCTGAGTGAGCTGAGGAGGAGGAGGCGGCATTGGTAAATTTATGGAACTACGTATTTTTTCCTTTTCATTTCTCTAATAATGTTTGTATGCTGTAATCCTTCCACTGATTGCTTTAGTTTCAGTGCCCATATCATAGAAGGATCCATGTTGTAAAAATAGTCAAAAGCAATCTTGAAAAATCGGAAACCTTCTGTGGGATTGTCTGATGCCAATTTGTTTTCTGGCAGTGTTTTTTCTTCATTTTCTTCCTCATTGTCTGGCACTGGTTCAGAAGCACTCATCTATATCAATTCCTCTGGTGTGGTGTCAACTAGCTTTTGAATCTCTCTAAGATCCATATTTTGAAACCCTTCACTCCCAAGGGATTTTTTGGTTTTGTTTTGTTTTTTGTTTGCTGTTGTTGTTGTTGCCACATCCACAGTCTCTTTCATGACTTCCTTGGTTGCCTTTGTCATAAATCCTGTGATGTCATGCACATCTGGTCACAGTTTTCTCCAGCAGGAATTTGCTGCTTCAGGCTTGATGGCTTTCACAGCTTTTTCTATAGCAACAATCACATCTTCAATCGTGTAATCCTTCCAGACATTGATGATGTTCTCTCTGTAAGGATTCTCCTCCATAGCGTTGACAATCCTTTCCATAGAGTGTCATGTGTAATGAGCCTCAAAGGTCCTTATGACTCCTTCATCTAAAGGCTGAATTAGAGACATTGTGTCTGGGGCCAAGTAGACCACTATGAAACCTTCGGTATTGAACTCATGGGGTTCTGGGTGGCCAGGGACATTGTCCAATATGAAAAGAAATTTAAAAGGCAGTCCTTTACTGGCAAGGTACTTCCTGACTTCAGGGACAAAGCATCAATGGAATTAATCCAGAAAAGGTCTTATTGTCCAGGCCTCCTTGCTATACCAACCCAAAGACTAGCAGCTGGAGTTTATTTTTTCCTTTTAGGCTCAGCAGTTAGCAGCTTTATGTATAAGAGCAGTCCTGATCATAAACCCGACTGCACTTGCACAAAAAAGTAGAGTTAGCCCATCCCTTCCTGCCTTAAAACCTGGTGCTTACTTCTCTTCCTTACTAACAAATGTCCCTTATGGCATTGTTTTTCCAGAATAGGGCATTTTTGTCTGCATTAAGAACCTGTTCAGGGTTCTCCTCAATGATTTTTTAAGTGGCATTTGGGAGCTCGTCTGTTGCCTCTTGTACAGCAGAAGCTGCTTCTCCTCTTCTCTTGACATTTTTAAGTCTTTCTAAATTATCAAACCATCCTTTGCTGGCATTAAATGTGCCAGCTTTAGATCCTTCACCTTCCTTTTGCTTTAAGTTGTCATGTAATCAGTTTGCTTTTTCTTAAATCATACTAGAGTCCACAGGTATGCTTTTCTTATTGCAATCCTGCACCCACTTAAAAGCTGCATTTTCAGTACAAGAGAAAAGGGTATTTTGCAAAAAGTGCAAGGTTATTGTGCCAGGTGACATAGCTGCAGTGACAGCTTCACGAATTTCCATTTCTTTTTTTACAGTGGTCCTTAACGCTGGATTCATTTACCTTGAAATGGCGGCAACTGCAGCTGCAGACGTCAATCTACGGTACATATCAAGCAATTCAACTTTTTCTTGTAATGTCACGACTTATCTCTGCTTCTAGGGAGCACTTCCAGCATCACCAGTGGTGCTTCGTGTGGGTCCCATGGTGCTATTCAAGGTTTATGGTGTTGCACTAAACATGATGAAAAATACCTGAGAACCAGAGTGATCACTTTTTACGGTGATATGCAATTTACTGGAAAGATGAACTGCTGACATGGAGATGATTAGTGTCGCACGGCATTTGAAGTGGATACTCACAACAGCAACAGGAGGTGGCTATGAAATTATTAGAGCAGCACAGTATGTGCTACAGTTAATTTATGCAGTTATGACTTAATACTACATCTCTACTTTTGTTTATGCTTCTCTGGTCTGTGAGCGGTGCCGCATATGTTCTGTTAGTGTTTCTGTGTGTAAGTTTTGATAAAGTTTAACATTTTGTAATAGATTCGTGTATGTTATATGGTGGTAAATGACAAAATAGACTAGTATCTACATATATTCTATGAATTCAGGACATACCTAACTTTTTCTTAATTTTCCCGATATTTCTAGGCTACATCGTTTGGCTGCAAGTTTTTACAAGTTGTTGCAAATCTCCAAAAAAATTTTCCAATAAATTTATTGAAAAAAATCCACTTATAAGTGGACCCATGCAGTGCAAACCTGTGTTGTTCAAGGATCAACTGTACTTCAGTCCTAAAGCCAGCATCTTACTTAATGGGGAAAAGCTATAAATGTTTTCACTAAGATGAGCAACAAGGCATCAATGTTCTCTATCCACTTCCACTACCATTAAACTTTGTACTAGAAGGGTTAGCCAATGAAATTATACAAGAGAAACAAATTAGAGGCACGAGAACTGGAAAAAAAGCAAAATGACCTCTATTTACACGTGATATGATAGTATAGCTTTAAAATCTTAGAGTAGGGGTCAGCAAACTGTGGCCCACAAGCCAAATTCAGCCACTGCCAATTTTTGCATTTTTTTAATAGTTGGAAAAAATAAAAATAAAAGAATATTTTGTGAAATTTGAAAATTTTACAAAATTAAAATTTAAGTACACATAAATGAAGTTTTATTGGAACACAGCGACACTGATATGTTTACATTTTGCTTATAGCTGCTTTCCTGCTACAATAGCAGAGTTAAGTAGCTGTAACAGAGACCACACTTGATGCTCTCATTACTTTGCACTGCAGCAGAGCACACTACAAACCACAGTGACACAGTTATAACTCTACAGCATTTCAAGCGCCACACATATTGCTATGTTACACCATTTTATTTTATTTTTTTAACACTAGTGCATACCCATCATGTCAAACTCAAAACAAAATGAAAAAAGAAAAGTGGATTTCAAATGTTGCATTCTTAAGGCACAGTGGAGTGTGGGTTACTTTGTTATCAAAATAGATGGCAAAGTAGTATGTTTATTATGTAATGAGACTATGGCTGTGTTAAAAGAATCTAACATACATTGACATCACCAGACTAAGCACTCATCACAATATTCCTAACTCATGGGAAAGCAACAGTCAGAAAACTTAGAAGATTTAAATAGAAATATCACAACATAATTTCTTCACAAAAATAAAAAAATGAAAAGAGGCTGCAATCAAAATAAACTATTGAGTGGCTCATTTATTAGCCAACAAAGGTGGAGGAAAAAAGGAATTGGCAAAAGTAACTCTGGAAAATCGTGTTTTCACTGGAAAATATAAAACTATAGACAAAAGAAACTGTACATAAACAGTGTATCTAAATGGCAAAGTTGTTTCTCAAGGGGATATGGGTAAATAATTTTGAAACAACTGTATATGAATACTAGAATTGAAAAATAAGTAAATGGATGGTGGATGGAAGAAACCAGGGTTTCTCATTGTCTGAAAGAAGTTACAAATAAGGAAGGGGAAAGGGAAGGCTACAGTGAACCATGTGGTACTGGATTAGATTCAGAGACATCAGTATGTACTTATATTTAACTTTATATATATATATATATATATATATATATATATATAGAGAGAGAGAGAGAGAGAGAGAGAGAGAGAGAGAGAGAGAGAGACGAATAAATACAAAAATTAGATATGTGTATATACATGAGTCAATATACACAAGTAAATTTCCTAGCTCTGACAGCTGAGAGGGTCCAGAAGCAATGGTACTCTACTAACAACAAACACACCCAATACCAAGATACGGGTTTCACACCATTCTCCAAAGAAAAGAACAAGGGTTCATTGGAGAAGTAGCTTATTTTAGTGTTGGGGCAGGGACAAATACAAAATGAGCCTGGAGCATTTTGAAGCATCAGAAAGTGAAGAAGTGCTCAAAAAACAAAAGTATGGGTGCATGGCAAATGGACAGAGGAGCCAACCTGAAAGAACTCCCAAAGTTGGAACAATTTGAGCAACAAAAACAAATACTGTTGTATTGGATTATAACCCAAAGTATAAAATAAATACACGAGTCTATATGGATATAAATAAATAAAAAGTAGAGAAGAGGCAAATCTCCCATAGAGAAGAATTCCAAATAATTTAGGAGGTACTCCCTTAACTCTAGGGCTTAACTCCTAAAGTGTGGGCTGCACTTAGTGACTTGCTTCCAAAGAGTATGAAAGTGGGGATGGGGTGGGAGTATTTGTCAGGGTTCTCCAGAAAAACACAACCAATTAGATAACTATACATATATATGAGAGGAGATTTATTATTGGAATTGGCTCACACAGTTTATGGAGGCTGAGAAATTCCACAACCTGCCCTCTGCAATCTGGAGAACCAGGAAAGCTGGTGGTACAATTCAGTCTGAGTCCGAAGTAGGAGGCACTCACTGGTGTAACAGAGTCTGAAGGCCCTAGAACTATGAGCTCCAATGTCCAAAGGCAGAAAAAAATAGATGTCCCAGCTCAAGAAGAGAGGAAATTGGCCCTTCTTTTGCCTTTTTATTCTATTTGGGCCCTCAAAGGATTGAATGATGCCATCCACATCGCTGAAGGCGAATCTTCTTTATTCAGTTTGCCACTCAAATGCGAGTGAAACATCTTCACAGACACACCCAGAAATAATGTTTTACCACCTATTTTGGCATCCCTTAGCCCAGTCAACTTGACACATAAAATTAACCATCACAATTCCACCCCTTTTCTACTTGGCACCTATACACATCTCCTTACATCACACTTATTCTCCAAGTAAAGACAATAATAGATCATAATTCCATCTCATATGATATAACTTTTCTGCAGTACAAACTAAAACACACTAACGCCTTCCCCAGAAGAGGAGGTTAAGTCCTCGAGTGATGTTTCCAACTCTTCCCCGGTATCCTTAACTTGAATAATATCATGGAAAGTTAACAATACTTAAATACTATGATATAAAGTCAATAACCTCTATACGATATAGGTTACATAGTAAAGCAATAGAAGAATAATAAAAACAAAGATATATGCTTAATATATGTTTACATACACACAAACATATTCATAACAAAATAAGGAGGAAATACTCATGACAATTATAGCTCTTGTTTCTGTAAGTGGTCACATGTTCATCACTGCTTTCATAATTACCTTCTTCCACTATCTGTTCCATATTCCATTTGTCCTCAGCAAACACCTCAACTGGTTGTAGCTCTTTAGCTGGTAGGATGACCCAAACTTCATTCCTCTAGGATATGGGCCATTAGTACTCCTGCCTGAATCGGGTTATTGTAGTTTTCCACTGGCTTTAATCATAGGGCATGGTAAGTAATACTAAGAGACACCCTAAAAGATGTCCCATATTCCAGACATAGTCTTCCTTACCTCCAGTGTGGACCAGCAGTCCAACTTCCCCTTGGTAGTCAGGATCAATAACCCCAGCCAGCACAGGAAGTCCATTCCTTGCCTGTTGATTCAGATGCATGAGGAGCCCAAGGTGGCTGAGTGACAGTTTTAACTTCCAGTTCAATGGAATCATTGTTGTGTTTCCTTGTGGAAGCTTCCGCCCTCTGGAGCTGAGACCTTTAGGCCAGCAGAGCATAATGCTGCAGAAACAGGAAGCAAAGCTTTTGCCCGTGGGTCACTGGAGGTAATAGAGAGTGGTGCCACCCCCATTTCCAGCCCCTGATGCTTGCACCGTGAATCCTGGCTGTGGGAAAAACAGCATCGTATGCTGAATGCGGACTCTGAGTGTATACAGCCTTCTGGAGAACCTTGCCCCTGCCCCAGAGGGTATCTCCACCTAGCTGTCACTGTAAGTGAGTCTGCAAGGAGCCCTTCCACCCATTTACCAAGCCAGCTGCCCTTTCCACAGTGGAAGTGGTCAAATGTAATCAACCTGTCACCAGGGAGCTGACTGATCAGTCTGGGGATTGGTACCATATTGGGACTCAGTACTAGTCTCTGTTGCTGGCAGATTGGGCACTCAACAGTGGCCATAGCTGGGCTGGACTTGGTGAGTGGAAGTCCATGTTGCTGAGCCCACTTATCACCTCCATCCCTGGCATCACAGACACTTTGCTGTAGGAAAGAGGACACTTTGTGTCTGGGGAAAGAGGCCAATTGGAATCCACAGAATGGGTCACCCTATCTACTTGATTATTAACGTCCTCCTCTGCTGAGGTGACCCTTTGATGAGCATTCACGTGGGACACAAATATTGTCACATTTTTTGCCCATCTAGAGAGGTCTATCCACATACCTCTTCCCCAAATTCCTTTGTTGCCAATTTTCCAATCATATTCTTCCCAAGTCCCTGACCATCCACCTAAACCATTGGCCAGGGCCCATGGACTGGTATATAACCACACATCTGGCCATTTCTCCTTCCAAGCAAACAGTCAGGTGCATTGCTCGAAGTTCTGCCCACTGGGAGCATTTCCTTTCACCATGTCCTTCAGGGATGTCCCAGAGAGAGGCTGTCGTGTTGCAGCTGTCCACCTGTGGGTGCTGCCTGCATATCGGGCAGAACCATCTCTAAACCAGGCCCATGTCTTTTCTCCCCCTGGAAACTGATCATAGAGAATGCCCCACGAGGCCACAGGTGCAGGCTGGGGTAGAGAAGGCAGTGTAGCAAAGGTAGGGACCATGGGAATTTGGGCCACTTCTTCATATAACTTATTGTGCCTTCAGGGCCTGCTTGGGCCTGGTTATGTATATACCACTTCCTTTGGATGATGGAGTGCTGCTGTGCACCCCAAACTTTATGGCTTGGTGGGTCAGATACCATCCAGTTTATGATGGGCAGCTCAAGTCGCATGGTAACCTCGTGGCCCACGGTTAAGCATTCAGCTTCTACTAAGACCTGGTAGCCGACCAAAAGCTGTTTCTCAAAAGGAGAGTAGTCATCTGCAAAGATGGCAGAGCCTTGCTCTAAAACACTGTAGGGGCCTACCAAAGTCTCCAAACAGCATCTCTATCTGCCGCTGACACTTTGAAGCACCATTGGGTCTGCTGGATCATATGGCGCAAGTGGCAAAGCAGCTTGCATGACACCCTGGACCTGATGCAGAGCCTTCTATGGTTCTGGGCCCTATTCAAATTAATAGCTTTCTGAGTCACTTAGAATGGGCCAGAATAACCGACACTGGACTCCTAGATATTTCACTGAGATAGAAGACCCCTGAATTGTACTTGGATTTATTCCCACCTCATATAAGTAGACACCTTATCAGTAAGTCTAGGGAAGTTGCTACTTCTTGCTCACTAGGTCCAATCAGCATAATGTCATCAGTGTAATGGACTAGTGTGATAGCTTGTGGAAGCAAAAGGTGATCAAGATCCCTGCTAAATAAATGATGACATAGAGATGGAGAGTTAATAGATACCTAAAGTAGGCTGGCAAAGGTGTACTGCAGCCCTCACAAGCTGAAAAAAAAAACTGCATCTGGTGGGTCTTAGGGACAGGGATAGATACAAACACATTTGCCATCTAAGTAGCTCCATACCAGGTAGCAGTGGAGATCTCAATTTGCTCAAGCAATGAACCCACATTGGTACAGCACCTGAAATTGAAATCACCACCTAGTCAAGCTTATGAAAATCCATTGTCATTCTCCAAGACCCATCTGTCTTCTGCACAGGCCAAATAGGCTAGTTTAATGGGGATATGCAGGAAATCACCACTCCTGCATGTTTCTAGTCCTTGATGGTGCCACTAATCTCTGAAATCCACTCAGGTATATGCAATGCTTTTGGTTTACTATTTTTCTAGATAGAGGCAGTTCTAATGGTTTCCATTTGGCCTTTCCTACCAAAATAACCCTCACTCTGCAGGTCAGGAAACTGATATGTCATGGGGTCTGCCAGTTGCTGAAAATGTCTCTCCTAATTTTGCCTTCCAGAACTGTGGACATAACCACAGGATGGGTCTGGGTACCCACTGGACCCAATGGAGATGGGCCTAAGCTAAAATCTCATTGATCACCAGACCTCCATAATCTCCTACTATAACTGATGGACCATAGTGACACTTTGGGTCTCTTGGAATCAGTGTGAGTTCATGGCCAGTGTCCAATAGTCCCCAAAAGGTTTTACCCCCAATTCAAAATCACACTGATTAAAAAGGTGTAGGTCCCTTTCGAGAAGGCCAGGAAAAAGATTAACAGTATACATTTTGGGGAGTGTACCAAGGCATGGAGGACTCACACTTCCCTATTCCAAAACTTAGTCCAAAGCTACAGTTATCAAAACTATGTGGTACTAGCATAAGGATAGACACATAGATCAGTGGAGTAGAACTACGAGTCCAGAAATAAACCCATAGATCTATCCCATGGGTTGTAAACCCAAATGAGTTGAAAACAGGTGTTCAAACAGAATCCTGCACAGGAATGTTCAACAGAGCACTATGCCCGACAGGCACACGGTGGAAGTCACCCAAATGTACATCAGCTGCTGAGCGGATACACAACATGTGTGGTCTAGCCACGTATTGGAATATTATTCAGCCTGCTGAATATTATTCAGCCAGGAATTTTATTCATTTGGAAGTAGATATATAGTCGTGATGGTGGCCCAGCACCGCCAGTGTATACTTGGTGTCCCTGGATGTTCCGCCATTAGCTGCCTTCTCTGTACAAAGTTCCCGTCCGGTGGACAGTGAGAGTTCCACCAAAGAGAGAGTCCAGCGAGCACGGCGAGCAGGATCCTGCCAGCGCCATTTCTTTGCAGGCCCAGGACCCCGGCAGTGGGGGTGGGGGCGGACTGGGGCCTGGGGTGAGGCGGGACAACGGAAGGCTCCCCCGCTGGCTCTGAGCAAGTCGGAGCCAGGCCAAAGTCCCCAGAGGGACGGGGTTCCTTGCGGCGGCAGTCAACACTGTGAGGGCGGCGTCGTGATAGGATGAAGGTGCCAAGGCGACCGACCACCCTGGGTGCGGGAGGCAGGGGTGGGTGGACAGAGCGCTTGGCATGGACTCCCATGGGGCAGGGGCTTTGACGGGAAGATTGAGGCGTGATCGGGATTGGGGTGGGCGGGACACAATCAACACATAGGCAAAGTCGGAAGTAGGGTCACGCGGGGTCAAGAGTTTTTGGTTGTGTTCCCCTAGAGATGCCAAGAGATGCCCTGCTTGGCAACCTGCGTAACAAGCTGTCACCTAGCAACAGCGGGCGGGCGCCCGGCCAGGCCCCACCCCAGCACCTCTGGTTTGCATACGAAGCTTGCACCAGGCACGGCCCCTCCCCTCAAGATTCCTGCATATGAATCTTGCCACTGGAAAGTATTTTCTTCCAAACCCTCAATTTGCATATGTGACTTTCGCTGGACCAGGCTCCGCCTCCGATCATTGAATTTGCATGTCACCATGGAAATGGCGGTTTAGCATAGAAAGCTAGAGTAGTAACCACGTGTGAGACCCACGTTTTAAAATTAATTCTATTTCTTTATGCTTTACGTAGTTTTGATTAGTAAGAAACTTTATGCCTACTACTTCCCTGATAGGGTTTTTAATGAAAAACCTAGCCTTTTAATGAAATTTAATTTCTTCATTTTTAATAATGAGAGTGCAATACCTGCCCACCATTTCAGAATAATGATTAGAAGAGTTAGAGAGAAATTACATATATTTGATATATATACATGATATATAATATATAACATAAAATATATTTTTAAAATATATAAAAATATAGTTGTGCTAAAATAAGAATTTCCCAAGTAGTGGGGATAGTACTGCATGCAGTCCATGGCACTCTGTTATTTCTTTTTTTTAATGTTATGCAATAAAATCACCCTCTTTTGGAGCCCAGTTCTATGAATTTAGCACATGTATATATGTGTATATCCACCACCACATTCAGGATATGGAACAGCTCCAGCAACCCAGGAAAGTCCTTGGTCTGGTACTGCTGGCCCTGTTTAAGTGCTTGATTTTTGCTACAATAACGTTTGTTAAGTAGAGTCCTGGGTGGGGAGTTGGATGGTGAGCCAAGCCTCAACAAAGACCGCAAGGGTAAGTGAAAGAGAGAAGTTTATTACTGTACTCACAGGTCCTGGATGAGGTACACAGCACGCCTGGAAGGCCACACAGGAGGTCAAGGCAGGGTACAGGGCAGAGGGCAAGCAGCAGGACCTGCAGCTTATGCCTTTATTAGGGTCCATAGGTGATGTGTTTCTGAGGTTCCCTGGATAAGGCCAGATTGGCAATTCAAAACCATAAAAAGAGCAGGGTTTTCGTAAGCTCTGTGGGAGTCCTATCTAAGGGATCCACAAGGGGAAGGAGCTGGGAGGCGGAAGAGACTGTTTTATCACCAGGGGCTTTGGGGAACTCATATCAGTTACACTTTCTTGTGACTTTGCTGGCTGTCATCCAGGGCATGCCCTTGAGGTTAGGTTTCTGCCCACCCAAGGCCCCTTCAGGCCCCTTAGCCACACAAAAAGAATGCAGAGGCTGCAATATTATGGAGTAGTTTAACTAAACTCTCAACAGTTGTCAAACTCTTTCTTCAGACCTAACCCTTGACAACCACTGCTCTGTTCTCCATCTCTAAAAAACTGCCTTTCCCATATGTCTTGCAAGTGGATTCATAAAGTGTGTCAGCTTTTGATGTTGGCTCCTGTCACTAAACATACTGCTTTCGAGGTTCATCTAGATTATTATGTGTATTAATAGTTATGTTCTATTGTTGAGTAGTATTCCATTGTGTGCATGTACCACAGTTTGTTTACCCGTTGGCCTATTGTAGGACATTTTGGTTGTTTCCAGGTTTTGCAAATTTTTGATAAAGCTGATATGAACATTCATGGATAAGTTTTTGTATGAACTTAAACTTTCATTTCTCTCGGGTAAATACCCAGGAGCTGGACTGCTGGGTCATATGAAAAGGCTCCTCAGGTCTCTTTCCAATTAGCCTCATCTTCATCCCCAATGGGCAACCGCTGTTCTTATTTTTTTCACCACATATTGCTTTTGTCTGTTTAGAACTTCAAATAATGGAATCATACATGTAAATACTTTCAGTGAAGCCTCTTTTGAGATCCACTTATGTTGGATGTGTGCATCAATGATTCATTCCTTTTTATCACCTAGTGTTATTTAGCTATATTGGTAAACTACACTTGATTTATACGTTCAACAATTGATGGACATCTGGCCTGTTTTCAGTTCTTTATTATTATGAAAAAAGCTGCTATAAGCATTTGTGTTCAAGTAATTGTGTACACTTATCTTTTCATTTTCCTTGGGTAATTCCTAAAAGTGAAAGTGTTTGGGTAATAGGTTAGGTGTATATCTAGCTTTATGAAAAACTGATAAACTATTTTCCAAAGTGTTTGTACCATTTTACACTCTCACTATGTATGAGGGTTCCGGTCATTCATTTATCCTTGCCAAAATTTGATGTTGTCAGCTGGTTAGTTTCAGCCATTCTGGTGGATGTATAGTGATATCTCATGGTGGCTTTAATTTGCAATTACCTAACGACTAAAGATGTTGAGCATATTTTCAATTTGCCAATAGAGAGATATTAAAATCTCCAAAATAATTGTAATTTTTC